>NC_056051.1:22098257-22698257 GCF_004379255.2 Salvia splendens
TGAGAAACAATTATATATGTGTGCGTTCTATCAAAGATTAAGATCGATAGTTTAATAGCTGGAGGATCTCCGTAAGTTCGATCGCACCTACTCATCAAATACGACGTGCATTTTTCCCCAAGGCTTTCATGAATTAGCAATGGGCAATTATTTTTCATGCGAAATAACCTTTGATTGAGTTTCTTCACAAGATAATCGATTCATGTGAAAAAGCTTTGTTTGGAATCTTGATTGCATCATAATGATTTTCAATAGATAATGTCCCATGGTGTATAACCGCCATTATAATGAAGCAAATTTTGTATTACGTACCTGTTACAATATTTCCATTATGTATAACTATATCAACGGGGTGTGTTATATTACTAACTTTTCTTAAATTGCTAACCTGTTAACTCATTAACGCAATCAATTGCAACTGAGAATTGCAACTTGTTTCATATGTGTGTTGTTTTTCCATTAATTTTTATACTCCAGCTGAGCACAGTGAGAATAACGTTTTGAAACGATATATGTATATACCACATTACCAGGGAGGAAAATCCCAATCCCAATCCCAGAAAGTGTCAAATACAACATTTTGATGATCAGGCACTAGAGCTATAATATATGGGTGATGCAGTACAAATATTTAAAATTAAAAAAAAAACAATTCCACAGAAAATGAACAAAACTAAAGGCGAATTGCCGGTCTCGCCATGACAAAACAGAAGAATATCTTCTGTTCACTACAATCAATCACCTGCATCTCTACTGTATTGTAATCCCATATAATAACTTCCCTTCTTATTGGAAAAACACCAAGCAATCTGTGATTCGTGTTGTAAAAGCGAGGAAATCACAGTTCCCTGGTCCACGAATGACGAAAGAATGAGCGACCTAGATGATTATACGTATAAAAGCTAATAAACTTATCTCAGTCACAACTGAAGCTGTGATGTTGACCTAGAATGATCAGAGACCTGCAGGATTAAAAGAGGCTAATAACGCATCAGCACAACTAAGTTTACCGAGAGAGAATTGATGGTGTGAAATTGAAAAGGCAAGCCAAGTTCAGATATCCTGATGCTTAAAGAAATTAGTTGCATCATGTGACTCCATTGCTTTCATATCATGGAGCAATGGAATTGCTAACAAAACTAGATACTCCAATAGAGTCTGAGACATGCTTAAAAGAGTGAACGAGGGACAGCACTGACCAGTTGTTCAGTTCTCAGACTACAAAAGTTGCAAGCATAGCATGCATTATAGCCCAATAGAGGATTACACCAAGACGTAAAGCAGGTTGTCTCATTAGGGCTCGGTCGATGGACATCCTGAAACAACATGCCAATAGAAATCAATACAGGCATAATACATTTAAAATACAAGTACAAGTTGATATTAAGGCTTACCATAATCCATCAACCATGTTTGAGACAGGTCTTGTAAATCGTGGGACAATTTTTGATGTGGTCAGCGACTTAAAACCGTGAGCTGAATTGACAACATAAGTATAAGTAAAATAGCATTGAAGAGGTCCTACAAATTCTATTTTTGCCACTTATATTGCCCACTGGCCAAAATCATATTACCTTTATCATCATCATCATCATCCTCCAGCCCCGGACTACTGCCATCCATATCTATTGCAATGGCAACTTGATCATTATTTGGTTTCCGTAAGCTTCTAACTTGCGGAGCAATGGTCCCACTAGACTTCCATTTGTTTGTCTGCAGCAATCAATACATTGTGGACATGAATATGCCAACTACCAGAAAAGCGTAGAAGAAAAGGGAAAAAAGTTTATCAAAGAAAAATAGATGACTGCAAGAAAGAAAATTAGTGACAAAATTCAATATGGCTGACATTTAACAACATTGGATATCATCAATACAGGTTTAAGACTTCTTTCTAACTGTCATAATTATAGCCCTCTTAAGATAGTACTATTTCTTTCATGGAGGTATGAAAGCAAGTCAATTTGATATACTACTATACTATGTTATCCTGAACTGATATATAACTAGAGATGAAAAGCATATCATACTTCCTATATACAGCATGCATCATATGCAGACTTAATCATGTCATTCTAGCAACAGACATCATATTAAGAGGGAAAATTAAGGCAATTAGAACAAGACAATAGCAAAATAACTATGCAGCATACCGTTGGTTCAACCTCCACAATCTCTGAACTAGATTTTGTAGCTTTATCAGAACCCCCAACACCTTGGAGCACAAATAGTTGAGATTCCATTTCACGCAATGAGTTCTTCAGATGCTGTTCTTTTTGTGTTAATTCA
Organism: Salvia splendens; assembly: GCF_004379255.2. Taxonomy (NCBI): domain Eukaryota; kingdom Viridiplantae; phylum Streptophyta; class Magnoliopsida; order Lamiales; family Lamiaceae; genus Salvia; species Salvia splendens. Next base: position 22,100,547 of record NC_056051.1, read on the forward strand.
TCCACTTTAATTCTCTCTTCTTGCAACATTATATCTCTGTTCTGGGTCGTCGCACGAAGATTCTCCAACTCAGATATCAAGTCCAAAATCTTCTTCTGTAATACCTCTTTATATTCGTCGATCAGGTGATTCGAATAATCAATAGTTACATCATTGACCTGTACATGAGATATCGAGGAATCAAGCCAAGCAAGCAACTCCCGAATCTCATCAGAACTCTTCTTGCTCATCTGTGTGACAGCTAGTGCATCATTAGTGCACCTAGTAACCTCTTGCCTAAGGAAAGAAATCTCTCCATCTTTCTCTTGCAGCTGGGATTGGAGTTTCTCAACCTCAGATAGGAGATTTTCAGAGAGATAATGAAGTTCATCAAACTTGCTCACGGTGACAGAAAGCTTCTTTAAAGCTTTAGCACGAGACGCTTCAAGGTTCTCCAAGTCTTTGTTCTTTTGATGCAACTCATTTTCAAACCCCACAATCTTGTTTGCAAGGTTTTCCATTTCCGTCTCCTCTTCATCAAGGGCTTGCATCAGCCCCTCACATTCTGCAGCAGTACAATGAACAAATTAGAATGGGATCTTTACAAAAGAACTTAGTGATCCACATAGAAGCTAAATATAGCATATAACTGACCTTGTACTTTTGCAGCTAGTGCATCTGTCAGTGAGTTGACTTTCTGCTGCAAATCTAAGGCATTAGTTTCATTAACTTGGAGTTCTTTCACTCTCTGTTCCAACAACTTGCGCTCCTCACCCAGTACATCCAATTGTCTCTGTGAAGCATCTAGCTTTACCCTTGCTTGCTGAAGATCAAGTAAATAATTCTTTGCATTAGTTTCAGCTTCCTTTATCTGACCTACAAGTTCCTTGCAAATTTTCTCTTTCTGGATATCCTTCTCTTGAAGTTCATTCTGTAAATTCATTATGGTACTCTTCATCTCACTCTGCCCAACTTCCATCACTCTGCCCAACTCATTAGTATGCATGCTTATGGAATCCCCCACAACCAGTGATAGTTTGTCGCACATGCTCCTAATGCTTTCCACATTGAAGATGCTTGCATCGCCAACAGAAATATTTCCTCCAATTTGATTTTGAGAATTTAAGTTCCTCTGTGGAGATCTAGATGCCAAGGCATTTTCAACCATATGTTCCTTCCAGTTTCCGAGTCTTGAAATTGCACTAGCACAGCTTTCAAACAACAATGAAATGTTTCCATGCAAGATATGCAATTTTGACTCCTTCTCTTTGTCAATTGACTGAAAATGCTCAGCATCTCTCTTCACAGATTCATAGAACTCCTTCTCAGAAGTATACTCTCTATGAACATTCATGACTACTTCAGATAAGCGAGACGATTCTTCTTGTAATAAACGTGAATGCTCGTGAATTCGCTCCCAGATAGAATCAATTTGGGTCATAAAAACCTGCAGGTGAAATACAATGTTAAGCTCAGACATCTAATACACAGTCAGAAACTCGAGAGACAGAACTGTCAGGATTAACAAGAAACTTGCAGGTGTCATTTGTCAGACATAGATGCCATGCCCAAACATGAAGGACAAGACTGAAACAAAATCATCCAAAGGAAAAGCACCCTGCCCTATACTGTTTTTCTCAACTATGGTAATACCAAGGAAATCACTTCTCTTGCTTGAGCTTCCTCTTTTATTAGTGCAGAAAAAATATATCCTCTAACCTGACCCCACCTCGAACACAGTTTATAATTCCGTCTTCAAGAACACAATGATTCTCATTTCCCGAAGCAAAAGTTCAACCAGAAACACCGTATAACATAGAAAATAAAATAAGAAATTTGTTCACGTTGAAAACATAATACTTACAGGAGGCCAGCGCATCACATCTTACGACACAAACGCTGCTTTTGTATGGAACATTCAGGAAAGGGAATATTGTTTCAAATGGCCATCAATATTATCTATGGGCATATAAGAGTGTGATAACATAATCAGTTTACCTTGTTCTCTGATTTTGTAGACAATGTGACCCCAGGTAAGCTGCCAGGAAATAGAGCACCCAGATCAGGAACGACATCTAAATCAAAAAAATGATTTCATTGTGTAGCCTTCACGTTGTTGTACAGAACTTCCAAATCTTTGGAAAGAGCATCCCCCAGTTCTTTGTCAATTGCAGAAAGGTCATTTTTCATGTTGTCCACACCAATTTTAAACCGTAATTTCAGACATTTGTCTCTCCTTTTCCTCCGAGTGTAAATAAGACAGTTTTTCAATGTGTGCAACAGCTTCATGTTTGGCATTTTCAGCTAAATCTTTTTCCCTGGAAACTTCTGAAAGCTCATCAACAACTTTTGCTAGTTCATCTTGAAGACCATCATTCCTTTCCTGAACTTCATTCAACTCTGCAAGCAGTAGTTCAGCTGCTCGTTTAGATTTTCTTGAATCTTGTTCAAGGGAATCCATTCGACCATGTAGACCATGCAAGTACTTGCCTATTTCTGTGATCCTCTCAACTGGATTTACAGAATTAATTTCAAATCCAACATCTATTTCACCCAGAGAATTCAAAATACTGTTCCAGCTACCCTCTTTCTCCTGCATATAGCGTTCAGTTTCTGCCAGACGATCCCTGAGGAAACTATTTTCAGATTCCACCACCTGTACCCTGTCGCTGGTAGCCAATAAGTTCTTGATATGTTCCTCATACTCATAAATAGTTTTGTCAGTGTGCTTGCTCTCAGACATGAGGCGCTCAACCTCAGCATTCAGTTCTTCGATTGATTGCTTCATGCCATCTCGCTGTTGCACCAAGGACTTACCTTTTCTAACAGCAATATTTAACTTCTCTCTCAAAGAAGCTGATTTTCGCTCTTCTTGGTTAAGAAGCTCTTCCAATTCTTTCTTTTTTAATTCCAGCTCCTGCAATTCACGGACCAGGGATTGATTCGTCTGCATGTATCCATCTTTCTCCTCCTTCGAGCTCATTAGCTCACCCATAGATTCATCTAGTTTTTTGCTCAAAGTCGTGACATCCTGCTCTTCAAAATCTCTGGAAGGGTTAGACAGCTCCTCCTTTCCAGTGATGTGCAACATCAGTAGAATCCACATTAAACAAGGTTGCCAGATGATAGTGTTTTATGTTCCTCTACAAGCTTTCCTCAATAGTTCTTCAAAATATTCAACCCCCTCCTGATCAAGTACCACATCTTCAGACAAGAATCCTGAAGAGCATTCTTAACCATTCCTTCAGTCTTCTTATACAATTCCTCAATGTGATCCTTATCTTCCTCCAACAGAAGTTTCTGTGCTTGCAACAAACTTGATTCATTCTGAAGATTCTCATTTCTAAGAGAAAAAATCAGCTATTCTTTTATGGCTTTCATCATTTTCTTGTCTCAGTATCTCCAAGTCCTTGTTAGGATTTCCTTTTCTGAGCAAGCCTGATGGAAGGCTGCCTCAAGCTCAGATGTTCTTCTTTGTGAATCTTCAACATCAGCACTTAGGGATCCACAAAGAGTCTCCAAGTTATCAATCTTCTGCTGGAGAGAATAAGAACGGTTTTGTGCCTCTGATAGTGCACTTCCCAACCACTGAATCTATCATCAGACTCCCCAGATCGCAGATGAGATGGCATATCTACTGTGTCCAAAAAATTTCCCACCGCTGCACAAGGTTGTTCCTTTCCATTAATGACTGTTCAAGCATCTCATTTTGCTCAGCTAACCCGTAAAATCTGTTTTGCAGTTCTTCATATCTTCTTCTCATATCTTCTTTCAAGCCATCTGAACTACCAAAACCAGTATCAGAATATGAACCTCCCTCAGCTGAGCTTCTGTGATCCCATTCACCAGGAGGCAAGGAGTGATTTCCAACCATTTTTGCCAACCAGACAATCTTATCAATTATATCATTGGAGTGGAAGTTCTCTGGAAGCTCTAAATCTTCTAGAATCTCTTCTATTCTCAGTAGGACAGAATCCTTAAGCAGAAATGACTCTCTTAGTGCAGTAGCTGAGTTGCGAATATAGGAGAGCTCAGATTCCAGGGCTTCCATGCGCTCACCTGCCTCAGCGTAGACTTTTACTTTTGTTTCAACTTCATGAAGCCTTGCATCTTTAGATAGTAATTCCTGCGAACATTTCTCCAGTTCCCTTGGACGTTTCAGCTAATGATTGCTTAAGACTCTCGCGTTGTGAAATAAGGCCTTTCCCCTTTGTAACTGCTATACCTAACTTCTCTCTAAGGGACGATAATCGCTGCTCAGACAGTTCTAGCTCAGCAATTTTCTCTTGCACTTTAGAATTGAGAGCAATAACAACCTCTTGCGCACTCTTCAGACTGTGCTTAAAAACCAGGTTCTCATTTCCATATTCCATAAGAACAAAGTTCAAGCGTTCCACTTCACCCTGCAAATCATGTACATGCATTTCTAGAGATGCACATAAGCTTGAGCCCTGACCAGTTTCTCTGCATTTCTGAATGAGTAGATGAATCAGAGACTCCAGGAGTGAGGCAGGTTCATCTCCACACACAGCTGGCCTCTCCAACTTCACTGATTGTTCGATCTCATCAATTAACTTGAGAACAGTATCTGATTTTAGATATAACTTTTGCAGTTCATCAGTCTCCCTAGCTGTGTTAGTCATCTGTGAACCGAGTTGTGTATTTGCAGACTGAAGCTCCAATCTCTCACTACAAAGTTTTTTCAATTGGTTCAATAGGGCATCAAAAATATTAGGATGTAAAAGATCCAGCCTTTTACCATCAGCCATGACTTCGTTAGCTGCATCTGGGTCACACCCAAATAAAGTCCTCACAAGTTCACTGTAAAGTCTATGCAGAATGCTCAGAGCTACATCAGTTTTGTGTGACATTTCTTGAAATTCACTTTGAGCAGCCTCAAGTTGTCCATGCAGACCCTGAATCACTATGCAGGCACCATCAACAGAAGCAGCAACAGAGCCAACAATATCAGGGTTGCTATTTCCAGTAGGCAATGGGTTGGCAGAAATATTATTGGCAGTAGAATCCAGCTTGGCAACAGTCTGAAGAATCTGAGCCGCAACAGAACTCTGTTCTTCTTGGAGAATCAATTCTCTTTCAGACACTTCTGATTGGAGTGCTTGCAATTGATTGGAAATTGAAGAAGTCATCTCATCCGAGTCTCTACAATGTCCCTCCAATTGAACCTGCAGCTCGTTAATATGACCTTGTAAGTCATTCATCTTCTCTTGAAGATTATGGTTCTCTAATTTTAGAACAGCTTCTTGCTTCTGCATGGCATCACATAGACCAAGAAGTTCACTCTCTTTTGCAACACCATGATGGATAAGCTCTCTCATAGCCTCATAAAAAACCATAAGCTCTATGTTTGCTTCCTGTAATTGATCATTGTGCTCTTCCAACGCATCATACTTGCTCAAGTCTGTTCCAGCAGCATTAGCCAGTACTCTGCTTTGCTTAACTCTATAAAATTCACTGGCTTCCTCAGCATCACTTACTAATTCTTCGAGCAATATCTTGAGAATTTGTGCAACCACTTTGGTCCTCATGTGTGAATCTTCAGTAGTGTGGCCTTCAGATGAAGGGGATTTCTCTGGATCTTGGCCATCCTTCTCTGTGTAACCTTTTGGCTCAAAAGTTTGAATCAATTGTGACACTCCAGGGGAAACAGCATCTGTTGATCTACTCAAAGATGATGATTCTAAGTGCATACTTTCAATTTCCCTCTCAAGTTTCTGCATTAAAACTCCTGCTTCCTCCAAATTCCTTTTTAGTGCTAAAAATCCAAAGGTGTCACTGTAAATATCCAATTTCATCTGTCTACTAGATGACTGATGAGATTTGGACTCATGCAACACACCAGTATCATTCTTAACATCTTGACTTTCAACTTCATCAAACTGAGATGAGTTTTTCTGACAATCTATATCTTTTAGTTTGATCCTGTGAAACTCTAAATCAGCATTGAGGGATATATTTTCTTCAGTGTAATGCTTAATGGAAGTTCTGGCTTCTTTTAGATTCTTCACAGCCTTACAGCATTCTGCTAGCAGAACAGTTTCTAGAACATTGAACTCCACTAACTTGTGATATTGCTTTTCATACTCACTGAAAATTGTATTATGCTCTTCTTCAAGCTTGCTCTTCTCCTCAGATAAGGATCTCATATGCTCATTAAGGTTGATAATCTCCGTCTGAAGAGTTAGAATCAATTCTTTGCAGTTAACTGATTCTTCCGACATTTTTCCAATCTGATGGTCCATCGATACTTTTTCCTCATCAAATTTTTTTCTTTCTTCTGATAAAGATGTCAAAATCTCATTCAAGTTTTTGTTTTCCACCCTTAGAACTTCCACTGTATTCTGACACTCTGCCAGGCCAGCAAGTAATTTACTATTCTCACTGATCAGGCCATAATTTTCCTGCTCGAGTCTTTTCCTGTAATCTTGTATTAAAGTCTGGAATGACTCTAAAGAAACTCTGTGCTGATATAATTCCTCAGTGATTTTTTCATTCTCCAGCAAAACATTTCTACTCTCCTGTGAAAGTTTGTTTTTTTCTTCGATCATCACTTTGAAACTTACATTCAAGTTTTCATTTTCAGATTGCAAGGCTTGTACCAAATTCCTGCACTCAACTAGCTCAGATAATATGCCTGATATTTCTCCTGGTGTCATTTCTAATTTATTCTGCAATTCATTAACTTTAGCAGCAAAAACATCAGCCTCAGATCTTGATAACTGAAGCTGCTTCTCAAGTTCTACCTTCTCTGATAAAGCCTCCTGGAGCTCATTTCTGCACTGCACAATTTCTTTGGCAATTGTATCATTTTTCCCTTCGACTTCAACAAGTGAAGAGTTCACTGCAATTCCATCAATCCCCTTTAGATGCTCAGACAGTTGTAAATAACACGCATCCTTTGACAAACTTGTCATATACAAATGTTCTTTGAGCCTCTCAAAAGAATCATGAATGACACCATCAGTAGCTTGACTCTTATCTGCATTTCTAGGTTTCTCAGCTGATGATTCTCTTGACATGAATATGTACCTGAATTCATCTTGATCAAGTACCTGTAAAATTTCTGCAAGCTGGGAAAGTTTGACTACACCTCCATCCAAAATCGACGACAGGTCTATGTGTTTACATGCTAAGAAATTTTCCTTACCGTTACTTTTAACCTTGTAAGATCTTTCTACCTCAAAAAATCCAGAATTTGCTTGAGAACCTTCTGTATCTAATAAATTAACTGCCTCTGGTTTCTCATCATTTGGACCAAATGATGTGACATCTCTCTCATGACCCATTGCCACAGATGTTGACATCATTGAGGACTCAGTTAAAGGAGAAGTGCCAAAAGAATGATCACGGGGCTCTTCATTTTCTCCAGCATAGTTGGCAACAGAATCAGTCAATGATGCATCGTCAATCTTGCTGAGTTGTGTGGCAACAGAGAAATTCTCCTCCGCAAACCTATTCCCTGAATCAGCTGTCCTTTCTGCAATAGAATCACTAGCATCATCTGTAGGAGGATTGCTATCTCCATTAAGAAAAATCACCATGCGGTCATCAGTTTCATTTCCACCGGAACCACCAACTTCCTGCATTGCCCCTACCAAAATATTATACAGACTTTAAACTCTAACAACAATGAAGAGGCAAAATGAGTAAATTGTAGAGTATCAAGAGTGAAGGCACAAACCTACATCTGTTACCTGCTCTTCCCCATGCTCCCTCTCCAGTCCTGATGAAAAATCAGTGGGCAAAAGTAAATTGGAATCTCCTAACCTCTCTTCTAAAACCATAGCTGGGACATTAATGGTTGTGTCCTCAAGAACCAGAGAAGATGATCCATCCTCCGGAGAAGCCCTAATATCTACATCATGCCCATCGCTAGTGTTATCTGTTTTCGATCCCTCTGATGGAAATCCGGCAACATCCAAAAGACATGCTATTCCAACTTTACCCTTTGCTGAAGTATCTTTATTAGAAACAGGACTTTCACTTGTGACTGGATCTACTCTAGAAGCAGCATCACTTGCCACTGTTTCCACTCTAGGAATTGACTCTGGTAAGCGGTACTATCTTCTGCATCATGCTTGGATCTCTGTCCATCATCATCATGTAGCTGTTGTACTGCTGCGTCATTGGAAGCATCTCGTGTTACATCATGCTTGGATATACCAGTAGCTGTATCACTTGCCTCTGCAACCACTCCGGAACTTGACTCTGAAACGTCAACAGTATCACCTGTATCATGATTGGATAATTCTCCAGCTGCTTCAGAAACTGTGCCTGCCGTCTTATCACTCCCAGATTTACCACCTTTACCCGATGGCTTGCTATTATTTCCTTTATTATCCTTCTTTTGCCTGAACTGTTGAAGCTGACATATGACGAAGCATATCACCACAAGAGATTGTAATAAGTACACGATAATAATAGTTGAACATTTTTTAGAACTAGATGATCTACAATTAGTAGAAATATAATATTTCGCTGCACTTCCATTATTAACCTAAGAAGTTAAAACATTTTAAAATGATTGTTTTATACACCATAACTCAGAATATTATCCTGGACTCTGAGCATATCAAACCACCACTAGTAGTAAAGCTAGCACCCTATTAACTATGGATAACTATAAGGTTTTAGATGCCAATCCAGTTTTTTGAAAAAGGATGACAAATTTTGACAAAAAAGTGAACACTGATAATATTTTCCAAAAGAGTAACACAACAATCAGAAGAATTCCTCAACACTTAACTGGATGGATTGTGCAAATAATCTAAAATGGTGAAAGAGGTAGTTTCAAAGTAGACAGAAACAAAAGCCATTCACCATTCACCAACCACATAATGTGAATATAAGGCATTCATAGCCCTTGGGTACTAGTTTCTTAAGCACTACAGTATTCATATGCTCTTTCACACTACCCAAAACTACTGAGCATCAGTTCCTTGAGTATTCAGTATTACAGTATTCACCTACTTTTCCTAATTCAATACGCTGTGGGCCAGAATCGAGCACTGGCAACGTGCTCTAAGCACGGCACAGCCAATGCCCACAAACTTCCTCCAAACACAAAGCACATAAATATGCGTTTATCCTATATCTGCTGCCAAAACGCTTCTCTTAATGAAAGCTAGCAAAATTAATAGTAACATGTTTCAGGAAAAAAATAATTCAATTTATAACAAACAATACGTATAAAGCTCCAAACCAGCATAAAGTTAAGTTCATACTTCCACAAAGATAATCACATGTGACTGAGGTTTAACATTCTACGCATATTTACTTCGTTCCCATCCATTTCCTCAAATTAAACCTTAAAATAAATCTCCTATTCCCCTGTATATGCAACATTCATTAAAAAAATTGCTCAGGAAATGAATGAATCAGTTACCTTTTTCCGTCCGGCAGCCAACATGTCGGTCCGGTTCTTGTTTTTTTCCATCCAATCCAATTCAATATGTTGCTAACAGCTACCTATAGTCATTAGATTAAACAGATCGCCACTCTGCAAACCCCAAACAATAGGAGAAAAAAATGAGTGAATTATTCAATTAAATATGTTAGCGAATTGAGAAAAATCAGATTTCAAAATATCGTTGAACATAGTAGGAAATGATCGAATTGATTCTCACCCGATTGAACGGCTGGTTTGGTGAGGTGAATGTCGAGTGTATTTGAAAATACCGTTCTCTTAGATCTGAAGCGATGGTGGTTTGTTTTTTTTCTTAATTTTTCTTTTCTGAATCTGCAAGCGTTTCAGTTTCCGTGTTAACTCTATGTTTTTAATTTCATTTTCTGCCCTACCTATCAATTTTTACATGTCAACATTATTTTCTTTTCCAACTTCATTGGAGTATATAATTTTGTCATTTATCTTTTCGTTTTCATGCTTTTAAATTTAAATTCTTTTATTAATTAAAAATAAAAAATAAAGAAATTAGGTTTTTCTTTCAAATAGAGATATTTCATTTAGTTTGAAATATTTTAGATTAATATTACTTTCTGTTAATTATGGAGCCTAAATATCTCCTACCATGTTTAGGATTTGTTTTCTTGAAGTATATTTCCTTGTGATAGATTTATTCCTTAAAAGATATTTCCTTATGGAATATGTTTCCTAGTTTGACTAGAATTAGGGCTCTCTAGTTACTTATAAATAGAGGTGCTCCCTCATTGTTAAATCATCCTAAAATTATATAGTGAAATCCCTGGCTTGGCATCGCCCCCAGACGTAGATACACATTGTATCGAACTAGGTAAACAACTTCTTGTGTTCATTCTCTTTCATATTCGTGATTGCCTGTGTTTATTTCCCAACAACTGGTATCAAGAGCCTAGGGTTTAAGAGGCAGAAATCACGATGGGGATCGACGAGAAAATTGCTGTAGAGAAGTTCGATGGATCTAATTTCGAATTTTGGAAGATGCAGATTGAGGATTACATGTACGGTAAAGATCTCTGGAAGCCTTTAAAAACCAAACCCGAAAAGATGGAACATGAGGAGTGGGAGCTGCTGGACAGAAAAGCGATGAGCGCGATTAGGCTATCGTTGTCCAAGGATGTGGCTTATCACACGACTGCAGCAAAGTCGACAAAGGAGATGATAAAGATCTTGGAGGACATGTATCAGAAACCATCAACGGCAAACAATGTACATCTGAGTAGACGATTGTTTAATTTTAGAATGCAAGAGGGAAAGCTGGTGCAACAACATCTCAACGAGTTCAACATGATTACTTCGCAACTGAACTCGGTTAATATAAAATTCGATGATGAAATTCGTGCCCTGATTTTGCTATCGTCTCTGCCTGAGAGTTGGGCTGGCACAGTGACAGCAGTTACTGCTGCAGAGACAAAACTAACAGTTGACAGAGTAAGAGATCTGATGATTGGTGAGGAAGTTCGCCGAAGAGAATCAGGATCTTCTACTTCGGGATCAGCACTGAATACATAATAGAGAGACAGATCGAAGGGAAAGCAAAATCGTGGAAGATCAAATTCCAGAGGAAGGAGTCAATCCAAGAAGGATTTGGATAAAGTTAAATGCTGGAATTGTGATGAGTTTGGACATTTTAGAAATCAATGTGAGGCACCGAAGAAGTATAAGAATAAGGATCAGAAGGACAAGAAGACAGCAAACGCTACCATGTCTGATGACGATGGCGAGGCGTTGGTCTTGAGCGTCAGTAGTCCGATGGAATCGTGGGTATTGGATTCTGGGGCGTCGTTTCACTCCTGCAGCAATGTGGAGATAATGGAAGACTACGTTTCTCGCGATTTTAGGAAGGTACATCTGGCTGATGACGAGCCCTTAGATATCGTGGGAAAGGGAAACGTGAAGGTAGTGACGTCCAATGGATCCGTAATAAAACTGAATGGAGTCAGACACATTCCTGGATTGCAGAGAAGTTTGATTTCGATTGGGCAGCTTGATGCAGAAGGGTACACCGTGACGTTTGGCTGCAACAATTGGAAGATTACCAAGGGAGCTATGATAGTAGCTCGAGGTAAGAAGGAGGGTACGTTGTATACCACAACTAACTCCAAAGATTGCATTGATATTGCAAGTGAGGCAAATAATGCAGATTTGTGGCACTGTCGTCTTGGCCACATGAGCGAGAAAGGGATGAAGATAATGTGCTCAAGAGGTTTACTGCCTGGCTTGAAAACTGTTGAAGTTGGCCTGTGCGAGGATTGCGTGTTTGGGAAACAGAAAAGGGTGAGTTTCTCAAGAGGAGGCAGAAAATTGAAGACACAGAAGTTGGAGATGGTCCACACTGATCTATGGGGACCAGCACCTGTAAAGTCCCTAGGAGGCTCTGAATATTATATGACTTTCATCGACGACTCTACTCGAAAGCTATGGGTTTATTTTCTGAATAGTAAATCCGATGCGTTTGACGCTTTCAGAAAATGGAAAGCCCTTGTTGAAACTGAAACTGGGATGAAGGTGAAGTGTCTAAGATCCGATAATGGAGGAGAATATGAACTTGCAAAGTTCAAGGAATTCTGCGCCGAGAATGGAATCCGCATGGAGAAAACTGTGAAAGGAACTCCACAGCAGAATGGAATCGCAGAGCGCATGAACAGAACGTTGAATGAGCGAGCAAGATGCATGAGGTTGAAAAGTGGATTGCCAAAGAGTTTTTGGGCAGATGCAGTCAACACAGCTGCATTCCTAATTAATAGAGGTCCATCAGTTCCCTTGGAGTTTCGGATACCCGAGGAGGTTTGGACAGGAAAAGAGGTAAATCTATCTTTCCTACGCATCTTTGGTTGTGTTGCTTATGCTCATGTTAGTTCCGTTGAGAGAAGTAAGTTGGATGCTAAATCTATTAAGTGTACGTTCATTGGTTATGGAGGCGATGAGTTCGGTTATAGACTCTGGGATGAGCAGAACCGTAAGGTTATTCGCAGTAGAGATGTCATCTTCAATGAACAGGTATTGTACAAGGATAGATTGGAGGCGTCAAGTCCCAGCAGTTCTGAGCCACAAGTGGTCGAGCTAGACATCTCAAACTCGAGTGGGAGCAAGGAGAGTCAGAATGCTGAAGAGGTGCTTGAAGAAGAACCAAGCACTCCACCACCGACTATTCCGCTGCCTAAATCAACTAGAGAGCGACGTGCACCTGATAGGTACTCGCCCTCTAATTTTTATTTGTTACTTACTGATGGTGGTGAGCCCGAGTGTTATGCAGAGGCAGGAGAAGGCCCTGATAAACGAAGGTGGAAAATTGCCATGGATGACGAGTTTGCCTCTCTTCTCCTAAATGGCACATGGGAGCTTGTGGAACATCCTAAAGGGAAAAAGGCATTGCATTGCAAGTGGGTCTATCGAATCAAAGGTGAAGCTGATGGTAGCAAGCGCTACAAGGCTAGGCTGGTTGTCAAGGGATTTGAGCAACGATACGGTATTGATTATACAGATGTGTTCACTCCTGTTGTGAAACTAACTACTATTCGTTTAGTGTTGAGTATGGTAGTTGCAGAAAATCTATTGTTACATCAGATGGATGTAAAGACGGCATTCCTTCATGGTGATTTGGAGGATGAGTTGTACATGACACAGCCTGAAGGATTCATAGTAAAAGGAATGGAAAACCTTGTATGCAAGTTGAAGAAGAGCTTGTATGGTTTAAAGCAAGCTCCAAAGCAGTGGTACAAGAAGTTTGATGGATTCATGATGGAGATTGGCTATAAAAGATGCTACGCTGGCCATTGTTGTTACTACAAGAGGTTTAACAAGAGCTATCTTATTCTGTTATTATATGTTGATGATATGTTGATCGCAGGAGGTGATCAAAAGGAGGTGGATAAGTTGAAAAGACAATTGTCTGAACAATTCTCCATGAAAGATCTTGGAGAGGCTAATCAAATTTTGGGCATGAGAATCGAGCGTGACAAGGCGGCAGGAAAATTGTATCTTTCGCAAGCTGCTTACATTGGTAAGGTTTTGGAAAGATTCAACATGGATAATTCGAAGCCAGTAAGTGTGCCTTTGGGAAGTCACTTTAAGCTGTCGAAGAAGGAGTCGCCGAGTACAAAAGAAGAACATGCTGAAATGAAGAAAATTCCTTATGCTTCAGCAATTGGCAGTATTATGTATGCAATGGTGTGTACGAGGCCTGATATTGCACAAGCAGTGGGAGTAGTGAGCCGGTTCATGGGTGATCCGGGAAAGCAACATTGGGAAGCAGTTAAATGGATCTTTTGATACTTGAGAGGTACTACAGAAAACGTCTTATGTTTCGATGGCAAGAATATCGAGCTGGCAGGTTATGTGGATGCAGACTTGGCGTCCAATGATCTTGATGGGAGAAGAAGCACAACCGGGTATGTATTTACTTATGGTGGTACTGCTATTTCATGGACTTTTAAGTTGCAGAAGACTGTTGTTTTGTCTACTACGGAGGCTGAATATGTAGCTGCGACAGAGGCAAGCAAGGAGATGGTGTGGTTGCAGAGTTTCTTAGATGAACTTGGGAAGGAGAACAAGAGTAGCATACTCTACAGTGATAGTCAGAGTGCTATTTTCTTGGCGAAGAATCCAGCGTTTCATTCTAGGACAAAGCATGTGGAGTTGAAATATCATTACATCCGACACCTAGTAGAGATGAAATCCTGCAACTTGTGAAGATACTTGGAAGTGAGAATCCTGCAGACATGTTTACTAAGGTGGTGACCTTAGAGAAATTGAAGCTATGCATGGCTTCAATTGGCCTTGGAACTTGAAGAGAAGGTTAGGCGATGCTAAGCGGATGAAGGGATGAGATCACGAGAAAATGGTTGTTTAGGAGTTGTTAGTCTCCAAGTGGGAGATTGTTAATTATGGAGCCTAAAATATCTCCTACCATGTTTGAAATTTGTTTCCTTGAAGTATATTTCCTTGTGATAGATTTATTCCTTAAAAGATATTTCCTTATGGAATATGTTTCCTAGTTTGACTAGAATTACGGCTCTCTAGTTACTTATAAATAGAGGTGCTCCCTCATTGTTAAATCATCCTGGAATTATATAGTGAAATCCATGGCTTGGCATCGCCCCCAGACGTAGGTGCACATTGTATCGAACTGGGTAAACAACTTCTTGTGTTCATTCTCTTTAATATTCGTGATTGCCTGTGTTTATTTCCCAACACTTTCGACCATCAATAATAATCACAAATTTCCTTTTCAATTCGTGATTCGTTCATTAATACTTATTACATTTATTTTTTATTTTTTGATAATAGATCATCTCATACTAATTCATTCTACTCACTATAAAAAAAATAGAATATATTTTTCATTAATCTTTTCTACTCACTTTTTTTACATTTTCTTAAAATCTGAGTTTGTAAATTGTTTATATTGATTTAATATTTTAAAAAACTTGAAATGTGAAAAAAACATCCCCAAAGGACAAAGCAAAATATATTAAAAAACTATGAATGCATTCTTTTTCCTTCAATATGTTTTGCAAGTTTAAAATCGTAATAAAAAACCTTCTTCATATTACGTGTATGCAAATTTTCAAAGTAATTTGTACGAATTATCAAATTTCCAAAAAAAACAAAAACCTGGTGTCAATGTTGAACATTATATATGGGCCAAAACGGAGTAGTTATCTATGCTTACAACATTGGGCCTTTACCGGGAGATTTTTGCCCGGCCCACATCTCGTGCAGCTGTCGCCCTCGATTGTTGATTTGTTTTTTCATTTACCTTATTTATGGTCTTTTTTTGTTGTTTGAATTCGTTTTAAACCTATAGACTTATTGGAATTTAATGTTTATTTTTTTAGATTCAGGACTTGTTTTCTACAATATTTGACTTTTATTTAGTACTCCTATTTACTAATTTTTAATTCTTATTTAGTATTCTAGTTTGATTAATAATTTGATCAGTTCAAACAATTGAACCATAAACCGAAGATTATAAAAACTAAAGATCAATAGACACGTAGACAAGAAGTTGCAATCAATAAAGGGTTGTTTTCGTGAACGCGGACGCAAGAGAGTGTTGTGTTTCATTTGACTTCTAATAACCTAATCAAATAGTATTGTGGCCAAAGATACAAAAGCTTAGCTAAGGCCTAAACACTTTCTAGCCGAATTAGGGAAGTAAGTAATTGGACACATATGATAAGGTTACTAATATTTAGACACTTCAAACCAGGGATGTCAATCGGACCAACCCGTTTGGGTTGTCAGGCCATTCGGGTACGGGCTATTCGGGTTATGATTTTTTCGGGCTATAAAAGTTCAACCCTAACCCTTTGGGTTTCAGGCTAACCCATCGGGCTATTCGGGCCAATGCGGGCTGACCCGCAACCCGACCGGGTCAACCCGAATAGCCCGATTTCAAATTCAGGCTGCGAAATTGCAACCCTAACCCTGTATTTTTATCGGGTTGTTCGGGCCTACCAGCGGGTTCCGGATTATATTGACATCCCTACTTCAAACTGAAGTAGGTATATGCATTGTCATCCCAACCAATAAACTCGGGCTCTTTTTTCTTCTAAGCAAAAATATGGAGAAAAAATAATAATATTATTGAGAATTTTTAAATATTGCAATCTTAATCACCAAATGTTGATTGCATGCGCCATGCAGTAGTATAGTCTTTTTTCCATGCAACATAATCAATTTAATGTCTTAATATATGCAATGGATCATATAAAATTTTTATTGTAAGAATTTTGAATCAATATAGCTAAACCATTGATCTTAATTTTGTGCTCCATAATCTATATCATGATTTGTATGATATGAATGCTTTATAGTATTATAAAAGCATTACTTATTGTTAATAAGAAAGAAGTTTTTTTGTTTTGTTTCTGTAATGATTCGTCTTTTATAGTCTGATGATTGTATTATGTATACAAATCTATTTTCTATTGTAGACTGTGTAGTAAGATTGATGATTACAATCAACTCCATATACAAGAATAAACGTTCCAATCTACATATAGCTCGACAGTTAGCTGAACTCATATCCAACACAACCAATAATATCCCTCTATCTAAAAAAAGGACAATGAAATCGGTCCCATTCATCCAGCCAATCTTTTGACATCTCGAGTAGGTATACAACATGAAACACAATTCTAATTCATGATGTTACCTTTATCTATTTAGTACTCCCTTCTTATATACTTCACATTTAAATTGAAAGAATAAATAATAAAATATGAGAGATAAAATATCTATATATATATATAAAATAGTAAAGTGAAAAAAACTAAGAGAGAATAAATTGTTCTATCTTTTGTTTAAAAAATTAAATCAATCACTTGAATTAAGATAATCTAAAATAAAAAGTTGATCATTTAAAATGACACGAAAGGATTATGAATTAGCCGAGTTAATATCAGGTTTATAGCACTTGGTTTGATCCAACACAACCTATTAATCTACCTCGATATAGAGGTGCCCACGGTTCCGGAACTGGCGGTTACAGTTCGGAACCGCAGGTTCCGATTTTGGAAATTGCCGAACCGGAACCGAACCACGAGGGTGTTTCGTGGTTCCGGTTCCAAAACCGCTGGTTTCGGTTTTGGTTCCGAACCGGCTTGGATTCACGGTTTCGGTTCGAAAATTTTTAACATGATCCGAACCACGGTTCAAAAATCGACAGTTTCGATTAAGGTAAATTCTCACAGTTTTAGTTTTAACCGCCGGTTCGGTAAACCTTGGGCAGATCTACCTCGATCTATCTAAAAAATGCTAATATTAATGAAGCCGGTCCCACCAATCAAATCTTTTGCCATCTCTAGGCATACAACACAACACAACACAATTCTACTCCTCATCTCTAATTTCTCCTCATCTATTTCGGAATTAAAAATAGTTTATCACTACAACCACTCAAAGTGTTCACCTCTTCGACGTAACTATCTCGATATACCATTCCTCTATAAATAATCTAACCTAGCACATTCTCATACCCTCAAATCATCTTCTCCCACCAAAAAAAAACAAGAAAAAAAAAATGGAGAAATCACAACACAAACCCCACTGCCTAATCCTGCCATACCCAATCCAAGGCCACATCAACCCCATGCTCCAATTTTCCAAACGCTTGGCCCACAAAGGCATCACAATCACCTTCGCCGTGCTAGAAAACCTCCTCAGCTCCGCCACCGACGAATTCTCCGCCTCCATCTCCGTCGAGACCATCTCCGACGGCTTCACCGCCGCCACCAGAGCCGGAGCTCAGCTCCCGGAGTATCTCCCCACCTTCCAAAAGGCGGGCTCCGAGTCTCTAGCCCAACTCATCGAGAAGCTTCGAGAAAGGGGCGGTGCCGTGGACTGCGTGGTCTACGACACGTTCCTGCCGTGGGGCCTGGCCGTGGCGAGGAAGATGGGCCTGTTTGGGGCGGCCTTTTTCACGCAGTCGTGCTCGGTTAATATTATTTACTACACTTTGTTTCAAGGCTGGCTCAAGGCTGAGGCTGTGGACAGGGAGGTGTTGCTTCCCGGGCTGCCGGAGTTGGGGGTTTCGGATTTGCCCTCGTTTGTGCTTGATCGGGAGACGCATCCGGGCTCGTTCGAGCTGGTGGTGGATCAGTTTGAAGGTGTGGAGGATTCCAATTTCGTGTTCGTTAACTCCGTTTATGAGCTTGAGGAAGAGGTATGTTCTGTGTATGTCCATGCATTTAAATTTATGTTTATTTATAAAAAAAATGAAATAGGATTGGAATTTGTTTGTATTTTTTTTCTAACCCATGATTTTTTTGTTCATGCAACGTGCATACGATTGCAAGCAGTGATAAATTAATCCATTAGGCCATGTTTGATTGGCGGGAAAGTAAAGTTAGCAAGGAAAATGATTCCTGGAAAAATGAATCGCGGGAATATGATTTCTAATAACTTTACTTTCCCGTGTTTGGAAAAAATCAAGATTTGAAAGTATATATTTGATTTAAACACTAAACTAAAAATATACTTATCATTTTTTATTTATAAAAAAATAATAATACATAGTATTTAATAAATTATTAATTACAAATAATAATAATTATATTATTTTATTTATTATTACGATGGATAGTTTAAATGTGGATTATACATCATAATATATAATAATATAATAATAAATAAGATTATTATTATTATCATTATAGTTATTTAATTTTTAATTGAATAAATTTTATAATTTAAAATTTCACTACAATTTTATTATTAATTACTAATTTATAAATTAAAAATTATTATATTATATAATTATAATTATATTTCATTATTTAATAAATTATTATTATTATTATGATAATAAAAATAAAAGTAAATGTTAACAATATAGTTATAATTATGATAATTTGAATTATAGTTATTTATTATCCTGAAATTAAGTATGATTTATACTTTTAAATTATTTTTAAAACATTGTAATAAATAATAACAATGATGATGATGATGATGATGATAATAAACTGTACTATATTGTATTAAATATGTAAGAATCCTAACTGAGAAAAAGAATACCTAAGAAAAGTTAGGATTCAGAATCCTGGAAAGTTGTACTAACTTTCCTTGTTTCAGGATTTTTATTACTTTCCTAGTTTAATTAAAAACGGAAACAAACACAAGAATTTAAAATTTAAGGAAACAGATTACTTTCCTAGACATAATCCTGACAACTAAATATGGCCTTAAAGTTTTGAGTAAAATTTAATAATTGTGATTAAGATTTCACTACCAAATATATAATGGGGTCTGAGTTTAATTTTTTTGAAGTATTGAATTTTCTAAATGATGGTTGCATCGTGAAATGGTTTAAAAATCACTTGGAATTCCCAAAGTCAGTCGAACGTCATTATTTATGTATGTGATACCTAATTGATTCTTTCT
This sequence comes from Salvia splendens, assembly GCF_004379255.2. Lineage (NCBI taxonomy): Eukaryota > Viridiplantae > Streptophyta > Magnoliopsida > Lamiales > Lamiaceae > Salvia > Salvia splendens. The sequence goes on from NC_056051.1 coordinate 22,119,874, forward strand.
CTTATATTCCTTATTGCAGTTGGCAATTGACATTCAATCATTTTCTTTTATTAATCTTGCAGCTAATTAATTAAGCCGTTGCAGTATTTTCTAATTTATCTATTATCCTTTTTGCTGCAGTAATTTTTTTACATTAACACAAATTCATTTATTAAAGATTGTACTATTACTAGTATATTTTGTTTTCTAGCATATCAATCAAACCCCCTTTATCGCGCTGGAGATGTTGAAGTGACACTGATTCCCTGCACACGTCCCACCACACAATGAAATAGTAGTGATTACAGTAAGTATAATCCTAATAGTATAATTTAAGTCAGGAACATTTTAAGTGAAATTTAGGATTTAAAGTGATAGTATTTATTAATATATGCTTAAATACCGTGCAGCATTATTTACTAGAGTTATACTCCCTCGGGGACTGTCATTACATGTCACTAGTTTCCTTTTTAATCTGTCTGCCAATATTTATCCCATTTACTTTTTACTAGATTTAGTAATGGACTCCACATTTTATGAACATACTTTCACTCACATTTTATTATAAAACTAAGCAAATAAAAGTAGGACTCACACATGGGCGGAGCCAGCATGTATGGAATAGGGTCATGCCCCCCTCATGCCTTCAACACTCTTGTATTTTTATTTAAATTCTCAATTATATTACTCCATCCGTTCCACAATAATTGTAACTCTTTTCCATTTCGGTCCGTCCCACAATAATTGTCACACTTCATTTTTACCATAAATGATAAGTAGGTACCACATTCCACTAATTCACTTCACTCACATTTTATTATAAAACCAATATAAAAAAGTGAGTCTCACATTCCACTAACTTTTCCAACCAATATTTCTTTACATTTCTTAAAATTCATGCCCACAATAACAGTGACAATTATTGTGGGACAGATGGAGTAACAAACTACACTAAATACCCCTCTCAAATGCATAAAAATTTTCTACATAATACCCCATCCGTTCCACAAAGTTTGTCCCAGTTTGACCGAGTGTGGGTTTTAAGGAATTGTAAATGGATGTGTGTAATGGAATAAGGGTCTCATATTGAGGAGATTGGGGGGTATATTTAATGTCTATTTATGATAGATTCCAAGTGGAATAAACTTTGTGGGGCAAATGGAGTATATCTTTGCCCCTCCTAAAGTGAAATCCTAGCTTCGCCCCTAGACTTAAATTTCACTAACTTTTTGAAATCACTTTCTATTACCTTACTTAAAATCCGCAACGGGTCAACTTGCGTCAAGTATGGGCGAATGGAGGGAGTATTTATTTACATCACATGTAGTTGGTAACTTGGTCATTCTTATATTGCAAATTATCGTGTTTTGCTTTGTAGCACGGCAGCTCAATCTTATCATCACCCCAAAAAAAACAAAAAACTAAAAGTAATCAAGTTAGGTTAAAAGTTAGATCATGATATAAATATTTTTCTAATTAATTAATTACTCATATTTATTCATTTTCATTTACTTTTGGTCTGATTTCAGGCAACTGATTGGCTAAAAAAATTCATGTCCGTGAAAACAATTGGACCAACCATACCTTCTATGTACCTAGACAAAAGATTGCAATACGACAAAAATTATGGCCTTAGTTTGTTCAAGCCAGACGATACTTGCGTCAAATGGCTACAACAACAATCACCTAAATCAGTTATCTACATCTCCTTTGGCAGCATGGCCAAATTGGAAGAGCAAACAAATGGTAGAATTAGCAACAACCCTAAAGCTAACCGGTAAACCCTTTCTATGGGTGGTCCGGTCGTCAGAGGCCTCCAAGATCCCCCAGGGCTTCGTGGACGAGGCCTCAGACCATGGGCTAATCGTGTCATGGTGCCCACAGCTAGAGGTCCTCGCTCACGATGCCATAGGGTGCTTCATCACGCACTGTGGATGGAACTCGACTCTGGAGGCACTGAGCCTAGGGGTCCCCATGGTGGGGGTCCCGTGGTGGAGTGACCAGGCTACGAATGCTAAGTTTGTGATGGATGTTTGGAAAATGGGAGTGAGGGCTTGTCCGGATAAGGGAGGCGTTGTCGGGCATGAGGAGATGGTTCGTTGCGTGAAGTATGTGATGGGGGGAGAGAGGGCGGAAGAGATGAGATTAAATGCAATGAAATGGAAGGAATTGACAAAGGGAGCTGTGGATGAGGGTGGAAGTTCGGATAAAAATATTCAAGAATTTGTGTCTACTTTGATGGGAGGTGAAAACCTTCCAAAAAAGTAATTGGATTAATCTTGATTATTGACGTGTCTTTAATAAATAATTTGGAGTTTGGTTATTTTACATGCTTCCTCTTGATCTACGTTTAAATCGGTATAGGGGAATTGCTGCAACAAGCTAAATATACAATAAGATAAGGTATGTTTAGAACATTGTTTTATTAGGCAAATTTTAAACATTTAACCACTCTAAGAGAATTAGAAGAATATCACTTTTATGAATGTAGACAAACAAAAGAAGAATATCACTTTTATGAATGTAGACAAACAAATCCAAGCCCCTTGGCCTAGCGGTAAAGGGTGCTGGATACCGCCTCCATCCTAGAGATCTCGAGTTCGAACCCTGGGTGGCGTAATTTGTCTTTCCTCCTTGTTATAGGAGTTGATTTGTAATTTCCTCCTTCATATATATGATATAAATATATGAAGTAAATTTAAAAAAAAAAAAATGTAGACAAACAAAACATGCAATTTAGTATTTTGGTTATATATGATTTTTCCTCTATTAGGTTAAATTGTAATTATGTTTGTCAGCATCTGACTGGTTCTATGTTTCACATGGCATATATATAGTCACATCAATATATAGCAAAAACAATGCAACAACAATAATATGCGCCCCTTTCATCTTTTTCCGAATTGGGCATGCAATTGTTTATTTTTTCTTTTTCTGATTGGGATAATTGTTATAGACACTGATTATGTATAGTTTTATAGAGCCGTTATTCAAAAGCATACATAATCTAATCAATAATAACCTAAATAATTTTCACGAACGAAAGTAGTTCTAGCTAGAGTATGAATGATAGTAAAATTGAGATGAAATATTTAATGATGGTGTTAAAACTCTTAAATCTGATCTCATATCGACTTGTGAAGATGTTAGCATATCTATATAAGTATGAATAACTCTTTCTTTATAAGACCTTTTAAGGAATGAGTGACTTATTTTTAATAGATGAAAATTGAAAATTGGTAATATATGACATTTAATATTGACATACAAAAGGGGTGAGTGATCTATTTTAATAGATGGAAACTGAAAAATGACAATATGTGACATTTAATATGACATACGAAAGATCAGTGCAATGATAATTTGGAGTGGTGAATGGCAGTTCAAAACTCTCATTAATTTCCATCTAAAGTGTCATCCGATTAATGAATGATGATAGCATGCCTAAAACTAATATTAAAAACTAACGATTATTTTGAGCGGTGGATTGTAGAGATAAATGTGAATATTTTTTAAAGTTTTTTCTATGAACAGACACTTTTTAATTTTTATGTTTTCCATATGAACATAGATATATTTCATGTCCACTCTTTTATTGTATTCGTGTTTAAACTTACAACTACCAATTAAAATTATGACGTATTTCCATTAATTGACCTGATGTATTTTTAAAAATTCAACTCGGTCGAGTTGCTTAGATGATGACTTATAATCACTCTAGATTTTATTAAACAAAGTCCTCTTGCTATATATTAAAAAAAAGTCAATTGTGTTTTTTTTAATTGTAACTATGATTAATGAATTATAATTTGAAATTAAGGTAGCTGTGCCCTGTGGCCTGTGGGTGGATTCGATGTTAGAAGCATTACGAATTCCAAAATTGTGATGCAAACATCCCATTAAATATGCAACATTTGAAAATGGGCATGGGTTTTTACGTAGTGTTGGTTTGTGAGTTAATGAAGAGAGATGAAAAAGTAGAGATAGAGATGTTTTTATTTTAGAAACGTTTGATTTTTAATGGGATAGAGTAAGTATATAACAATAGTACAAGAGTAAAGGATTCGACAACAAGGTGGTGTCTATTGACCCCACTGCTGGTCCAGCGTATCCATAGAAAATGTCGATAAGCGGCCATCGATCTGATACGAGCCTCTTTTGCATATTTTGTTTAGATCATTTTTCTATTATTATTATTTGGTTTAGATATATGAGGGATTTACATATCTATTTCTTTATCTTTATTTTCTTGTTCATTAAGTCAGTAGCATTATAAATAGGAGTTATTGTTATCACTTTAAGAATTCAATGAATATATTATTTTCCACAAACTTGTCTTGAGTAACAAGAATATCATATTTCGTTTCCAAATTGTTGTTCATCGGAGAACGTCCGAAAATCAGCAATTCGTGAGCTTTCCTTCGAGCACGTCGAAGTTTCGATCACCTTATCTCTCCGAGAAGTTAGCCATCCGGCCTCGTTACGGAGAACGTCCGTATCAACTGGTGCTTTCATTGAGAGCTCATCCTCCGTCTTCGTTCATCCATATCTCCCAAACAACTCACCAAAAAAAAAAAACAAAAGTCAGTCGCATCACCACCATCTCTACCACACCCACGCTTCAGTCCGTCGACATGTCATACGACTACGCCGGCTACCGCCGTCGTCAATACAACTTCCCTCAGACCACACAGCCATTCCGTCCCTACCAGCCGGTCCAACCTCGCCGTGTAACCTGTTGGGACCCTCCGAGCAGCCGGGCGGAAGTACTCCGTCCGCCGTCGTGGCCTGATCCAGAATCACCCTACGTCTCACACCATTTGGATCCACCCGATCCATCGCGTCGCTTGTCGGTGATGACCCACCGCGGGGATGGTCAACCGGGGTGGTCCCTGCGCGGTAATTCGGAAGGCAACAATCCGCCGCGCGCCTTCCCGGGATCAAGCGAGATTTTCTCCGCCGAGGTAGAGAAGATCATGGCCCGATTTGACAAATTAGAGTCCAGGCTGGAATCACGATGTGAAGTAATCGATAGTCGTGTGAAAAATTTGCATGCGTCAAAAGCAGCGTATGGAAGACAACCCTATGCGGATTTCGATTCGGGAGCGCCTAGGCGTTGTCCAACTGGCTGGGATCCGCCCTTCCAAACTTCCAGTCACCGTGTGGGAGAAACTCGTGCTCCTCCGCTGTCGGAATCACCGCTATACCGTAAGTCGCACTACACCGACTTGGATTCGTCATACGAGCAGCCGAGGCAATACACGACCTCGACTTTAAGGCACCCACCCTATTCGTAGGACGCCCCCCCACGAAATCCCCATGCCGAGTATCACCAATGGCGACACGAATACAAACCATCGCGGTCTAAACCACCGCCGCTGCCACCAGGTCACCGCCGCTCGGCAGCGCAACTGCCTTTTGCGGCTGCAACGTCGCTGCCGAGGCAATCAGATCGCCTGCCACAACAGTCAAGTCCGGCATCACCCTTAGAGCTGCAGCCATACGTCTCACCAGGGGCTTACCGGCCCTTGCAACCACTGCCCGTGACATCTCCATTATTGGCCGTTAGTCCACATCCACAAGCTGTTGTCCCGAGCTCGTTGAAAAATGAGGAAGAAGAAGTGTTAGACAATTTGCCCTCTCCACCAGCTATGGTCTCTCCGCCGTGCAGCCCCTATATCAGTGGAGAGGAAGAAACATTGTTAGATGGCGACGAGGATGTTGATTCCATTGAGAAAGTGAAGAAGGTCGTCGCATCTCTCGATGCTGCTCGAATGACATCTCACGATGTTGTTGAGAATTGTTTTAGTGAAAATGGTGGTGCTTATCTATGTGCATTAGTTGGAAATAAAGTTGCACCGTCCTTGTAATAATGGAGTGCTCATTTCAGTTGGAAGAAGAAGGCAGAAGTCGGTAAGCTCGGCTAGAAAGGAGTTCGGTAAGCTCGGCTAGAAGGGAGCTCGGTAAGGAAGCTCGGTAAGGAAGCTCGGCTTTGAGCTGGAATGAGCCGAGAAGAGAGTTCGGTCTTGAGCCGAGAAGAGAGTTCGGTCTTGAGCCGAGAAGGGAGTTCGGTCTGAGCCGAGAAGGAAGAAGCAGTTAGTTAGCCGAGGTGTAGCGGTTATTCTTCTTGTTTTCTTGATCCTTGTTGTAGTTAGTTAGTAGCAGTTGCTACTTGTTTGTAGAGCTTTAAATAGCTCATAACCGTGTATGTAGTTAGTGTAGTTTAATCAATAAAGAGTTTTTCCAGTTTCTCTCCAAGATTATCATCTTCAATACTCAAAGTGTGAGTGTGTGTGTTTCTGCATTGTGTGATCTCATACAACAGTGAGTGTGTGTGTGATCTTCTTGAGTGTGTGAAAGCCTTGTGTGCGTAAATCCCAACAAGTGGCGCCGTCTGTGGGAAGGGATATTGAAGCTTATTTGCAGAGGATCAAACGGTTTCAGAGATGGCAGCAAGGCTTGATGCAGAAAAGTTCACAGGCAAGAATGATTATAGCCTGTGGAAGATGAAGATGAAGGCGGTTTTGATTCAACAAGGCTTGGCCGCAGTTCTTGCAAAACCAGAGGAGAAAGGAAAGGCTCCAATGCTTGATGATAAAGCTCAGGCAAAGATGGAGGAGATGCAGCTCAAGGCACATTCTGCAGTGATTCTGTGCCTTGGAGATAAGGTCTTGAGGGAAGTTCAAGAAGCCAAGACTGCGGTGGAGATCTTGGACAAGTTAGATGAAGTTTACTTGGCCAAATCCTTGGCTAACCGGCTGTATCTCAAGAAGAGGCTGTATGCCTATAGTTTTTCTGGAGATAGGTCCATCATTGAGCAGCTAGAGGAGTTCAACAAGATCATTGATGACCTGGGATCTGTTGATGTCAAGATTTCAGATGAGGATAAGGCCATTCTCACATTGAATGCCTTGCCTAGCTCGTATGACCAGCTAAGTGATGCAATTATCTATGGAAGAGATAAACCTATCACCTATGCAGAAGTCTATTCAGCCTTGATGGCCAAAGAACTCCAGAAGACAGCCAACAGAGGCTCTGCAAGCTCCAATGTTCAAGCTGCAGAGGCCTTGAATGTGAAGAAGTTCAAGAAGCTGAACTTCAAGAAGAAGTTTGAGGGCTCTAAACCCTCAAGTTCTGATGCTCAGAAGGAAACCAGAGCTTGCTATTGGTGCAAGAAACCTGGACATTTGAAGAAAGATTGTCATGCATGGAAGAGAAAGATAGCCTCTGAGGGACATAACCAATCTGATTGTGTGGAGAGTGCTGATCCCCCGGCTCAACTCATGAATATTAGTGACAGTGGGGTCAGTCATAGGTGGATTATGGACTCAGGGTGCAGCTTCCATATGTGCCCAAATAGGAGCTGGTTTCATGACCTTCAAGAAGCAGCCGGCACTGTGGTGCTGGGTAATAATCACATTTGTCAGATCAGAGGAATAGGGAAGGTAAAACTAAGCCTACAAGATGGCTCTATAAAGATCCTAACTGGGGTGAGGTATATTCCAGAAGTGAAGAGGAATCTCATCTCATTGGGAATGCTGGAGCAGAAAGGGTTCACCATATTGATGAGTCAAGGAAAATTGTTTGTTAAATCTGGAGATGCAGTGATGATGGAGGCTGACAGAGAGCATATTCTCTATTATCTGAAGGCTAAGGCTGTTGATGGAGAAAGCAATGCAGTGTCAGATGATTCCATAATGCTATGGCACAAGAGATTGGGCCACCCAGCTGAAGGAAGCTTGAAAGAACTCATCAAGAAGGGTCTGATCTCTGGAGATTTCAACAAGATGAACCCCTGTGAGCAGTGTATACTTGGAAAGGCTAAGAAGGCACCCTATCCTACAGGTATTCACTCTTCTACAGCCCCTTTAGACTACATACATAGTGATCTTTGGGGGCCTTCACCGGTGTGTTCAATTGGTGGAGGAAAGTATTATCTAGCTATCATTGATGACTATACAAGGAAGTTGTGGGTATATATTCTTAAAGAAAAATCTGAAACACTCACAAAGTTCAAGATATGGTGTAAGGAGGTTGAGCTAGAGAAGGGTAGAAGTGTTAAATGCTTAAGAACAGACAATGGCCTAGAGTTCTTGTCTGCGGAGTTTGATCTGTTTTGTAAAGAGAAGGGTATGAAGAGGCATAAGACTGTTCCTGGTAATCCTCAGCAAAATGGTGTTGTGGAGAGGATGAATAGGACAATCCTAGAGAGGGTGAGGTGCCTACTTCTTGGTTCTGGTTTGAGCAGCAGGTTCTGGGGTGAGGCTGTGTATACAGCAGCCTATCTCATCAATAAATGCCCATCTACTGCCCTGAAATCTGAAACTCCTGATTACATGTGGTATGGAGCTCATAGTGACTACTCAAAGTACAAGGTGTTTGGGTGTGTGGCCTATGCTCATGCTAGGCAAAGCAAGCTTGAAGCTAGGGCTCTGAAATGTATTATGTTGGGGTATCAGAGGGGTGTTAAGGGGTATAGGCTCTGGTGTATTGAGCCCGGTAAGCAGAAGGTCTTGGTGAGTAGGGATGTGGTGTTCTTGGAGGATCAGATGCCATACCTGAAAGATAAGCTGGACTCCAGTGAAGATGAGGGTGATTTCTTCAAGGTGGAGCCTGTGGGGGTTGGCCTAGGAGCAGGTGGAGTTATTGACTCAGGGAGTGAGTCTGATTCAGATAAAGAAGAGGCTCCAACTCAGGGCAACCAGGCTGGTGAGTCTATATCAGACTCTATCAGAGACTATCAGCTTGCAAGGGACAGAGTTAGAAGAGAAACAAGGCCACCAACAAAGTTCTCTGATGTTGTGTATTATGCTCTGTGTGCAGCTGAAAGTATTGATGGCGCAGATCCACTCACATATAAAGAAGCTATGCAGAGTAAAGATAGAGAAAGATGGATTGAAGCCATGAATGAGGAAATAGAGTCTTTACTCAAGAACAAAACATGGATTTTGGTGGACAAATCCAAGCTGAGTACAGATGGTAAGGAAAGGAGGCTGGTAAGCTGTAAGTGGTTGTTTAAAAGAAAGATTGAGACCACTGATAAGGATAGAGTCAGGTTCAAGGCAAGGCTGGTGGCTAGAGGCTTTACACAGCAGGAGGGAATCGATTTCAATGAAGTGTTTGCACCTGTTGTGAAGCACACTTCAATTAGGATCCTATTGGTTGTGGTGAATCAGCTTGACTGGGAGCTACAACAGCTTGATGTGAAGACAGCCTTCCTAAATGGAGATCTAGAGGAAACTATCTTCATGGAACAGCCAGAGGGCTATGTGAAGATTGGAGAAGAAGGCAAGGTGTGCCTGTTACAGAAAAGTCTTTATGGACTTAAGCAAAGTCCTAGACAGTGGAATAAGAAGTTTGATGCACAGATGAAGAAGATTGGCTTCTCCAAGTCAGAATATGATGATTGCATTTACATCAAGAAGGCAGGCAAGACTCCCATTGCCTACCTATTACTCTATGTGGATGATATGCTACTTGCAGGGCCTTCTATGACAGAAATTCAGAAAGTTAAACAAGATCTGAAGTCAAGCTTTGAAATGAAGGATCTAGGAGAGTCAAGGAAGATCCTAGGCATACATATTCAGAGAGATAGAGGCTGCAAGAAGCTGTGGATGCTGCAAACTGACTATATTGAGAAAGTTTTACAGAGATTCAAAATGGAAAATGCAAAAGCTGCATCAACTCCTCTGTCCCAGAGTTTTAAGCTTTCAAAGGAGCAGGCCCCTAAAACTAAGCAAGAGGCTGATGAGATGGAGGCTATCCCTTATGCTAGTGTGGTTGGAAGTGTTATGTATACTATGATTTGTACAAGACCAGATCTTGCTCATGCTATCTCAGTGACTAGCAGATACATGGCAGACCCGGGGAAGGAGCATTGGAATGCTCTTAAGTGGATATTGAGGTACATGAAGTCAACTAAGGACTGGGGGATTGTGTTCAATGGCTGGGAAGGTGAATCTGAGGAGGTTGTGCAGGGCTATTGTGATGCAGACTATGCTGCAAACCTGGACAACAGAAAGTCCCAAACAGGTTATCTTTTTACCATGTTTGGAACTGTAATCAGCTGGAAATCAGGGTTGCAAAGTGTTGTTGCTCTCTCAACAACAGAATCAGAGTATATAGCTCTCACTGCAGCTGTACAGGAGAGCTTTTGGATTCAGGGAGTGATTTCTGACTTTGGTTTTGACCAAAAGACAATGGTGATTCATTGTGACAGCAGCTCAGCTATGTGCTTGGCTAAACATCCGGGTTTTCATGAAAGGAGCAAGCACATAGACATAAAGTTGCATTTTATTCGAGATGAGATCGAAAAGGGGAGAGTGAAGGTGATTAAGATTAACACCTTGCACAATCCGGCTGACATGCTAACAAAGTCTCTAGGTAGAGACAAGTTTGATCATTGCAAGAAGTTGATCAATGTTTGTGCAAGAACTGAGATGAGCCCTCAGGTGGAGAATTGTAATAATGGAGTGCTCATTTCAGTTGGAAGAAGAAGGCAGAAGTCGGTAAGCTCGGCTAGAAAGGAGTTCGGTAAGCTCGGCTAGAAGGGAGCTCGGTAAGGAAGCTCGGCTTTGAGCTGGAATGAGCCGAGAAGAGAGTTCGGTCTTGAGCCGAGAAGGGAGTTCGGTATTGAGCCGAGAAGGAAGAAGCAACCAGTTCGGTCTGAGCCGAGAAGGAAGAAGCAGTTAGTTAGCCGAGGTGTAGCGGTTATTCTTCTTGTTTTCTTGATCCTTGTTGTAGTTAGTTAGTAGCAGTTGCTACTTGTTTGTAGAGCTTTAAATAGCTCATAACCGTGTATGTAGTTAGTGTAGTTTAATCAATAAAGAGTTTTCCAGTTTCTCTCCAAGATTATCATCTTCAATACTCAAAGTGTGAGTGTGTGTGTTTCTGCATTGTGTGATCTCATACAACAGTGAGTGTGTGTGTGATCTTCTTGAGTGTGTGAAAGCCTTGTGTGCGTAAATCCCAACAGTCCTTTCCAATACATTTGAATGAGATTGCCTTTATCTGTGGGGATTTGCATCTGAGGGGTGCTACACGTCGGAATTCTCGATCAACATCACTCGACACAGATGCAAGGTTGATCCCTCCGGGCAATGACACGTCATGTTTGAGCATTCTTGGAAGCGTTGACAAGCTTTTTGTTTTGGCATGGAATTTTTCTGACCACAGTGGGTCTCCTTTGTTGATTTTTGATGGAGGTGATAAAGGGAGATATTCAGTTGTTCGATATGTGTTTGATCCAGGAGGAGATACCTCGCCAAAGCTTCTGCGTTCGACTCTCGCCCTTGCTTCGTGGTTCCCACCTTGAGGACAAGGTGGATTTTAACCGCGGGGGAGTTGATACGAGCCTCTTTTGCATATTTTGTTTAGATCCTTTTTCTATTATTATTATTTGGTTTAGATATATTAGGGATTTACATATCTATTTCTATATCTTTATTTTCTTGTTCGTTAAGTCAGTAGCAATATAAATAGGAGTTATTGTTATCACTTTAAGAATTCAATGAATATATTATTTTCCACAAACTTGTCTTGAGTAACAAGAATATCATATTTCGTTTCCAAATTGTTGTTCATCGGAGAACGTCCGAAAATCAGCAATTCGTGAGCTTTCCTTCGAGCACGTCGAAGGTTCGATCACCTTATCTCTCCGAGAAGTTAGCCATCCGGCCTCGTTACGGAGAACGTCCGTAACACGATCCCACGGGCCACGGCACCTCCACGGCTCCACCCACCAGCAACCTTCTTTTCATTACAGCTGATAGAAATCTGAAGTTACTATGATTTTATTTTAGGCCTTAATTGAATTAAGCCATATATCATGTTAATCTTTTACAATCTCTTGTTATTTCTGCAGCCCAGTCTGTTTATTCTATGAATCTTAATGAGTTGGGCCCATATTAGTATTAGTGGGCCGAATTTAAATAATAGAAGCATGCATATAAGTATATGATAAAAATTAAAAATAAAGAAACAAAAAGGTTTGCTAGGATAAAATCAAAGAGATATGGAAACAAAAATTGCTTACTACTCTACTAAGTAATACTCCCTCGTCTACGACATTGATTTTAATACGTAATTGATAAAGTAAGAGAGAGATATAAAGAAAAAATGATTGGAGTATTGTAAGTGAAGAATGAAGTTCACCTCAATAGAAAGAAAAAAAATCCTAAAATAAAAGTGATTTTTTTTGTGGAACATCCCAAAATAACAAAAACGATCTACAATATTTTTTATGGAACGAAGAAAGTATATGATAAAAATAAATAAATATATAGTCCAATTCATTTGTCTTTTGTTTTGTTACTTAATTGCTATAAATCAAATTGGTAGTAAAAGAAAAAAAAAGTGTACTCAGCAATATTATTGTAGTATATGTTAAAAATAAAGAAATATAGTAGTACTGCATGCTCGTAATCAATCAATATAATTAATTACAGTAGTGATCTAGGAAATCACTACTTAAATGCATAAATAGATAACACAAATTTAGTTCATTATAAGAGTGATTTAGTTCACTACAGGAAGGAGTAAACCAAAATGCCTTTACAGTGAATTAAATCATTCATGAAGTAAATGCTTCACTATAATCAGTGGCGGACGCAGGATTTTAACGATGGGGGGTCCAAAAATAATTTATAATAAAATTAGAAAAATATAAAATTAAATATTAATGTTTAAATATTAAAGGAAAAAACAAACATATCATAACATTTCTCTTCTATTCTTCATCTTCTGGAATCGCTGCATAATAGTTTAATTAGTAACATTAACAAAGACATCCTTTTCAATGTAAGGAACTAAGCAATCTTGTAACAGTTGGTCTCCCATACTATTACGTAGAGAACTCTTGATGAATTTCATTGTTGAAAATGCTCTTTCCACTGAGGCAGTAGCAACCGGCAAGATCAATGACAACTTGACTAACAAATAAACCAATGGGAAGATTTCATGTTTTCTTGTAGAAACCATCTTCTGAGCAAGACCACCGATTCCAGATACCTGTGAAAAATTTTCATCTATCCGCATATCAAAAATAAAGCTTTGAAGTTGATTTTCAAGCTCATCCAAAGCAACTCCAGAAAATTCTGATGGATAATAACTAGCAAGGCGAAGCAGTTTCTCCAAATCAAATGCAGAAAATGAATCTCTAGGATCGAAACATGCCATACATAAAAGTAAGTCCGTGTTAGTTTCACCAAAACGATGATTTAACTCTTGAGCTTGCATGTCAATCACAGAATAAAATATCTCAACTCGATAATAGTGGAGATTCTTCATTTTTTGAGTTCTACGTACTCTTCCTCGAGGTACAAACTCATTATCCATGTCAAGCACAATTATCTCATATTTGTCACAAAACTTAGAAACATCAGTAAGCAAAACTTCTCAACCTTCTTCCCTCATTATTTGCAAACGTGCTTTTGCTACTTTGACAAGATTCATTGCGTTAACAATGTCTTGATCCTTTTTTTGTAGCACTTGAAAGAGCTCATGTGTGATTCCCAAGATTTGCTTCATAAGATGTAACACAAAAATAAACTCAAAGCGATTAATAATTTCTGACACATCATCCGCTTCAGCCCTATACGAATCATCACCATTCTCCCTCACATATTCAAGAACATCAGCAATAGAAGAAAACAAATGAATCAAGTTGATAAGTGTACCATAATGTGAACTCCAACGAGTATCTCCAAGCCGCTTTAATGACATCTCTTGATTCAATCCTGTCCCGGTGGTAATTTCATCACTTGCAATCTTTTCTAGAATATTCTCTCTCTATTTTTCTCTAAGTATATCTCTGCGCTTACAAGAACCTCCAACAACATTACACAAACGGTTGATAACATTATAAAAAGATCCGATACTTGTATGCTTTTTGGCAACAGCGACAATTGTGAGTTGAAGCTGGTGAGCAAAACAATGTACATAATAGGCACTGGGATTTCTCCTGAGTATCAAACTTTTCAATCCATTGAATTCACCTCTCATGTTGCTTGCACCATCATATCCTTGTCCTCTCAAACTAGATACACTTAAATCATACATAGATAACAAAGAATCAAGTGCCTTCTCAAGTGAGGTTGCAATCGTGTCTCTGACAAGCACTACACCGAGAAAGCGTTCCATAACACATCCATTCTTGTCCACATATCGCACCACAACACACATTTGCTCTTTGACTGATATATCTCGACACTCATCGATTAATATGGAGAAAAAATCATTTCCCATATCTTGTACAATAAGTTTTGTTGTCTCAACAGCAAATGCATTTATGATGTCCTTCTGAATTCTCGGTGATGTTAGTTTGAGATTGTCAGGAGCATTTTTTAGTACAACACTAGATATCTCATCGCTGCAAGAGGTAATAACTTTCAAAAGCTCAAGAAAATTACCTTGATTTAAGGATTCTTCGGACTCATCATGTCCGCGAGAAGGCATTCCTTGCATGATAAGATAACGAAGTGAAACAATCGTTGCATTCAATCTGCAACGATAATTAAGCTTCGATTGTGTTAACTGCTTTAGTAGAGAGACTTCAATGTGCTGGGGTTGGTTCATCAAATCCTGACATGCTAATCTACACCTATTATGCTCACTTGTATGATTTCCAACATGATCTCTTAATCTTTCTTTCTTGCCCCAAGCAGTAAATCCCTTAGATACAAAGGCATCTTGTCCATTTCCATGGAGTCTTGAGAAAAGATAGCAATATAAGCAATAAGCAGCTTCCTTGGTAACACTATACTCCAGCCAGCTCTTAAATTCATCAAACCAAAGTGAGACAAATTTACGTTTTCGATTTCCATTGCTTGTAGAAAGGAAATTATGCTTGCGTGGTTGACATGGACCTCTTAGTAAATAAGCTCTACGAATGTCTTCTATTGAGTTTGGTGGATAACTCATTATGTCAGGTCGTTCCCCGGGATCACTTGGAAGCTTCTCTAAATCGACTTTATCTTTGTCTTCACTCGGTAACTCTTGAGGTTGGAGAAGTGCGGATCCATCCTCTAGATCAACTTTATTTCTGTCTTCATTAGGTAACTCTTGTGGTTGGAGAAGTGGAGGTTCATTCTCTGACGGAGATAAAACCGCGGTAACAGGAGAAACTTTCTTGAAAAAAATGATGCATCACCCTACATATAATAAAATGCACAATTAATAAATGCATATTGTAAAAAAAATCACATAACCAAATGAAAGGCTGCCATTTACAAATCAAAACAAAAATAAGGAAAGGCATTATATTACAAACTTTCTCGAACAGAATTATACATAGGGGAACTCCAATATTAAAATATAAGCATAACATACCTCTTTTGTTAAATGAAAATATACCACAAAATTAATGGGGGACCACTACATCACTACTAACTCAATGAAAATGAAACAGTACATAATTAAATAAAAAGCTCAATATGACAATCACAAACAAACAAAATTAAATGTTATTCTATATCTAGAACTAGAAGATATATACAAATACAATATAAAGCTCAAAGCCACAAACACCCAATTTTAAGAATGCAAAACAATTTTTCTCTCACTTATTTTCTGAACTGCCAAACCAATAGCAACTCAGCTATTCAACAAGACAACAATGGAAACTGGAAGTGAACATCAGAATACGGATTTGCCGTAGTGCCGTTAATTCTAGAGATGGAGAAAATTTATGTATTGGTTATTGGAAAAAGATGGAAGATTGGTAGCGGCGCCGGGAGTGAATATTGGCCGAGAAGGTTAATTATCTAGGTTTAACTATAATTTAATATAAAATAATATTTAATTTAAATGTGAAATTACTAAAATACCCTTGGAATTTTTTAAAAATATTGGGGGTTCCATTGGCCCCCATGGCTCTTCTTATGTCCGCCTCTGACTATAATAATGTTTTAGTTCACTCCTTCATGTAGTGAACTAAATCACTCTTATAGTGAACTAAATCACCTATATATTGAACTAGATCAATTTAATTTAATGGCTGAGATTTGTTCTCTAGTTATACACTTAATATTAGTTATAAGTTATACTTTGATCATCTCCCTAATTATATATACGCTTCAACTGATCAAACGAGACAAGCTGGTCGGATAAAACACAATAAAAAGAGAGATATTTATTAACCTGTTATTATTGTTAATTTGTACAAATCATTGTTCTAATATCTAACATTCAATAGTTGAATAAAAAATTCGAAAACTCAATAGTCACAAATAAAAAATGTAAGGAATATATATAAATCTATTTATATACATATGAAACATCAACATCTGCATTTCAAAAGCTGAGAACTTTCACAAATAACACGTCCTATAACAGTATAGATTCTCAGAAAAAAATATCAGAGATTCAGAGGGAATCCAAATCATTTTTTTCTAAACTAAAGTATAGTAAATACGAACGTATTTGAGTATACTAAACAAGAAAATAACTTATACTCAATTTCCTAAAATAAAATCAAAAGGGTCGTTTTCAAATATCTTACGTATTTGTATGTTTTGGCCTAACAAATCAGTTCTAACCACTGCATCAATGTTTATTTGTTTAATCTCAAAACCAAAAGAAAATATTCACTACCTCTCAAATTTATTAATCAGTTGAACAGCTCCTCAAAGGCTCAAACCAACTATTGCACCCATTAAAACATAAATATCAAATAAAATGTCAACATTAAATATGCAAATGCAAGTTAACCTTTTCAATAAAATTCCCTATACATGTTTCTTTTTTTGAAGGGATATTATTGATAGCAATGATAATCTGAATTGAAATGGAGAGTTGACTTTGTGCAATATCGTAAATGGCCGCCTGCATGCTTAATTTGTTTATAGACAAGTTGTCAACACTGATTTGCTATATATTTTATTCACATTTTTCTTCCTTAATTTTCTGTCTAGTGTTTATTAATCATTTGAATTTTTGTGAACGAATCATATACCATATTTTAATCAATCTTAGTCAACTAATGCAAACACAAGTTAAAAATCACCTGATATTATAAAATTGTTACTGTAGACAGGTGTTATTTGATACGTACACATATGAAATCATTTTTAATTTATGGCAGATTACTATCTAACAAATTAAATCCCAACACGACTATAAGTATGGTTTTCTGGTTCACTTACTCATCATCACTCATTTATTTATTTAGTGTGAAAAAGTGTTTTTTTGTAAGCAACATGTTTGAAAATATGTTATTAGGAGAAAATTAATGTCATAAATAGTCGCTAGAGGTTGAGCAACGTCAATACTTTATATAGAGTTTACTTTGTTAGAAGATATGGACATAGCATTTGCGTGCTTTAACTAAAAAATAACATTAAAGAAAATATACTTTTATAATTTAATCTATAATGCTAAACACGCATGAGATTCCCATTTCCAACTTGCATTAGTTGCAATTGACATCATCATAAATAAATAGTAATTTTTTGGAAACCATTACTAAGGTCAACGAGTTTTATTTGCTTTTAAGGGCTTTAAAAAATGAACGGTTACAAAAGTCAAAAGTTTGGCCACTTGAATGATTTGAAATTTGAGTATATAAAGAGCATTAACAATGGAGCGCTATATAGGACGTCCTATGCACCACCACATCATCATTTTATCCTATTACCCTTTCACCTGCAGTGGGATGCCCTATAGATTGTCCTAAGCATTTTCTTTATGTGAATTAGTAAAACACTATAAAAATTGGAAAAAAAAATTATTTCAATCCCACAACATAATTATCTTAATAACTCGAAGAAGCAAATTTTCGTTTCACCGAATTCTACTTTTTAATCATAAATTATCACACCATATTCAATCATAAGTGATGTGAATTTTTATTTTTGTCATATCATTCTCATACGAATAAAACAACTTAGTTTTCAAGATATCTCAACTAGCGTTTGTAGTCCAATGGTTAGGATAATTGTCTTCCAAGTCGAACTCGGGTTCGACTCCCGGCAAATGCATTTTTAATTTAATTATGATAAAAAAAACGCGTTGCCGCATCGTCCGCATACCCACAGTGGTGGACGATAATTATGATAAAAAACACGTTGCATCGTCCGCCTCGCCCACAGTGGGTTTAATTTAATTATGCGCTATCGTCCGTCTCACCCACAGTGGGCCGGACGATAGACATCGTCCGCGTACAATCTATAGGGCGCGGACGATGCATCGGGCATCGTCCGCATACCCAAAGTGGTGGACGATAATTATGATCGGACGATGCATCGGGCATCGTCCGCATACCCAAAGTAGCGGACGATAATTATGATAAAAAAAACGCGTTGCATCGTCCGCCTCGCCCACAATGGGTCTAATTTAATTATCATAAAAAAACGCGTTACATCGTCCGGGGACGATCTATAGGGCACGGACGATGCATCGGGCATCGTCCGCATGCCCACATTGGCGGACGATGGCGCGCCCGAGGCATCGGGCGGCCTATTAAAGAGATTGTGTATCCGATTTTATTAAGACTTTTAGAAAAGCAAAAGCGTGTATTTTTCTTTCTTTTATGTTTTTCTAAAAAAAATTATAATTCTTTATTTATCTCATAATAACTCAAACTCTCTAAGATAAATATCTTATCAATACACTATTACTATCGAATAAAACGTATAGTGTAGTGATATCTCCACAAATCATAAACAAATATTAACAGTATTTTATTTTTTCAAGAGCAAAAAATCCAAAAATTCATCCACAAGTATTTTATTAATTCATATCCGTCCACGATTCATTACCATTTCAGAAATTGGGATGGAGTTGGGTTTTAATTCCACCTTCATAAGAACTAAGAAATGATGATTATTCTTCTTTAAAAAGAAATGAAATTGACGTGTCAAGAATTTATAGGTAGTTACGAAACTGATATGAAACTAGTCAACTCCAGCGAGACCATCGCATCCGTTGACTGAACCTCGGTTTATCGGACGGCCAAGAAGCGACTACAGGTTATTTGAGGTTAGTTAACCATTTCACAATGTGGTTTGCTTAATTTTTTAGTCAACCTTTTTTTTATGCAACTTATTTATTCGACGGTCAAGCGGCTTTTTGTCCATATCGTCGTTGAAATTGTAGTAAATTGAATAGAAATAACCTAGAAGTTTCATTCATTTATTTTTGTCCAAGGACTTGTCAGACTTCATAATTGGCCATTTACTATTGAAATGGAATTACAATGTGTATTAACTCAGCTCTTGGTCAAAGGGCGCTAGTTTGATTGGTGGTGATTGATTGATGTAATTTGTTGGAGCATTCGGTCCCTTTTTAAGTCGGTTTCAGATCAACTTTACTGAATTACTAGATTATAAATTTTTAACTCTAAATTCGTATATTTGTGTTGGTTTGATTTGCATGAATAGTTACTAAGGCACCCACAGTCGGGCGGACGATAGGCCACCCGATGCCTCGCCATTATCCGCCACTGTGGGTGCACGGACGATGGACGATGCGTCGTCCTCGCCCGACAAATAGTCCGCGGAGGAAGCGCGGATGATATGGCATCGTCCGCGCCATCGTTCGCCCATTGTGGGCGACGCGGACGATGCAACGCGTTTTTGTTTTTTTTTTTTCAAATTTTGTCTATTTATTAAACCTCGTTTCTCATTCTATTTTTCATACGAACATTTCTCGCATCTCTCATTTCTCTCATCTCTCACGTTTCTCCATCTCTCACAAACCAAAATGCACCACGACGACGACCGAAGTTCCTCGGAGGGCGGTAGTCCGACCTTGACTCAAGCCTTAAATGCAACCGTTCAAGACGCAATGGCGGAATGCTTAGCCGAAATGCAGCGCGAGAAGGAAGTCCTGGTTCAAGGAAGTCCTCGCCGATGTCATGTATGCGTACATTATCTTGCACAACATGATAGTCGAACATGAAGGTGGGAGCATCACCGATTGGACCGATGATGACGGTGCATCTAGCTCCTCCAGCACGGCGGTCGTGCCCCCCGCTCGAGGATTACCGGCAGGCTTCAATGAGGTTCTATCTAGACATGCCTCAATGTGCAACCAACAAAACCATGCTCAGCTCATGAACGACATGATTGAAGAAGTGTGGGCCCGTAACCGTCGTCGCTGAGTTTGCGTATTTTTTATAATTCGTATTGTAATGTATTAATTTTATAAATGAAATGAAGATTTTTCCCAATTTTTATATTTATTTAAATATTCAAATAAAAGAAAATGCTTAGAGCGCCCTTTAGGACGGCTTATAGGGCGCCCCACTGCAGGTGAAAGGGTATGAGGATAAAATGCTGACGTGGCGGTGCATAGGGCGGGCTTTAGGGCGCGCCTTAGGGCGCCCCACTGCTGATGCCCTAATGAGTTATTTACGTAGGATTGAGTCGTCAGATTATTTTAATTGGAAAATGTGTTATGACAAATTATTACATGATTATCTATATAAAATTAAGCTGTGAAATTCAATCACATAAACCAAATATAGTACTCCCTTCGCCAAACTAAGTTGAGTCATAATCCTCTTTGGGATATCCCAACTAAATTGAGTCATTTCCCTTTTTAGCAAAAAAACAAAACATTCAATCATTCTTACTTTATTCCACTATCTATTTTACTATCTCTTTATCTTTCCTACTTTATTCGTCTCTCCTACTTTTTAACCCAATTTCTTAATCCATGTCCAAAAGTTATGTCTCAACTTAATTGAGACGGATGGAGTACATATTTAATCTTGAGCTATAATCTTGCAAACAGAACAACCTCTTATTAATAAACTAATCTAGCCAATGGATTTCAGACTTCAATGACATCCTTATCACTTAATACACCATTTGTCTTATAAAATTAGGTTGAATTTTTTTTTCCGGTCGTCTCATAGAAATATTTCATATTCATTTATGAAAGTATTTTCTCATTCTCTTTTACTTTATCATTTATAAGTCTTATGATTCACTATATTATTTTAACTATTTTTGCTCATTCTCTCGTATTTTACTCGTTACACATTAAAATTCATGCCATATCTAATTAGTCTATGTCTATGATAGGGTTTTGATCTATGCAAAACTAGATTTAAATACAGAAACGCAGAACAATATCATAATTAGGACACTTTTAGGTCATAATTAGGTAATTTTTAGGTCATGCTAACAAAGCATGACCTAAAACGATCTTAGCATGACATTAAACCTAAATATTATAATATGACCTAAAATTGCTTAATTATGACCTTCCGTGTTTTTGGTTAATTATTGACCATTAGATCATCTAATCCTATGGCCAAGATTTGGTCTGCATTTCTGGATTTAAACACATACTTATTTTGATCATCTCCCTATATATATATATATATATATATGAGAATATTTTTTTGGGAAGATGACGGGCAAAACATGATTAACAATTTAAATGGCTGTGCAATTTTTTTTCAACCCAATGAAAGCCATCATTTCCTATCAGTGTAATTTTAACTGACGCGGGACACTGAAAATTCCAATGAAGACTAATTCCTATTTATCCATCGCAAATTGCCAAATTCCATCAATTAGAAACCATAAGACCACCCCCATTGGTGACTTTGTGAGGGGGCAAGCATATAAGACAAACTAAAGAGAAATAAAAATAAAGAAAAAATGAAATAACCCAACCCAATCCCTATTTTGTGGTCTTGTCAGCAGGCCCAACCTAAAGTAGAGGGCGAAGGACACATGTCCATTTTCTATTGGGTCAATGCATTATTGTTTTTGCTTTTTTTATTTACTATTAATTATTGATTTATACTTCTACTTTATTTAATTATGTACATTTTTAAGAATTGTATACTATAAATATGAAATGTAAATATTTTAGATAATCAAATTTTGAATTTATTAATTTAATTTATTTAATAATTATTATTTTTATCTTTATATATCATCTCAAAACTCATGTGAATTATTCTTCCAAACATTCATGTGAGCCCCTCTTCTGAAAAATTCACGTGAACTAATTCATTTTATTTATGATTAATTATTATTTCTTTATTATTTGCTACTTTTTTATTGTGCTTCATTTTTTCTATATATATCCTACTAAGCATGCAAAACTCTTCATAAACAAACTAACTTTCTTTTCATTCTTGTTTTGATAAATTTGGTTTCATGGATCCAAATTATCCACACTATCGTCCTTGTTTTCCAAACCATCAAAATTTCCAAAATATGTACTAATGTTTATCTTGTTTAAGCTAGCTTTTTTTTCACTCTTCATTTGTATTTTGGTTTGTTTATTTCTATCATCGCCTTGTATGTTTTAATATGTGTAATTTATTATTATATTGTGCTTTAATTATTTAAATATCTAATATTTTCTGTTTTAAATTTGAATCATGTACTTTTTATTATAATTTTTAGACATTATTTAATATATCTAAATTAATTATAAATCAAAATATTAATATAAAATATATGAAAAAGAAAATATTTAATTGGGTTGGGTTGGATTGGGGTCACTGATGGAAGTAAAAAAGTTGATGGGGGTTGAATTGAGGGAGGGTTGTGTATGTGGAGAATCAAGAAATGAATATTTTATTAAAAGGTTGATTAGGGTTGGGTTGGGTTGGGTGAGTGTAACGGATGGAGATAGTCTAAGAAATTGCAATCACACCAAAAAAAACAGTAATTTAATTTGTCTTTTATCCCCTACCACATTGAAGTTTTCACTCAGGAAATCTCCACCGTTGGATCGAAATCAGAAACTTTGACTTGAACTGGGTGACCGGTTCTCCCGGTCACGTTCTCCTCTGATATATTTCCCACATTCTCAATCACAATTCACATCTCCCACATTCTCATCCAAACTCACTCACGAAGCAGCAGTGAAAATACATTTTTCTTCTTAGAAGATTTGAGTACACAGAAATAATGGCAGTCGATTTGCTTGGATACACCAACCTCAACGAGCGAATGGCGATTCAGGAGGCGGCGTCGGCCGGCTTGAAGTCCTTGGAGCATCTGATTCGAGCGGTTTCTCACCAGCAGCACCATCAGATGCAGCCGCTTGACTGCCGAGAAATCACCGATTTCGCCGTCTCTAACTTTAACAAGGTAATCACGATCCTCAACCGCACCGGCCACGCCAGGTTCCGCCGCGCGCCTATTCAGCCTCCGCCGCCTCCGGTTCAGCCTCTGAGCCTGTTCTCTCCGCCTCCGGCGGCGTCTCAGCCGTTGACGCTCGATTTCACGAAGCCTAGTGCCGGTTTGGGGAAGGACGAGGGTGAAACGATCGGAAAGGACGGACTCAGTCTCTCAGCAGCGGTGTCGACCTCTGGAAACTCGTCGTCGACGTTTGTGTCGTCTATTACAGGCGAAGGCAGCGTCTCCAATGGAAAAGGCGGATCTCCTTCGATGTTTGCTGTTCCGCCGATCTCCGCCTCCAAACCGCCGCTCTCGGGGAAGAGATGCCGTGAGCATAACCACTCCGATAACATTTCCGGCAAAACATCCGGTTCTAGCCGATGCCACTGCAAAAAGAGGTGCGTGCTTTTTCTAATCGATTTCACCTCTGCTTTTAGTTTTCAATCGGAAGTTTTTTTAGCGAATTCAGCGAAATTCGATTAGATTCCAGTAGCCTAAAAGCAATTTTCACACCAATTTAGCAGGAAAACGAAGGTGAAAAGAGAAATTAGGGTTCCGGCGGTTAGCTCAAAAGTTGCAGACATTCCAGCGGATGAGTACTCATGGAGAAAGTACGGGCAGAAGCCGATCAAGGGCTCGATATTCCCAAGGTAATTCCTTCAACCATCGCTAATCATCTTCCAATTCAACCGACTTGCACCAATCTATGATCAGATTTGCTGATTATGCAATTGTGCTTGGATTATCAGGGGTTACTACAGATGCAGTACGGTGAGGGGGTGCCCGGCGAGGAAGCATGTGGAGAGGGCGACAGATGATCCAACGATGCTGATGGTGACGTACGAGGGGGAGCACCGCCACACGATGCAGGAGATCTCTGCCCCTGCGTAGATCATGTAAATTGGGTAGGAGTAGTGGTAGAAGATAGAATCTGAAAAATGGATGAAAATGTTTAATTTGGGTTGAAATGGATTACTAATTTTTTATTGGATTTTTTTTGTGTGTAATCTCTTTTTTTTTCACTAAATTGTTGCTTAGGATTCTTAGTGCTTGAGAGTAAAAAAAAAGATTTGGAAACAGCTCAAAAAGATTAATCGAATTGAAAAAAAAAAGTGTCGGAATTTGGAAACAGCTGCACATCACGATGCTTGACTTTCTTTGACCGGCATCATATCATATAAAAATAAAATTAAAATGAAAATACACGTCTCGATAATTACTCTATGTATAAGGTCGTATACGCCCTAATTCAACAATTAAACTAATTGAGTTTTTATTTTAATGTTTAATCTTTTTATTTATCTGTTGACTCTGACTTGTAATTTAATAGCTGTAAACGATTGTAAGTGTGGGTGGATTGACTTTATTAAGCACCAAGGAAATTTTAAAACTCTATTGCAGGGAAATCTTTACTTCTTCCATCTAAAAAGACATTATAATTTCTCAAAGTAAAATTCATAATATGCCCTTCAGTTCTATGCGAAAGGAATTTTTATTGGGATAATTGAATGAATAATTATATAAAGCTCTTTATGATTAATAAAAAAATAAATAGAAAATGAGCATAAATTATAAAAGCGAAAGCGTACCTTGATTCTTATAAAAAAATAAATAGAAAATGATCATAAATTATAAAAGCGAAAGCGTACCTTGATTCTTATTGAATTGAACGGGAAAATTATTTAGCAATAGTTATGGATCTTTCAGACACATTCTTCAATAGTATGCCGAGAGAATACATAGATATCGAATCGTTTTACTAACGTCTGGGGACCCTAACCCTAGCTTATATTTATAATCCATAAAATATAAGACCCTTCATCGGTTCCTCAACAAATAGAAAATCGCATATGGTATCTACGCTTATTTTCATAAAAAAAATTAAATACACTTTAGCCCAAAACTTTAATCTTTAATGGATTATTTTAATTGAGCAACTAAAAAATAACCATACATGTTAAATTAGCCATGTGGAAGCTCAAATTGCCATTGATTTTATTTTACAAACTATATTATTTGAATGAAATCCCCAAATTAAAATGATTTTGATTACTACTAAATTGCCATAGCTTATTCAGCACATTAAGTCTTATTTAATGAGTTCTATTTATTTCAGTACACAAGCCAAGATGATTTTTTTGTGTAGTTGGGAGCTGAGTTTGGAGTGCACAATCAATGAAGAAGTTTCTCATATTATTCACGCCTTTAATTTCGTGCAATTTGTAATTAAAGTAGATTTGTGGTGTGAATCAAACCTATCAACTACTTCACAACTAACCATTTAATGAGAAAGAATGATAAAAATGATGTGAAGAAATGAAGCTACAATGTCAACAGATGCATGTCACATTCACAACTTAGTCCTCTTTTGTTTAGCATTTTATTCTCATAATTTATGCACTGTGTATATCATTTATACAACTCAGGTGTCAGAGCACAACTATGATAATGGAAACAAATGATGATCATACTCTTAATACAACTAAATCTTACTACTTATTTGATTAGTTTAATAATGTTAGAACTGATAACCAAACCAATAAAATAATCTAATATTCGTAACTGGCAAAATCGATTATCGACAAACGTATAAATTTATAACCAATCTTAATCAGTTCGTTTATTGGTTAACAGTTAACCGATTAACCATTTTAAGCACCCCATAGGTTGTACTATCCAATAAGAGTAAACCTTTGCTAACTTTAAAGAAATGCAAAATATAGAAAATCTCCAATTAATTAGCTACATTGCAAACTCATTCGGACTTCACATTTTAAAAAAAACGTGATTTTTGTGTCTGGTCTAACTTGGTGTATGCTTATTTATAGCAAAATCCACATGCCCTATTTTACTTTGTACTAATTTTTTTTTCACGAATTCTGCCTTCATCATTTTATTACATGGTAATTTGAGGTTTCTCAAAGAATAGATG
This sequence comes from Salvia splendens, assembly GCF_004379255.2. Classification (NCBI taxonomy): domain Eukaryota; kingdom Viridiplantae; phylum Streptophyta; class Magnoliopsida; order Lamiales; family Lamiaceae; genus Salvia; species Salvia splendens. Next base: position 22,145,878 of record NC_056051.1, read on the forward strand.
GAATGATTGGAATATAATAATAATAATAATAATAATAATAATAATAATAATAATAATAATAATAAATATGGATTTATGCATTCGACTATTTGAGCATTTCACAAACAATGGGCTTGGTTGATTTATTCAACAAAGGGCCGGGTTGAGGGCTTTGATTTATCTCTTTTGGTTTTGGGCTTGGACCGGTTAGTTTATCGGTGTAATTTGGGTATAATACATTTTTAATACTCCCTATAAAGCATCTGGATTAGCTCTTAAGCATAATGTGATACGAACCTCTATTATTATTATTTAGTTTAGATATTATAGGGATTTAGCATATCTTTTTCTATATCTTTGTTTTCTTGTTCATTAAGTCAGTAGCATTATAAATATGATAGACTGTTATCTTTTTTATTCATTCAATCAATATATGAAATTATCATTCTTTTGGCTCAATTGAGTAGCAAACAAGAAATATCTCCTAAGGTTGCCGACGAGGCTGACCTCGCGCTCAACCGCCCCTTTTTGCCGTCCAAATCACGACCCAACGTTGGGCGCTCGACAACGACGACATATCGTTTCTTGATTTTGTGTGAAAATCGACGTTACGGATTTAGGTCCTTAACAACTTGTGCTTTCATTGAGAGCTGACCCTCCCACCATCTCGAACCGAAGCTACACCGCTGCCAGACGGAAAACATTCCGCGCACAGCAACTGCTTTGGTTGTCGAGTCCCGCCTGTCCGCCGAGCTCTAGCCGCAGGACAACACTACTTCTGCAACGCCCGACGGGAAGGATTCCCGCGTGCCGCATCGAAGTCAGACGATCATCATCCACCACAGCCACACCTCAGTCCATCAACATGTCATACGACTACGCCGGCTATCGCCGTCGTCAATACGACTTCCCTCAGGCCACACAGCCATTCCGTCCCTACCATCCGGCCCAACCTCGCCGTGTAACCAGTTGGGACCCTCCGAGCATCCGGGTGGAAGTACTCCGCCCGCCTTCGTGGCCTGATCCAGAATCACCCTACGTCTCACACCACTTGGATCCACCTGATCGTCGCCCACGGCCGAGATACCAGCCCATCGGGTACCGCGATCGCGCGCAAGACGCTTGGCCCCGACACCGCGGCGGCTCTGATCGCGGAGAGCATCAGACCCAATTAGGGTTTGATCGCTACCCGACAACCGCAACGCAGCGGCACCGCCCAACGTGCTGGGACCCATCGGCGCAACAGCAGGACCGCGGCTACCCGACCGTTGACCGGCCCCGACGCTCGGAGATGTGCTGGGACCGACCTCGCCCTCGGGAGGAGGTGAGAGCGCGAGTCCAGCCCGCCTCCCACCAGCCCCGCTACTCCACCGAAAAGCCAACGCGGGACCTGTACAGTCAGCCCGCACGTATGACCAGTCAAACTCCGGAGCAGCCACGCCTGCCGCTAATACGGGTCTCCCAGGCGGAGAAGTCAGAACGGTCCAGGTTGGGTCTCTGCTGGCACTGTCCCGAGAAATGGGTGATGGGATATGTGTGTAAACAACGCATTCTCTGTTATGCGGATGATGGGGAGGAGTTTGAGGAGAACATTCAAGATGAGAATTTAGCCGAAGAGAAAACTGATAATACTCCTACGATAGTATTCGGTGATGATGTTCCCCATGACATTACCGATGTTCACAATGATGGCGCTCCTCTTGATGTTCAAAACAACAAGTCCCCTGGAGAGTTCCTCAAGAACAAAGGGATTGTCAAGAACGACAGTGAGCCACCGCAAGTGCTCGTTGGGGTATATGATGAGAAGATTGGTGAAAAGGAGGAGACATTGCTAGAAGATAAAGAGGAGGATGGTTCTATTGGTGAAGTGGAGAAGATAATCGTCTCACTCAATGTTGTTCAAGTGTCATCCAAAAATGTTGTTGGAAATTGTTGGGGCAAGAAAGGAGATGGTGCTTACACCGATTTGCCCATAATTGCTTGTGTCTATGTGGATTTGAATGTCGGTGATGTTCCAAGTATGAATCATCGATCAACATCGCTCGACAAAGATGCAAGGTTGATCCCTCCGAGTAATGACACGCCATGCTTGGGCATTCTGGGAGGCGTGGACAAGCTTTTCGATTTAGCAAGGAATTTTTCCGACAAAGTTGGGTCTCCTTTGTTGATTTTTTATGGAAGTGAAGAAGGGAGACGTTCATCTGTTCGGTGTGTGTTTGATCCGGGAGGAGTTGCCTCGCCGAAGCTTCTGCTTTCAACTCTCCTTTTTGCTTCGTGGTTCCCACCTTGAGGACAAGGTGGATTTTAACCGTGGGGGAGTTGATACGAACCTCTATTATTATTATTTAGTTTAGATATTATAGGGATTTAGCATATCTTTTTCTATATCTTTGTTTTCTTGTTCATTAAGTCAGTAGCATTATAAATAGGATAGACTGTTATCTTTTTTATTCATTCAATCAATATATGAAATTATCATTCTTTTGGCTCAATTGAGTAGCAAACAAGAAACATCTCCTAAGGTTGCCGACGAGGCTGATCTCGCGCTCAACCGCCCCTTTTTTGTCGTCCAAGTCACGACCCAACGTTGGGCGCTCGACAACGACGACATCTCGTTTCTTGATTTTGTGTGGAAATCGACGTTACGGATTTAGGTCCTTAACATAATGTCTTTTCCAATTCAGTCATCACGTGTCTCTGTTTAATTTTTAATAAGTATTTATATGTTTTTTAGCTGTCTGATTATTTTTGGACAGTTTCGGGTAGTTTGAGAACGTGCTTCTTCGTTTGTATAGAATTAAGAATGTGACAAATTTTGTGCTACTAACTAAACTTATTGTTGGTGACTTTGTAGGACTATCATACATGGAATGATAGAAGGACATTTCTTTATTGAATTTTTTCTTACTTGATACAAATCGATCATATCAATACTTTGCAATATTATGTAATGAAATAAAATATAGTTAAATAAACATAACCCAAAGCAAATTATTCAAGAAAAAATCTTTGACATATGGATACGCAAATTGGAGTTTAAAAGAGTTTTTAATTTTAAAAATAATCAATGGAGTACATAATAGTACGAGAAAAAATTTATAGAGTCCCTACTAAATACATTCATTTCTTTATAAAAATAGATATTATTATGAAATTTGAAAATTATTCAAATTTTAGAAGTTCCTATATTTAATACTCCATCCGTTCACGAAAAATAAACAAGTCTACAAAAACTAGACTAAGTTTAAAAAGGAAAGTTTTCAACCAATACTAACTCTACACATCATTCTAAAGTTAGTGAAATTTGTGTCCCACTTTTTTTATGGAGTATTTGTATCTATAATAAAATGTGAGTGAAGTAACTTAGTAAAATGAGTGAAGTAATTTAGGTCATCCACTACGCTGTTGCTATACCATTCCTTAAACTACTATTTGCGGGCTCCATTGTACTTTTTAACTCATTTTCTTAACTAAGGAACGGAACCTGCAACCCTCCGTTCCTTATCCGTCCCTTAATCGTTCCTTAAATTACTATTCATTCAATTTCATTTTTTAATTTTATTTCCAACCAAATTCAATTAAAAAAAACACACTTCATTAAATAAAATAAACTTACAACATAAAATTCATAAAAAAATATAATTTAATAATTTCCTAAAAATAAAAGTACACAGTTTAATAATTTCATCCGCCAAAGTTTGCCCAAATGTGCTCAATTAGATCATCTTGGAGTTGGGTGTGGGCGCTAGAGTCGCGTGTCCTTGCACGAATAGATAACTGTTCTTGTATAGAAGGATGCGCTCCACTACGAGGCGGACTACTTGCGGTTTAGCTTCCTCCCGGTTACGATGGATGTACGTACGAGAGCGTCGTTGGGGCGGCGCGGCTTCCTCCGCCTCCCGTCGTCGATCTTCTTCAAGTGATTGTTCCATTATTTGACGCATTTGTTCTAAAGGATCCATTAGTTTGATTAAATTTGGGAGAAGAAAAACAGAGTTGATTTGAGATGAAAATTGGGGTGGAAATAGAGAGGATTTGAGAGGACTAGATGTGTGTTTGTGAGTGAAATGAGTATGAAATAAGAGTATTTTATAGAGTAAAGAAATAAAAAAAAATTGAAAACGGCTATAAAAAACGATAACATTATCGTTGTAATTTTTTTTATTTAAATTCGATTTTTTTAAAAAAATGAATTATTGCGTCATCGTGACGAAACCCACTCGCGGGCCAGCGAGTGGGCGTCACGCATGGCCTGGGAGCTCGCCGCGTCGCCTCAGCGCGTGGCGAGACGTCGCGTGTCGCGTCTCGTGGTGGCGGGTCTCGGGACGGGCTGGGAACGGGCTGGGGACGAAACGGCCGGCTGCAACGCATTTCTCCGCAGTTTCGTTCCTCCGTCACGAAACGCGGCCAGGTTACGCCACGCGTTGTGGATGCTTTTAGTAAAATGAGTGAACTACATGAATGGTACATGATCTTTCAACTTTTTATACCATTATAAATACAATTCACAATTTTAAATTTTTATTAAGACTATATTGATTAGTTATTAATTTAATATAAAATAATAATAATAATAATAATTATTATTATATAATATTATATGATTCATAATTTAAATAATTATACACTAATTATTTATTAATTACTACTGGATTTTAGAATTATAACAATAATATTATTATAATAATTAAATATAATTATAATTAAATATATTTGAATGATATTAAAAATAAATAAATTATTAATTTATAACATTAAAATATCAAAATAATAAAATTTATTAATAATAATAGTAGAAAATAGTGAGGAAAATGAGAGAAGATATTATAATATCACTTTTGGTACTAATTTTGTATATGCCCAAAATATTCTAAATGACACAAATAAGAAAATGTATTTGTTTAGAGAACATTTTTTGGTGAAAATCTCATCAGTTACAAAAAATGTGATTTATAGGTATAAAAAAACGATATAAAGTAAAAATAAGGTACCATTTATTTGCAAAAATGAAAGATTATGTACCATTTATGCAGTTCACTCTAGTAAAATTAATGTGAGGTCCATTTGCAAAAGTAGTAAAAGTGATATGAGACATTTATTGACGGACGAATGAAAAAAAAGAAAAAATGAGACATTGAATAGAGTATATAACACTATAAATTATGTCAATAGTTTTAAATTGTATTGTTCTTATTATGTCTTCAATTAACAAATCTGTAAGAATTTTTTTAAGTATAATTATTAAAATTACGAATGATAAATATACATTGATTATTATGTTCTCAATGAATAAATGAATAACTTAAAAGTGATTTTAATGTAACTTTATATTATATTTTAATAATAATAATAGCAATTAAGATTTTACTTTAATTATTAAGTAAATCACATAATTTAGTTAAAATGCTAATTAGTTATTTGTATTTAATTGATGAGCAATTCAAAATCCTAACTACTATTTTTCTTGATATTTTCATATTCTAGTTCTAGTAGGAATCATATTGAGAGGCTGTGATCTTATTTCAAATATAATCATAATACTTTATTTATTAGGTCAATTAGCAATGAGATAGTGAAGCTATTATGATAATTGGTTATTAAATTTTAATTAATTAACATAACTTAAAAGCCTAACAATTTTTTTTAATAAAATACATGATAAAAAATCTATCAAGAATTATATTTCTTCCAACTCGACTGTTGATTTATTTTTAATATTTTAAATTGTTTACATTAAATTTTTGTTATCATAAACTTTAAATTCCAGAATATTACAAAATATTCAGAGATTATTTACCTATAGCATTTCAAATTTTAGTAGTTTTGTTACTTTTGTAGATTAAAATACGAATGAATATATTTTCGGGGAAGAGATTTGTATCTGTATATTAAAAATAATATCAACATACATCGAAACAACATATAGATATAATTGAAAATCGTTGAGATAATTTTTATTTCAAATTTGAAAATGGATCTTGAGGAATGGTATGCTTGGATCTATACACATTAATAAATAAAATTGACTATTTTTACAAAAAAATATGAAGTTGAAAAAACAATCACCTATTCGAAATATTTTCCTCTGAACAAGGAAAAAAGACAATACTAATAAATGCTCCTTATTTATCATTATTGATACTTTCTATTTAAACAGTTTAAAAAAGTGTTTAAATAGCAGAAAAATAAATAACTGACCCAATGATAGTATAAAGTTTAATAGCTGACGCACCAAATTGATATGTAAAAATTTCTAGATAAGAATACAAATATATTTCCAGAAACAAATCTCCCACAATATTAGCAAATTGATATAAAAATTAAATAGATTCCACAGCTTCTTCCCCATTCACTCTCTCTCTCTAAAACCGCTATCCTCTCTCTCTCTCTAAGAGATTTTATACAGCTCAGACTGAGAAAAGCATTAACGTTCTGTTATCAATGGTTGATAAATCGAAGAAGGGGAAGAAGAGCACCATCAGCGAGGATGATATGTCTGCCGTTTTGCAGAGGTAACATTTATTTCGTGAATTGTTGTTTCTGTAGTTCTCGGTTGGTATTTTATTGGCGTATTTCCGGTTAGATACTCCTTGGAAACGGTGTTCGGTATGATGCAAGAGATGGAACAAGCCGCTGGAGCGAAGATTGATTGGACTGAGATGGCGAAGAATTCCGCCACCGGTATTTCCTGCGCGCGGGAGTACCATATGCTGTGGCGCCACCTAGCTTACGGAGAAGCCCTAATTGATCAGCTCGACAGCGATGCTGAGCCTATGGTGTGTAATTTTTCTCATTTTTGGACTATTTTGTGCAATTTGTTTCTGCCTATAGCATTGTGATCTTCCGCCGTTTCATTCCTCTTTCACCGGTAGCAGTAGCTGATGTTGATTTCATGTCATGCTTTTTGGTCTTATTGGTTGTTTTTTACTGGATGAAAATTTATGATGGAAGGGAACTTTGATTAGGAATGCAATCCCTTAAACTTGTTAGAAGGGGGGAATTCCGGTGGTATCACATCTAAAGATGGAAGTTCTGACTGTACCTTTTGTATCTTGTGATTGTAGGATGTGGATGATGATGACAGTGATTTAGAGCATGAGGTTGAACCTTCCCCTCCTGTCGGACGTGAAGCTTCGGTGGAAGCTGCAGCATGTGTTAAAGTATGTCAATAGAATGTTATCCTGAATTTTCGAAGAAAACATAGCAAGTAATAAATGCAGCAGACGATCGTTATGAACTGTTTGCTATTGGGGTTAAGACATACTTACGATCTAGTCTAAGTCTAACCAATTTATATGTGTTTAACCAATTTATATGTGTTTCGACAAGATAATTACTCACGCAGTTAACTGATACTAAGACATAATTACAATTTGCCTGATACGATTTATGTGTTTCGACACGATAATTACCCACGCATTTAAGTCGATACTGAGACTAAGACATAATTACAATTTGCTTGATACGATTTATTTGTTTTGACATGCTAATTAGGGAGTGTCTGTTGCATAGTTATTATTGATGGATTCTTGCACACTAGTTTTCTATCTAACGGGTAGTTGGGATCTTTCAAATAATAGACAAGTCTATGTTAGTTACCCCCCCCCCATTTCGAAATTGGGTAGTTGCTGTAGTTGTGCTATTTCACTTAATTACTAGAGGCTGTTTTTCCTCGATGTAGTCCTTGTTGTATTAGATGAAAATCTCAATGACTTTATTTCACTGGCCTTGAACAAGAGCCATCTCATAAGATTCATATTGTGCTGGTTGATCTCTCATCGTCGACAGCCAATGTATCTCATTATTTTCCATGTACACAGTTACACTCAATTGAAGCAATACTGGTTTTTCAGTGGATCAAGGATCAAATCGTTCTAACTGGATCCATAAATAATTTGCAATTCAGTATTAGATCGAGATTTTGAGGATCTAAAAATCACCAAGATCTGGTTTTGATGCCAGTGCACAAAATGGATATAATATCTTGTCTAATGGTAGTATATTGAGAAATTATATGCCGTTTCATACATATGATGGGCATCAAACTCAAGCATATCATTAGTATATTTATTCTAAGTTGTCAATTCTTTTGGGACAGGTTTTAATTGCTTCTGGTTATCCAAATAATCCCCAGCTCCCGAACAATTCAACTATTGAGGCTCCATTGACTATTAATATACCTAACACCAAGTCAGTGTCTGCTACTTCAGATGGCTCACATTCCCCCAATATAACAAGGGGGAGGAATGTTACCATTTCTGTTTCCGTACAAAAACAACCACTGTCTTCAGCAGTAAGTGGTGAAAAAAGGCCTACTAATAATGAGGTAGCAGAAGTGAACTATCCTTCTCGAAGAAGACGGAGGAGTTGGTCTTTGGAAGAGGACTCAAAACTCACTGCTGCTGTACAAAAACATGGGGAACGAAATTGGGCAAATATTGCCAGATGGGATTTTAAAAATGACAGAAGAGCATCAGAGCTATCTCAGGTGTTTCCATCTTGTTTCTTTTTATGTTCTATGCATCATAACCTCAATTCAGATTATAGAGCAACAAGTGATTGTCAAATGGTTCCTTTTATGCTATATGTAGTAAGAGTTGGCCTTTTTATAATGTGCCTAATTTTTGCTAAAGTTTTAACATGTGATATATTAATACTGGTGACTGATACTAGGTTTGTGTTGTATGTGGGTGTATACTCCACTATTGTTTCCTTTTAGTCAATTTATTTATTCTATCACTATTACTAACCGGTGTATTCTTTTTTAGGGGTTTTATCTGCAATACGTATCAGATTAATATCTTTTTCTGCTGAATTTGTGGAGGTGAACTGCTAGCTAGTTCCTCTAGACTAAATATATTCTCTTGAAAGCTCTAACCCACATATAAGATGCTTATGACTTATCTTTGCTACAATTCCATGGAATTTGCTTGGTATTTGTACATTTCGATTAGGTCTGGTTGTTAGAAATTATGTGCTACTCCTTGTTGATTAGGTCCCCTTGTTTATATTATCAATTAGTTGCATGCCACTTATAATTGTACAAAGGTTATGTTCCTGTGCTATTGAATGAAATGGACTTGTGCAGAGGTGGTCCAATCTCAGGAAAAAACAGGGCAATTCAAAGGCTGGTACCAGCACTCAACGTTCTGAAACTCAGCTCGCGGCTGCACATCGCGCCATGAACCTAGCTCTAGATATGCGTAAGTGCGATAACTTATTGTTGGTAAATTCTAGGTTGATTGATGGCTGGAACATTTATATATGTTCAATATGTGTTTGATAACAGCCAAATAACTGAGATACACCTTTGACAATAATTAACTTTTACTTCGTCTAATATGGCACCTTTCCTTTTTTTGAAACACCTTTATTACTCATCCAACTTACAAAAATCTATATATTTCTTACGTCACTTTACACCACTTTTTAACTCTCCTAAATCCAGTGCCCAAAAGAAATTTGCCATAAATAATGAGATGAACGGAATAGTACATTTTTATTGTTAACACATCATAACATTTATTATTGTAATATCGCAGGAATCAAAACTCAGCATCAACCTCCAAAAGCCTCTTCGTCATCAGCAGATCAACCGTTTCAAAGAGTAGGGCATTCAAAACCCCAGATGCTTGCAAATCGGCCTTCTATGATCCAAATATCTGACGGAGATTCAATGGTCAAAGCTGCCGCAGTTGCTGCTGGAGCTCGCATAGCTACTCCTGCGGATGCTTCTTCACTAATTGAGGCTGCACGATCTCAAAACGTTGTGCATATCACAACTGGAGGCAGTTCTGTGATGAAATCATCCACTCCAAGCACCGGCCATCAACTGCCGAGCAATGTGCATTTCATTCGTAATGGTCTAGCAAAAGCATCGATCTCCACTTACTCTGCTACTAAACCAAACATATCAGAAACTGGAGAAGCTAAGCCAGCACAAAGTCAATCTACAAACCTTGCAGCATCAGCAGCTCCTAATCCCATTGGTGTCATTGCAGTGTCGAATGCAACATCTGTAAAGGAAAATGCTGCCCCTGCACCACCAACTCCATCTGCCAAACTTCCTGGAACTGCAGATGATGCGGTTGTTTCTACATCAGGTAATGAGAAAAAAGAGCTTGGTAAGAGCAATCAAGGAGCTGAACCGGTCAGAGTCTCTGGTTGTGCCCCAGTAGAGCAAGGACCTGAAAATCAATCAGCCGCACCAGGCAATCACTCAGAAGAAGCTGGAACTAATCAACTTTCTTCTTCTGATAATGCAACGAAAGAAAACACAGGGGGTGATAAAGCTTCTGTTTCCGTTCTTGAACCAGTTAGTCGAGCAACAGATGACGGAGTAGCTTTACCTACATTAGAAGTAGGAGGTAAATTTGAATGCCTAGACCTACAGTTGATTTTACAATTGCAAAAGTGATAACTTTGATACTGCAGCAGGTGAAACCAAAATTGACGGCCAATTGACAAGCAAAGGAACTGCAGAGAATACGAGTACAAATGGAAAGAGTGAAGATCTACCCAGCACAAGCACGAACCGCCCTGCAATGTGAAGCACACAGCTGGAGATGGTCGAGAGTGAACATGCTGTGTATATTAGCGTCGAGGAATCTTCTTGCATCTGAACAGAAGCCGTTAGCCTGGATGTTGATATTTCATAGCATTTTCGAGGACAATTGGAGAGTTATAGTTTCTTTTTTATCTGTAATCTGGCCTAGTAGTTAAAGACCAATTTAGTGGAGAGTTTTCTTGAGTGAAATTTTGGTAAATTTTTTTGGAGTAAGATTTTAATGCCTATTTCATGGGCTTTCCAATACATGGTTGTTACATTTCATTGATACTATTATCCTAGATTATGGCAAACAAAGAAATTGAGATTGACAAATTTAGAAAAGGAGTGGCTTAACTATTGCGCATTCCATCTGCCATTTGGAGTTCCATTTGAGTTATTTTTATACTCCATATTAAATAAAAGTGAGTGAGAAAAGATAGTGGAATGAATGTGAGACTTATTTTTATACTCCATATTAGTTTTATATTAGGATGTGAATGAAATGAGTTAGTGAAAAGTGGAGTCGTAAAAGTGAACTGAGATTCTTAATGGCGGAAGAGTAAACTAGGACTCCTTATGACGGATGGTGTCTACGGCTCTACGGAGAGAGTAGTATTTAGTAGTCATTTAAACTATAAAGTTTTAATTTTTCTTTATTAATTATTCTCTTAGTACCAAATTGACGTCTATAATTAAAATAAGAAAATGAATGAAATGAAAAGAAATACTACTACTAGTTTATGGGACCGACCTTGATTTAACTAAACTCATGGAATTAAACAATCATTGTAATTTTCGGTTGCTATATGATTGTTCACATTTAGAATTAAGTTATGAGATTGTTATAGTTGGAGGGGTGACTATGGCTCATTATCATACTCCCCCCGTTTCATAAAAATATGTGCACTTTTTTTATTTTCAAACCGTTCCATAAAAATATGGGCATTTTCATTTATGGAAAGTTGTCCCAACTCATTACACATATATATATATCAATTTATTTACAACTTATACTACTATGACACACTATTACAATTCATTAAACACTAATAATAATGTGAGTTTCACTACCCACTAACACTACTTTAACTACCCTTCTTCTTCTCTCTTTTACACCTACCAAATAATTGTGCATAATATTATCAATCTAGTTATTGTATTTTTGAGTAAAATAAAAGATTATCATCTCTCAATTAATCCGTTAAAGTTAAAACTCTCTCTCAATTTTGGCAGTTAGAGAAAGCGAGCTGGTTGCAGTGAGTAAACTGTTAAACTTAAACGAATATAATAATAATAGAGTTGAAAATGTCAATTGCCTATTTATTCATTAAATACGTGGCTGTGGCACGTTTTTAGATTTCCACTAGTAACACTGGTAAAAATTATATCCTAAACTCACACTACCGTATTTTTATTCAAATGACTATTGAAAACTGAAAAGGGTTTCTCAAATTAGTTAAGTTTGTGTTGGATTAATTTTATGTAAAACATATGTATGCATTTTTTTAATAATAATTATTATATATTTATTTTGTTCTAAAAAAATATAAATTTATAAATGACAAGAGTATTAATATGCAAATAGTAAAATAAGAGCGATAAAAAAAAGCAAGAGAGAGGAAAAAGGCAATAGAAATAGTATTAGTCAATGGTGGAATCCACATCATTACAATCCACATTATTAGTCGTAGTAATTTATAAAAGCTTTCATATTTATACTTTTAATTTTGGGGACGACCCAAAATAGTAAAACTAATTTTTTTTAAAGGATGGATGAAGTATTTTTTTTATATATATACTCCATCTGTCCGTGAAATGTTGTCCACATCTCAGCGCGGATTTTAAGAAATGTGAAGTAAAGTGAGTGGAAAAAGTTAATGGAATGTGGATCCCACATTTATATATTAGTTTTATGATGGAATGTGAGTGTAATAATTTAGTTAAAAGTGGACTCCATAAAAATAGAAAAAAGAAATCAAAGTGGACAACAAAGAAGGACCAAAATGACAAAAATGAACAATATTTCACGAACAGAGGAAATATGTATATTTTCTTAACAATAAAAAAGTTTAGTAAAACCCCTACTAAAATTTATTTTTGCGTCCGCCATTGTTTGGTGGTTGAGTTCGAGTTGCAAAGCGCTGCCGGTGGAATTTGTACATTGTGCGCTTAGAACGAGCTGCCGATGAATTTGCTCAAGAAATTTGGAATTCAAAAGGTCTGTTCTCTCATACTTTGAGATGTGTTTTATTTAGGACTGAACTCGAATGACATTGTTTTTCCAATAGTGTTATTCTACATTGGTTTGCATATTATTGAATGATAGCTTTTAGAATTTCTCTGGTTTTTGATGATTTGAAGATCCAATTTTCTGTCATTTCCAATAGACTTTATCTGCCCCATTTCTATTGTTTTTGATGATTTAAAGATCTTCCTGCACTTTCTACAATGAGATTTGTTTCCTTTTGTGTTAAAAATATTGGTCTTGATTTAAATTAATATTTCTAGAGGTGTTTGATGGAGTTTGTTTTTTTTTTTTTTTTTTTTTTTTAGGTGTTTGATGGAGTTGATAGTACTCATTTTAGCAGATTTAAATTGTGTGTGCATATTATTTTCTTTTTCCCTCAAGAATCTGGATATTCAGGTACCATCTGGAGAATACCTCGTAAGGTTAGATTTCTTCCTATTTTGTTTTGTTAGTATATGCATATCTTGTGCTCTACTTTACCATATCCCCTTCACTTTATTATATTTATTTTGATTTCTGATCAAATTATTCTTGGAATACAGGCACATCGCATTCAATTTTCTCCGGTAGACTGCGATCACTTGCTGTCTAGTGGTGATAGTGGTAGTGGTTGTGATGATGATGATGGTGGTGGTGGTGGGAATGAGGATGGGGACAGGGGCAGCGGGAATGATGATCGTGATGAAGTTTTTGATCTCGAGGGTAACAGTGATCTTGTAAAAAAATTGGCTGGAGAAGAACTGCTCTTTACTCGTGAAGAAGTGGAGCAATTGATTGGGCCGGCTATCGAGTCTAGTTTCCGGGTGGCGGTTTTAGGGCACAATACCTACAATGCCATGTTTGAAAGAAAGGAGAGGGTCCTGAGGGGTCGGACTGTCGTGTGGTATAGGCTGACCATATGAAGGAGTATTTTAGTGAGAACAAAATGGTTCATTCCGTGCATTTTCTGAAGGGATAGTACTCTGCAACATACACCGACATCGACAATATATCCTCGTCATGTACGAGCTCATTATACACCGACATCGACAATATATCTTCGTCATATACAGGCTCATCATACACCGGCATCGACAATATATTGTTGTTACTATTCTTCGGTGGTTCGAGGAGCTCATAGAATATGTCCTCGTCGTATATAGGCGTATCATACACCAGCATCGGAAATATATTGCTATTACTATTCTTCGATGGTTCATCCACATCTATTGATGTAAAGACGTCGCTGAATAATGGATTGTCCATTGAACGACGCTCTGATGCATTAGACCTCATCGGGTTGGATTTCCACCGACGCTCATCCAGTCGCGCCAATCGTCGTTGTAGAAATCGGGCTAAAACCTTCGGTGTCAGAATGACTTGAAATTCGCATGATGCATGCGAATCGCGATTTGGAATCGAACTCATCGCGATTTTGTCCATCTGACGTTGTTTAGGGGGTGAAAACGACATTTTACTATTTTTTCGGACTTAGTTATAATTTTCTATTCTGCGTTTTATTTCCTTTTGAATTTCCAGGGTTTCTAGACGTTTATAAATAGCGTTGTTTTTGTTTTTGGACACAGTTTATTTTTTAAAATTATATTTTCATTTTCACAGAAACTAGGGTTTCTTGATTACTTCTCCGTTCAGTCTTATTTCTCTATACGTTTTGCATCAGGAATCTTCTTGCATCTGAACAGAAGCCGTGTTGGTCCGGATGTTGATATTTCATAGCATTTTTTAGGACAAATTGGAGAGCTATAGTTCCAATTTAGTGAACAGTTTTCTTGAGTGAAATTTTGGTAAATTTTTCTGGTGTAAGATTTTAATGCCTATTTCATGGGCTTTCTGATACATGGTTGTTACATTTCATTGATGCTATTATGCTAGATTATGGCAAACAGAGAAATTGAGATTGACAAATTTGGAAAAGGAATGACTTCACTATTACTTCCTTAGTGGAATATGAGACTTACTTTTATATGTGTTCGATTTCCTAAATAAAACAGTAGTATCAAGATATAGTCTATGATTAAGTTGTGAGATTATTTTAGTTCGAGGATGTTGACTATATATGACTATTATCACATGATTATCCATCTATAACTGAGTTGTGCGATTCAATCTAATGAACCAAGCACACTACATATTTAATTTCGAGATACAATCTTGCAAACTGAAAAGCCCCGTATAGTATTAATTTTATAATAGAATGTGAGTGGAATGAGTTAGTGGAAATTGTGTCTACCTACCAGTTATAGTAACAGTGAACCGAGACTCATAATGGCAAGCAGACTAAATTTATAAACCAAGACTCCTAATAATGGACGGTGAGAGTCGTATTTAGTGTCATTTAAATTATAAAGTTTTAATTTTTCCTTATTAATTGTTCTCTTAGTACAAAATTGACTTCTTTAATTAAAATAAGAAAAATAAATGAAACGAAAAGAAATACGTAATACTAGTTTGTGGGACTGACATGGATTTAACTAAACTCCTGGAATTAAACAACCATGGTGTTGTTCGGTTACTGTTCGGTTACTATGACTTATTATTATATTATAGTTCACATTTAGAACTAAATTGTGAAATTGTGAGATTATTTTAGTTGAAGGGAGTGATTATGACTCATTATCATATGATATTCTATCTAACATTAAAGTATTGTTTGGTTGTCATGACTTACTATTATATGATTATTCATCTAAGATTAAGTTGCGGGATTATTTTAATTGGAAGAGTGTGACTATGACTCACTATCATATGATTATCTATCGATAATTAAGTTGTGAGATTCAATATCTCATGAACCAAATATATTAACATATTTAATCATGAGATATAATCTTGCAAATCGAATGACCCCTAAGTTGTGAGATTCAATCTAATGAACCAAACATGATACATATTCAATTATGAGATACTATAATCTTTCAAACAGAACATACCCTATGATGCCGTTCGGATGCTATGACTCATTATCATATTATTATCCATATATGATTAAATTGTGCGGTTTGACTATAACTCATCATTATATAATTATCCACCTAGGATTAAAATTGTGAGATTCAATTTTATTAACCAAATATAATAAGATATAATCTTTTAAATTGAACTGACTCTAGAACAATAGAAGAGTAGATATATAAACTAAAATAATTTGCAATAAAAAAAAGAAATGCGGTTATCAATGTCATCTCTCAAATTTTCCCTCAATTTTCTTCACCCAATTCAGTTATAAACTGTATTGAAATATTGAAGGTGTATGATCATTTGGTAGCTAACCTCTCAGTATACATTCCGACTGTGATTCTTTGATTCTGCATGCGACAAGTTGGGCAGTTAGAGAGAGAAAGCTGGTTTTTGGTAGTCAAGGAAAAGAGAGAGATCTTGATCGTGCGGCGGAGGATGGAGGGTTCTGACGGCAGCGGGTCTCATAAGAAGAGCAACCTCGACTCTTCGAAGAGGAAGAAAGAGGCTCAGCCAATCGAAGACGACGACAGCACGACTAGCAAGGATAATGCCGCATCCAAATTGCAGTGAGTTTATTTCCGATTTCTCTTGTCTTCTTTTCCTTCCGATTTCTTTGTAGAATTCATCAACACATTGATATGTAAATGCCGCAGGGGAGAGTGCGGCCCTTCCGTTGAGAGCCCTAAGAAGCGTCGCAAATCCATGGATGGACAAGCGTCTGCTTCTCAGCCTGAAGATATGAACAATGCCGATGATGAAAAAGATGCCTGTTCAGATGATGAGTCGTCTGAATCTGATGATGAATCGAGCGACGAGTCTGAATCTGATGAGGACTCCAGCGACGAGTCGTCTGAATCTGATGATGACTCCAGCGACGAGTCGTATGAATCTGATGATGACTCCAGCGACGAGTCGTCTGAATCTGATGATGACTCCAGCGACGAGTCTGAATCTGATGTTGAAGAGGCTGAATCTGATGGCGATGAGGCTAAGGAGGAGATGAATTCTTATGAGTCTATTGATATAGTGAACTGTTCATCTGAAGAAGATACTGCTGTAACAGAAGTGATGTGAGTTTGTTTCTCCTGATTCAAAATTAGGGTTTCGTTTCCCCCAATTTTCATTTTACTGATTTTTATGAGATTGGTTGTTGAGTGAATTAATGTGGCAGGGATGATTGCTTTATGAATGAAGCGTCTGGTTCTCAGCCTGCAGGCAATGAAGATGAAGATGGTGGTGGAGAAGAAGAAGAGTCCAACGCTTGTGCAGAAGATGATACAGATCATAATGATGATGATGATAAGGAGGAGGAGGAGAAGAAGAATTCTGATGATGATAATAAGGAGGAGGAGGAGAAGAATTCTGATGATGATAATGGTGATGATGGCAAGGAGGAGAAGAAGAATTCTGATGATGATGATGATGATAAAGAGGAGAAGAATTCTGGTGAAGATGAGCATAAGACTTCCGATGAATCCAGCGATGTCACGTCTGGATCTGATGATGATCATGGCTCCAACGATGATGATAAGGAGGTGAAGAAGAATTCCAATGAAGATGATGATAAGGAGGATAAGAAGAATTCTGACGATGATAAGGAGGATAAGAAGAATTCTGATGAAGATAAGGAGGATAAGAAGAAGAATTGTGATGATGAATCGTCGGACTCTGAAGAAGATGAAATGGAGATGTGGATGGCCAGAAATACATACAGACTGAAACGACTCTTTACCTATAGCAATGTTAAGAGCATTGCTGGAGAAGAAGGTAAGGGGGTGGGGACGACGTCGTTGTCCAACGCTGATGAAGATGATATGGTAACATGGATGGCCAGACTGAAACCATTCCTCAGCAGTAGCTATGGAATGAGGGCACCCCAGCAAGTAGCCACCACTGCCACCGGAGGAGAAGAAGATAAGGAGGTGGAGACGACGTCGTCTGACCATGAAGATGATGATGATCAGGAGAAGGCGACATCTGATGATAAGAAACAAGGCTGAAGGAAACTGATAGCCTAACTTTACATGTCACTTTTGCTATGCTGAATGTTGGTTCACCAAACTCATGATTTCTCTAGTTTTATGATACTCACTTTTTCATGATCAATTTCTTTTTTATTTGCTAATGTTTCTTGCATTTTGTTATGATTATTTGGAATTATGTTTTCTTTGAATTGATTAGAAATTGTAATTATACATATACTTATTGAACCACATAGAGGTAACGAAAACGATCATCTAATTCTAAAAGTAATTTAATGATTTGAAAATTTGATTAAACTAAAATCAAACAAAGCAAAAACAAACACTTACTTAACGATCAAATAAATTAGAATTGTTATTAGCGTAAACATGACATAAGAGCGCATAAATTTATATGCCAAATTTATTTCTCACTAAACAAGTTTCTAGAATTGTTATTTAGTCTTGCTAACCACTAAACTTAAATTCATACTCATTAGATTATTACTCCTACAAACACTTAGTAAATCCCAATCAAACTCCAAAGCGCATCAACTCATCTAAGAATTCTATGTTGAACACATAATATTCTTGAACATCTCATAGACGTTTTGCTCATTAACTAAGTTAAAGAGATAGTATTAGCCAATAAAGATATTGAATCATAATATGTGCATATATTAGGAGCAAATGAGAAAAATTAGTAATACGCAACTAGACCACCGAATATTAAAAATTTAAAATCGACAAGTTTGAAAGCAATATTTCTTCTATCCTCTTTTATATATAAGAATTTGTAATTATTGTATTTTTGAGTAAAATTTTCTCTCAATTTTCACTAAAAAAAAAAGAAATACGGTTATCATCTCTCAGTTAGTTCCGTTATAGTAAAAATTTTCTCTCAAATTTCTTTACCCACTTCTGTTATAAAATGTATTGAATTGAAGGTGTATGATCATTTTTGGCATTTAGCGAGAGAAAGGAGGTTGCAGTCAAGGAAAAGAGAGTGCGATCAGAGGGATGGAGGGTTCCGACGGAAGCGAGGGTAGTATGAAGAAGAAGAAAGATCCCATCGAAGACGACGAGTCGTATGAATCTGAAGAAGATGATACAGATAAGACGATTTGCGATGATGATGCTGAAGAAGATGCTGCCACTACTCACTCTTCAACTCCAGTGGAGTGAGTTTATTTCTTCTAATTTTCAACTATGGTTCCATTATTCATCAAGAAAGTACTTGCTTGTTCATTTTCTTCATTGTTTTTTCATGTATATCTTGCGAAACGAAGGGTATTGGTATGTTTTTTTAAATGAAATGGTTTCATTATTGATCAAGAAAATACTGGTTGGTTTCCTTAATTGTTTTTTTTCATATATATCTTGCGAAACGAAGGGTATTTATGCTTTTTTTAAGTGGAGTGAGTATATTTCTTCTAATTCTAAACTAGGGTTTCATTGTTCATCAAGAAAATACTTGCTTGTTCATTTTCTTAATTGTTTTTTCATATGTATCTTGCAAAACGAAGGGTGTTAGTAATGCTTTTTTAGTAGAGTGAGTTTATTTCTTCTAATTTCAATACTACTTGCTTGATTCGTTATTCAATATTTGCGAAACAAAGGGTATTAGAATGCTTTTTTAAGTGATTGATGAGTATATATTGCAGGGACGAAGCGTCTGGATCTCAGTCTGCTGCAGGCCATGAAGATATGAACAAGGGCGATGAAGATCAGACGGTTTGTGAATCTGACGTCGATGATAAGTCCAATGCTGAGGAGGAGAATTATGAGTATGAGTATGAGGAGTATGATTATGAGTATGAGTACGATGCTAAGTATTGGTGGAATGTCAGACTTAAACCAATCTATCGAAAAGTAAGGAGGCCAGCCAACCAAGAACGTGGGAGCTGCTCAAACACTACACAGCATGGAAACAGTTCAAACAGTCAAGAAGAAGAAGAAGAAGATGATGATGATTCAGATGGAAACAAGTCCAACACTGAAGAAGATGAGAGAAAGGCTGTTGAAGAAGAGAAGATGGTTTCTGAATCTGATGACGATAAGTCCAACGCTGAAGCACAAGGTCATGAGACTTGTGATGATGAAGAAGATGGTGTTAATGAGGCTGAAGAAGAAGATGAAAACAAGGCTGTTGAATCGAGAACTGATCCGCCGGTGGCCAGAACTAGATTTGGATTAATTGATTGTTTATTTCCATGCTTTCGCGTTAAACCAGGGAACACTGAAGCGGATCAGTCTGATGATGATACATGAGGAGGACAAAAGGCTGATGGAAAGTCATAACCAAACTTTACACTATCACTTTGCTGAATATTGATTCATCAAACTTTGGCTGTTTAACACCATTTGATCACTTTCTCAAGTTTTATGATATCCACTTTCTCATGATCAATTTCGTTTTTAATATGCTAATAGTTTTGGTTTCCTGCATTTTTTCGACGTTGAAGAAGAAAATTTCGAAAAATCATTTTATTTGTTATAGTAATGTTTTGAACATATATTTCCTAAAAAGTCCATTGTGTTTTTTGTTCGTATTGCATTGAGATTTTTCTGTTATTTTCGTGAATGAAATTTGGATTATGGAGTAGTAAGTAGTAGTAGTAGTAGTATTGTTTTAGCTTTAGCTATATGTGCATGATTGAATTAATCAGGGATTGCTAGATCATGTTATTCCAAGGAAGATCAGTTATTGCAAATTTATGCAAAGGGCAAACTAATTGCCAAATAAATAATGGAAAACGGTCAAATTTGATTCGTTCAAAAATTGGACTATAAATCACAAATGTGTGATTTTCGCAATTGCCAAATAAATAATGTCTAGATTTTTTCCTAACATGGACGGCGACGATGAACAAAATGGTGGAAAAAAGTGACTGATCACTACTCAATTTTTCTCTGCTGGTTTACATATGTTGATTCTTACTATCTGAACTTAGTTATGATCATCATTTCTTCATTGTTTCAAGCTTTATGATCATTTTATCTACTTTGCATTACTACTTCTACTGCTTTGATGCAGTTTGCTATTGGGGTCTCAATATTATGGCTGGTTTTATGATCTATTTATCTCAATATTATGAATGTAAGATAAATTGCCGAAAATACCATAAAATTGGCCAATTTCTTATCAATCTCACAACTATAAAAATGCTAGTCGATTGTATCATAAATTTGACGCGTTTCTCAATTATCTCATTGATTTGGATAATTTGGAGGAAATTATGTATAATATGAAGCCGAAATCTATAATGTACTTTGGTTTCAAATCATACTATATTGCGCAACGAGCGGATTAAGGTGATGCATGCACCTATATGATATCATGCATAGTTAAGTACCAAGAATTAGAGAATTGTCGTGTGGGAGAGAATAAGATTTTATGCATTTTTGTTTTGTTATTCGCAAGTAAACCATGTATGAGAGTTTGTTGCTTCGAGCAAATACAATTGTCCTTGTTCGTATAAATCGTGTTATTAATTTTCTCGAATAATTGAAAAAAATATAAAAATTACTATGATATACTAGTAATTGGTTATATTTCAAAGTAAATAATTGACCAGAAATTGATCAGTGATTTTTCCTACGATTTGTTTAAAATCTACACAGTTGGTCAAAGAATTAAGTTTTTATTCATTTCAACAATTTTGATTTTGTTTACTCCCATTAAATTACTGAATCATCAAGAATTCAAATCCCCTCAAGAAAACTGCCTCGAGTCATCCATTCTTCCTTTTTGCCTGCGAGAAGAAATCGTTAGCTAAAGAGATCTTAACCGCCGGCAGCATGTCTGCGGCGTGCGGTGGCGGAGGGATGGACGGCGACGATGACAAGAAGAGGAGGCGAGCTATGCCCCAAGAGAGTAGCGATGCTTCTAATTGTAATACTGATAGTGATGATCACGAATCTGCTCCAACCGATCAGAAACCGTCAGTGTTAATTATCGATCCTTTAATTTCACTTTAATTTTATTGAATTTCTTGTTTATCAAACCCTAGGGTTTTCTTCTTCGTTAACTAAATCTTGGTAATTTACCGCAGGAAATTAGGGCTTTCTGGGAAAACAAAATCATTTTCTAACACAAGAACCAAAGAGGTTGCGAAGAAGCGCAGAATCGGAATTGAAACCGAAGAAGCTATAAAAAGACTAGAAGCAGCTGTAAGAAGAGTATCATCTGCAAGAATAGGAACAGCAGAAGTTGCAAGAGTGGGTGATTTATTAGACCAGCAAGAGGGAGATGTCGACGACGACAGCAAGGCTACTAAAGAAGAAGAAGAAGAAGCTCAGTCTGACCATTCTATGACCGGAGCAGGTTCATCCGATGAAAATGGTGGACAAAATTATTGATAATATGGTGATTCTTACTATCTGCACTTTGCTTCATTCCTTGGTTGTTTCAAACTTTATGATCAAACTTTTCTCAGTATGATGGCAGGTTTTAGATATATCTAATCATCAGTCTGAATTTCATTTTGATTACTTTTCCATATTAAATCTGTGGTAGTAATAGTTTGTTTTGGTGGCATTTAATTCAGATTGTTTGTAAATTGTAATGTTTGATTTCTAGCTGATTCCTTATCTGATTAGATTGTGATATATGTTCTACTAGTTCACTTTTCAATTCTCAATATTAAACTGTACGTGTTTGGTTCATATATAGTTTCAATATTGGAAGGATAAAAGTAATTATATTGTGATTTTTACTAAATACCATTTCTGAAAAGTTTTTCTTTTGCACTTATTAATTTTGTTCGAGTGTGTTGAGAAGATTTCAATTATTTTTACGAGCGAAAATTTTAAAGTATATGGAGGATTAATTAAGCTTTTGGGATAATATTTTGGCGACTGGAGTTTCTTACATATAATTTTTTTACCCCAGCTTCATGTCAACAAATAGGGGTCTCTCATTTTTCATTTCTTCAATTTTGAGTTTGTTTACTACATTCAATTATGTGTGTATGTGTGTGTGTGTATTTTGATGGATAAATATATTTGTGTTTGTTTCATATGTTTCGTTGAACAAAGGGTTTGTAGTATAGCTAGATCTAAGTTTACTCCGTTTTGATCAATTGGTTTCTTCGTTTTAGTGAGATCATATTTGTTTAGGTCATCTAATCGTATGTTCCCTTAAAAAAAGTATACAACTTTGAAATACACAAAATTAATTCGCTTAATAATTTAATAGTGGAAAATCTACTACTCAATAAATTAAAAATTAGTACTTCCTCCGTTCCTTCATAGTTGAGGCGGCGGAACTTTTTGGTATGGAGTTTAAGAAATGAATGTTTAGTGTGTTAAGTAGATAGATAAAAAAGTAAGACATATAAAAAAGTAGAGAGAATAAAGTAGAGAGAATAAAATATGAGTGAGAAAAATGTTAGCTATATATAGAAATTACTCAACTATGAGTGAACTTCCTAAAATGAAAAAATGACTTAATTATGAGAGAATGGAAGGAGTACTACCTCTGTCCAAATTAAAAAAAAAATAGAGTGAGTTGTACATATTACGAGTTTTAATGCACAATTAGTAAAGTAAGAGAGAAAATGAGAAAAAATAGTGGAAATAGTGTTAGTGAATTGTGGGGTCTATATTATTAGTATTTAATTGTTTAAAACTTTTTATATTTAGAAATTGATCTAATTTTGGTAGATGACCTAAAATGGTAAAATTAGTCTATTTTACTTTTTGTAAACGAAGGTAATACTCCATCGTCCGTGAAATGTTGTCAAGTTTTGCCATTTTGGTTCGTCCGCGAAATGTTGTCCACTTTGCTTTTATTTCATTTTTGGTAATTGGTCCACACTTTCCACTAACTCATTACACTCACATTCTATTTTAAAACCAATATATAAATATGAGACCTGCATTCTACTAACTTTTTCCACTTACTTTTTTTTCACATTTCTTAAAACTCGTGCCGATGCAAACATGGACAACATTTTGCGAACGGGGGGAGTATATTTTTTACCATATGAACTACCCAAAATGGTAAAACTTTAAATAAGTATATTTAAAGTTTATGGTCAAAAGTTCAGGATAATTTTACAATGAGTGGCACCTCTATAAACCAAATAGATAGCCCTAGTTCTCATGGGCGGAACTACATATAAATGGGGTAGGGTTTTAGCCCCTAATGAATCTATTTTTTTAAAAAAATTCTATTATAAAGTTTCAAAATATGTCCATATTTTACACATATTATAGTATAAAAGTCCCTATTGATAATCTAAATTACTTGAAAATTTAGCCCCTACTCGTATTTATTTCTGCGTCCGCCCCTGCTAGTTCTAGTCAAACTAGGAAACATATTTTATAAAGAAATACTACTATCTTATAAGGAATAAGGAAAATCTCTCACAAGTAAAAACCTAAATATGGTATGAGATATTTTAGCAGAATTAACACAATCACCCCAATTTCACATCTATTTATAGGACTCCCCTTCTTCTTCCTTTCTTCCCGCGAGAAGTAACTTTAGCAACAGAGAGAAGTAATTGCAAGCTTAACCGCCGGCAGCATGTCTGCGACGGCGGCGTGCAGTGGCGGAGGGATGGACGGTGACGATGACAAGAAGAGGAAGCGAGCTATGCCCGAAGGGGCACCTGATCTATTCAGTGAGAGTAGCGATGATGAATCTGCTCCAACCGATAAGAAGCAGTCTGTTTCTCAATCACTTTAATTAACTTCTTGTTTTTCATTACTCCCTTAATTAATCCTTTCTCCGCTTAATTTTATGCGGAATTTCGGTTATGTTTATGTGTTGAACTAATTCTCTTAAAAAAATCTTAGAATTGTGTTTATGTTTAGCTTTTTACCTAGGGTTTTAATTTGTTCTATTTGTGCTTCGTGGGAATTTATTGTGTGACATTTTTTTCCAAGTTCGTTTCAATTTAATACTCATATGAGTAAATCTCTGAATTCATCAAGAAATTAGATCATTCATTTAATTTATAGAAAAAAAATCAAGAAAGTGATTGAAATAAATTCCCTTTTTTTATTTGTGTCTCCGCAGTCAATCAATTACCATGAAAAACAATGAATTAAACTCCACTGCAAATAACTACTAATAGTAAAATTCTGGAACTAATTATCTTAAATACTTTATTAATTCGAGGACCAAAATGACAAATTAAAAATACTAACAATAGTAGCTTGATTTCGTTAATATGCTGCACCCCAGTTTCGTGTCAACAAATAGGGCTCTCATTTTTCAATTCTACAATTTTGATTTTGTTTACTCCCATTAAATTATGCCTGAATCATCAAGAAACTAGCTTCAACACATGCACATTTAAAATCCTCATAATACTTGCTTCATTTTCTGGTCATCTGGTGTGTGTGTGTGTGTTGATGGATAAATAAATGTGTGTTTTGTTCATGTGTTTCATTGAACAAAGGGTTTGTATTTATCTAATTTCAAATTATTTTTTTAGGGTGTACTGATATAATTTTACTTTTCTCTGTTCAATCATGTTTATTATCATGGAGTAAATTATATTTGGTTATTAGATTTTCTATTAATTCTTAAGTTGATGAAAAATTAATTCTATTAATTCCTTTGTTAGGAACGTTAACTCCATCTCTAAGTTGATACAGTACATGTTTACGTGATGTGTTTAAAATCAACCGCAATCAGAAAGCTTGAGCATGAGATGTAGGCCTGTCAAAATAGATAGCGAGTATTAGATACCCGATATCTAAACCCGAAAAAGTTGGGTAATTTGGATACCCAAAATCCAATTTTTCAGGTTTCGGATCGGGATCGGGTATTGAGAAATTTAGATTTTCGGGTATCGGGTATACCCGAATTATCCGATTTTTAAAAAAAATTAATAAATACTAGTGTATTAATTCTAATTAGGCCGATTTTTTACAAACCCAAATACCCAATTACCAACCGTTCGTATTCTAATTTCTAACTACTCATATATTAATTTTAATATTTAAAAGTTTAAGTAATAAAAATATTAGGATTTTTAATGAGTTACTGCAGCAGACAGCGACCCTAAAAAAATTCAAAGTTGAAATTGAAACCGGGATTGGATACCTGATTATTCGGGACTGGATACCCGAGTCGGGTATCCGGGTATCTGAAATCAAACTCGGATCGGATATCGGGTATTGGATTTTGAGAAATTCGGGATCGGATACTCGAAATTTTCGGAACGGATACCCGATTTTGACAGACCTAATGAGATGATTGCAAACATTAAAACTTTTTAATTCATAATTCAGTTTTTGAAAAATGTGGAAGGAAGATCCGTCCGGCAATTAATTACCCCATTATGTAAAAGTAGATCAATTAAAAAAATCAAATTCTATATTTAAACTGCTGAATTCCACGTGTCAAACCTCTATACGGCTTGAAGATAGTTATTCTCACAAAAGATTTCCCTCTCTTTTTTTTGTCAATTGAAGACGTTGTATGTATATATTTACAGTAAGACGCTGCGGCGCACAAAAATTTGGGGAAGAAGATGATTTATAATTAGGCTTCAATTCACGTAGTTGTTGGGCCTTAACTTTTATTGTATTTGTTAAACTATTAACCAAGCCCAAGTGTAAACAATTACACTGTTGTTGTTGACCCGAGAAATTCTTTTTCACTAATTTTGCTCTCTTAACTTTTTTTCGTCCCATTTTATTTTCATTTTTTCAATCAAGAGTGAGACACTTGCCACCAAATCGTCCAAATTTTAATTCCTTAAAGAATATAAAGTTTGCAAGCACAACAATTTCAATATCCTCACCTTAAAATTAAGGGATATTGACATAAAATATCATGGAACTTTCAAAAAGTTAAGTTTTTTTCCCACGAACTTTGAAATTGACAAATAATATCATGAACTTTACCCCGAGTTAATTATTTCCCACCAATAAAAAAATTATGGCTATATTAATGGATTGAAAAAAAAATAATTAATTTGTGGTTTGGGCTTGTCCACTATTAGGGTGGACAAGTTATTTTTTTGCCCTTGCCAAGTTTCTTGGTTTTGGCCAAGTTTTTGTGGCTGTGGCTTGGGCTTGGGCATGGCGTAGTCTATGACTTTGTAACGAAAATTACAGAGTTGACTTCCACGTTTCAAAAGTCAGTTACTCTCACAAAGATTTCCCTATCATTTTCTAATTAAAGGTATACATAATACGTATACAACGTGTATGCTATAAAATGCAACAGAAAATATTTTTTGAAGCCTTGATTTTTTCATTCCCAATTTCATATTTATGATTGTTAGCTCGAGAGAGAAGTAATTGTGATCTTAATTAACATGTCTACGGCGGCGGCGCAAGATGTGATTGATCGTGAAGCCGTCAGTTCATCCATCACTTAAATTAACTTCATATTCTGTTTATGCGTTTAATTAATTCTGTCTTCAATTTGATATTTTCTCCAATTTCATTTCATTTCATTTCATTTCTTACTCCGTAAATCGATCCTTTCTCCAGTTAATATGCTTGTGGAATTTTGATTTTATTTATGCGTTGAATGTGAAAATCATAAAATAGTGTTTATGATTGGCTTTTGCATTTATTTGTGCTTCATGATATTTTCTCCAGTTTCATTTCATTTCGATATGTGATTTAATTATAATCTCTGAATTCATCATCAAGAAATTCGAACATTCAGGAAAACAAAAAAATCATTTCTCCAAGAGATTGCGAAGAAGAAATAGCAGAAGCTGAAAGAGAGAGAGAGATTTGCTGCTTTACTCGAGCAATTAGATACGGATGAAGAGGAAGGAATCGACCAAGACAACAAGGCTACTGAAGAAGATAATGGTGGAAAAAAGTGATTCATTCTTACTATCTCAATCAGGCTGTGTTGGTGATTCCTTACTAGTTTCAAGCTTTATCATCATTTTTCTAGTTCTATTACTTTCATGCACTTTCATTTGCTAATATTGTGATGTTTTATCATCTTTCTTAATTTCATTCATTTCTTTTCCAGATTAAATCTGTTGTGGTAATAGTGTTTTGGTGAAAATACTAGGGGGTGTTCGGTTTGTAAGATTGTATCCGAGATTAAATTTGTAGTGTGTTTGGTTAATGAGATTCAATCCCACAACTTAATTCGATGGATAATCATGAGATAATTAGTCATAGTTTGTAAATTTGATTTTAAATTATAAGGAGAATTATTTTAACTTTTTCGAAACATTTTGGTGTGTAATTTTGTTTATATTATGACAATTAATATTGACATTCAGTTTGTAAATTTGATTTTGATTTCTTTTCCATTAAATAGTTTCGGTGAGTAGTGATCATTTTCATGATGAGTTTTTCTTTTTCTATTTTTTTGGTTCAAATAAATTTCCATTAATTTTACTTTTGTCTTCTCATTTGATAATCAATATATCAGTCGGTTATCATTAAAAACAATAAATTAAACTCGATCCGATGCAAATATTTCTTCCGTTCCATAGTAGTGGAATCATTTGGCCATTTTAATACGTTTCATATTAATGAAGTCATTTTCTTTATTAGTAAAAGTCAACACATTTCTTCTTACTTACTTTACTCTCTCATATTTTATTCACCCTTCATCTCTCTACTTTTTTCAATTCCTACTCCATTCTTCATTTACTTAACTCACTTAATATAATTTTTTCTTAAAGCGCGTTCCGAAAAGAAACGTCTTTACTACTATGGAACGAATAACGTAACCACACTTGCTACTAAAAATTCAGAGACTATATAGCTAATCATAGAACAATTTAGTGCTAATACTGAGGAACAAGTTCGGTAGTTGAAGAATTGTATGAGCAAGTAAGATGACGCAATATTATCCAACAGAATAATACTACTAAGTACTACTACTAATTAAAATAGATGATTTAACATGGTTTATATTTTTTTGAATTACCTTAGATTTATAAATAGAATTAAAATTACATATACAATATGCATGTATATAATGTAACAGAAAATAATAACTTCTCGATAATCTAGCTTATGCTAAAAACACAATAAATAGAAAAGCAAATAAACAAGTACACTATAATTTGTATGGTGGTTTTCATTTTGAATTGAATCTTGAAAGGATATTCATATTACTCCTTTAACCTGTAATTTTAGCTTATGATATTTGATCTAAGATATCATTTTGATAAATTGGATATCTGTTCCATGCTTTTAAATTTCACCAGTTGCTTAAATTTTGGAAATTATTATTTGATGTTGTTTACATATTTGCTTTAATTTTTTTGTTTATGAATTATGATGGTGAGTTTTCTTCAATTTACCTTTTGATTTATAATTTTTAAAATTAAAAGTGAACTAGTTGAATTAAATAGATATATAATCAGGTAGACATTTCATGAATAAACGAACTATTCATGTACTGTATAGAATTAAAATTAGATTTTTTTTGTTTTATTTTCACGAATAAAAAATTGAATATTATAGCTTATGAGAAATTTGGGGATTAGGGCTTGATTGCTTTGGAGAAAGACAAATTAGTGGAACGCGGCTTCTCCCGGAGCGCGCACGACGGTGGCGCAGGACTACGATGCCGCCGCCCCTCTGTGACGAGGTAGTAATTAGTAATTTCCTATTCAATTTCTTTTCTGTAATTTGATCGTTGTAGTTTCGATGTATTTGTGGAATAGGCTGTATCTGTTCAATTGATT
Source organism: Salvia splendens (assembly GCF_004379255.2). Lineage (NCBI taxonomy): Eukaryota > Viridiplantae > Streptophyta > Magnoliopsida > Lamiales > Lamiaceae > Salvia > Salvia splendens. The sequence continues at coordinate 22,175,221 of NC_056051.1, forward strand.
GGTTTAGCTAAAATTTTAGCCTATTTGTGTTTATGATCAAAGGATGGCTCTCAGTGATATTGATATTGCTCTAAATCGACTTAATCTATCAAACTGAAGTCTATAAATACTTTTGATACTACAATTTAGGTAACTAGGAAGAATCTCCACTGCCGTTTGATCTAAAAACGACCAAACATTAGTTTAGATGGTGATGAAGATGCTTGAGAAAGCAGTTTTATCACTTCTAACTCGGTAGCAACGAAGACGAGGTTCTACTGCGCCTGCTGTTGCTTCTTCCTTGTAATTGAAAGACGAGTTTATATTTCAATATCCGTCTACAACTATGGGGAGTCTTAAGTTCTTTCTTTATTCATGGACTGCAAGTTTCATGGTTATGACGAGCTCAAAGCGCCTATTTTTTATGCTCTGTGTACCTCGTGATGTAGCAAGACCACTTCTAGTACATTTGGCTAGTCGCGATATGCTTTAATTACTTAGTTGTATGTGCTATGCTTTGTATTATGTATTGAAGATGTGAATAATAGTAACATATGTTAATGCTAACATCAATGGGGATGATTAATTTCCCCAACTTTTTTTACTCTCTGAAAACATAAGTGACTCGAGGATCCTTACTAACGTAATTAATATAGATGATTAAACATGGCTTAAAATTTTAGAAATGTTAGATTTAGTTAAAGTTGTAAATTGGGATATCTTAATGTAAATTTGGTCACTCTTCATGATGATATTTATGTTATTAGTCATTTTCCAATTATATGTCATATTTAAAGGAAACACAACCATATAGTCATGTAGCAGTTTATACTTAATATGGGGATGTTAGCTAAGTCTTTGTATGCACTTCCTTGTTGCAGGATACAGTCCCATATTCATTTTCATTCCAAAAGCCTACCTTCTTATGTAAGCACTGACGTATCGTTTCTGTAATATACACCATTTAATGATCTGGAAAATAAATAATCTTTCGCTATAGGAGCGTAAATAAGGATATAGCATTGAATGCATATGTCCATTTTACTATTTTCGGGTGGAAGTAGTAAATACGTTTTGCCGTTTTCATTCGATATCAACAAAGTTGCCGAGACATCTGTTCAAATTTTGAGTCATGCACAACCTACGCATGACACGTCTCACTACTTTGCGTCTTGAGATGTGTATAAATACCACCCCATCCTCCTCCATCTCATCCATCTCCTGCTCAATAGTCAATACATTGGAGGTCTTTTTATTATCAAGGGCTCTTGTCACTGATGAATTACTCAGGAGGGTTCACAGGTCCCTAACTCACCTCTGATTTTTGTGAATGTGTCTGTTTTTGTTGATATATTATATTGAATTTTGGTTTGGTGTTTTTTCCTCTGATATGTTCCAAACTTCCAATTTTGTCCATCGGTTGTTTCTTTTATTTATATGCTCAGAATTTTTTAAAGTATGTTTATAGCCATCGGATCTATTTACTAATTTACTATCCCCAATGCACACACACAAATACCTGAACTTTAAGAGGAATTAAGCCACTGAAAAACTTTTGGTTCTTGGTAATGATTTGAATTAACAAAGTAAGTTATTGAACAATGTGGCTTTTGTATATATTGACGTTGAGTGAATATCCATGTTCTGCAGGGGCTGGAGATAAAAAATGGAAATCCCTTGTGAATCTGATGGCAAAAGCACTTGGGGGGAATGAGGAATTTAGGATGCTACCAAGTACGAACAAGAATAAGAGGCACCTAAGTGGTGGTATTCTTCCCCTTTGTAATGATACAGGTATTTGTTCATTCCCCAGCCCCGCAGAAAATAAAATAAGAAAAAGAAATAGAACATAGTTTGGCTATAACTTTCATTTTAGTCTGTAAATCTTTCACTAAACACGATGAATTCATCCCCATCCTGCCAAAACTGATGATGACAGTATTTTAGTTCAGAATTTCGATGTTTGTTTGTAAAACTGAGATACAAATTGTTTGTTTTGTAGGATGGTACTATCCATCCATTACGATATGAAGAAATTGTTTGGTACCTTTTCGTCATTAAGGCTGGAAGATTCTTATGAAGTGGGGGAGTTGAGTACGTGTTTGTGAGAGCGCAAGCTTGACATTAACACCATGGTTCTACTATGGCTAGCTTCTTAACCACACATCTTCCATGCCGCCTGTCTCTGAGAGGATATAGCGTTGAAACCACCGGTTAGAGGCAAATTATAACCAACTTGAAGGAGACGGGACTGCTAATCTCCACTATGTTCAAGATTGAGAGTTTCTAAATCTTCAAAACGAGATGGAAACTATGAGCTGTTGGAATGTAGGAAATATACCTCGTTGCAACTTTAGAATTTTCAGTTATTGAAATTCATAGGACCTTAGCGAGTCCTGTCTCATGATGTTGGATGCGGTAGAATATCTTCATCAGTGCCAGTTTTCTAGTCTAGATTCTTAACTTAATCAGTGCGAGTTTTCTAGCCTAAATCGTTTCTCTTCTCAGTTTTATCACTTTTGTAGTTTTGAGGGGGTTTTTTTTTGTACCAAGAGGAAGTCGTGTGTAATAGGTTAAGATTTGGATCCAAATGTTATGAATCATCTGTGATCAGATAAGTTGATTTTGATATCATTTTAATTTGACCTTCATTTAAGTGCAACTATGGTAAATGGTTAACGAACCGTTTTTTCAGTTCATTAGTTGATGACTTGTGGGCTGTAGATTTAGGCGTTGTTAGATTCACATGTTACATCAGTGAATCTTTTTCCTTCATGATTTTATTTGATGACTTGTGGGCTATAAATGCTAGCATATAATGCATACTCCTCATATTAAAAGTTCACAACTCTGTGTTCTTGCTATGGTGTAGGGATAATCCATGCTACTAATGGAATTATAAATTGTGGGCATGCCCAAGTGATGGTATTATAAGTTGTAAATAGATTAAAGTAATTCGAAATAGTCAAATAAACTGAATGAAATTTCAAATCTTGATTTTTTCTATGAGTGTTATATTCAACCCTGTTTTGGGATATGGTATGAGTTCAAGAGTGTCAAGAATATGGACCTGTTTTGCGCTGGAAGCAAGGTAATGGAACTGGAGCTATGACTTTAGTGCTAGTCAAGGACTCTTAAGTAGCAGATTGGGTTTACACATGAACATAGTACTGTCTCTGTTAGTTTTTGTTATCTTTGCATGATGATTGGATAAGTAGTTATTCAGCTGCTCATCTATTATGCTTACATTTTCCAGTATACTATGTGTTTTTAGCTTCAACGATACTGAGGCTCACACCTCACACTCTAATTTACACTGCGCTATACTGGGAGGAAATGTTGGTAGGTGGTTGTAGTTGTAGCAAGCAAAACTAGGTGGGTAGAAAACATGTAGGGATCAGGGATGTAGAGAAAATTGTATGTAATGGCCTAAGCATCATAGTATTCTATACATTGAAACAATCAGTTTACTCATGTATGGACATAAATGGAACCAAATCAATTGTAAGAGCTAATAGGAGTAATGAATAACTCATACACTGTGAAGTCAGTTCTTTCTAGTCGTTTTCAACTTTTCATAGTTTTCCACTCATCTAAATTCAATCGAACTGAATTGGGCTGGTGGTACTTATCTATATACAAAAATGCAGCTTACTAAGTGGGTTACATAATCTTGTATGTAGTTCTCTATATTCAATGGTATAGGTAGCTATATTAATCTATTTATCATATAATTGATCTTGCTTGACCAGTACATGACCACAACTAGTGACTTGTGTCTAATTGCTCTAGGCTTTGTATTATGCATTGATGAAGTAAATAATAATGTCATTTGTTAATGCTAAGATCATACGTTAATATTTTTTAGAATTAGTAAAAGTTGTATATTGGGATATCTTAATGTAAATTTGGTCACTCTTCATGATGATTATGTTATTAGTCATTTTCCAATTATATTTTCATATTAAAAGGAACACAACCATAGAGAGTTTATACTTAATATGGTGATGTTAGCTAAGTCTTTGTATACACATCCTTGTTCCCAGATTGTAGTCCATATTCATTTTCGTTCCACAAGCCTACCTTCTCTTATAAATTAGCACCAACGTATCTTTTCTGTAATATGCCACCATGTTTGTCACCTTACGATATGGAGAAATTGTTTGGTACCTTTTCGTCATTAAGGCTGGAAGAGTCTTATGAAGTGGGGGGGGGGGGGGGAGTTGAGTACGTGTTTGTGAGGCGCAAGCTTGACATTAACATGATGCTTATACTGTGGCTAGCTTCTTAACCACACATCTTCTGCCTTTGTCCCTGAGAGGATATAGCCGTGAAACCACCGGTTGAAGGCAAATTATAACCCAAATGAAGATGGACTGTGAATCTCCACTATGTCCAAGAAATATAAGAGTTTCTAAATCTTCGATAGGTGATGGTTTCCCTGAGCTGTTGGAGCTTGGAATGTAGGAAATAGACCTCATTGCAACTTTAAAAAATTTTGTTATTGAAATGCATAGGACCTTAGTAAGTCCTGTCTCATGATGCTGGATGCGGTAATCAGTGTAAGTTTTCTAGCCATCTGTTTCTCTGCGCAGTTTATCTCACTTTTGTAGTTTGAGGGGTTTTCTTGTCTCTGTCTCGAGAGGAAGTCGTGTAATAGGGAGGAGGAGGTTGGGGCAGGTTTTGTCATAGCTAGTTATATATTGTTACAGGATAAGTATTCGAAGATACCTGGTAAAATCTGTATGAGTTTTGGTTGAATTAACTGGTGAGAGTGACTGCAATGTGTGTGCTCGGGTTCACATATGTAGACTGACATAGGCCTGAGAGTTGAAGGAGTTCAGGATTAATCGTGGATTCAGTTTACTCGTTATTAATTGCACCTTGATATGCATCATATTCCTTCTCAGTAAATTAGCTGACAACAAAATCTGGTGAAATGCGTTCTTTTATGCCAACTGCTTGCCCCAATGTTGGATGATTACCATTTCGAGTAAAGACAGATATTTCCATTGTCAGATCGAATGCCATATTATGTTTTGTTATCCTAGTTCCTAGGATATCCATGACTGAGGAGCAATTCAAATCATGTGTTCAATTTCTATAGAAATGATATTATCTTTTGTGAACTGCACTTGCCATTCTTGTGACAAACTTCTTACTATAAACGCAGGTCACTCTTGAAGTGAAGGGTGAAACTCAGTTATTAAATTTGTCGGAGAAGCTAAAAGCTGGTGGCGTCGCTCATAAACTGTGGATAGAGCAACCGGAGAACATTGCTACGTCCCTTGCCACCAAGCCTTACCCCAAATCCACTGTATCATCATTTTTCAAAGACCTTAAGCTCTGTAAGTGATGAGTTCTATTTTTTCAGAGCTTTTTTTTTTTGTTAATGAATTTGGATTGTTTCTTGCATAAATCGAGTTACCACTTTAATTATTGTTACTCTATTGTCAGTGTGTAATTAAGTAGAAAGAACAAAAATACTCTCTTAAGTAGTAAGTTCTTCCTATTTTATTGTTCCAAAATTGAATATTAGCCAGCTCCCCACCTTATGGTGCAGATGAAATAAAAAGAGGATTGTTTCATAAAGAAAAATATTTTTGGGTATATTAGAAAAATAATAAGTAAATATTTATGTTATCCTAATTTCATTAGTATTTAAGACGAATTTATGGAACTTGTAATTATTCTGAAAGTGTAGATTGATTCATGCTAATCACTTGAACAATGAAAACTAACATCCCCTAATCATAATATTTACACACAGAAAGGAAACACATGTTTATCTCAAAAATAGGAACAAAAACAAAACTGCTCAGCCACCAACACAAAACCTTCATAACTGACAAAAAAACTAAAAAAAAGGACGAAAAAGAAGAAAGAAATGTAAAAAAATCATGGATAATCTGGAAAAGAGTTATAGGGGGACTAAACGCCTTGAACAGATGGAGCAGTAGAGTTTGCGCTTAGTTTTGAAATAGAGCGGCACGAAGCAGAATCTCCAGTTGCTCTGCACGTCCAACGCCTGCACCATTCCGCCGCAGTAGGGACACGCGCCGCCCACCACCTGCCGCCCAATCACCCTCTCGTCTTCATCGCACACGAACACCAAGCACATCTCTCTCGGCAGATTTAAGGTATGGATCCTTTGAAATGAAATGTTTTTGATAGCCTGATTGATTTTTTGAGTTTAAGGTTGGAATTTGATCGTTTGTGGAGCAGTTGGAAGATAGAAATGTTGGAATATTGTTGAGGATAAGATAGAGATGTTTGGGGAAAAGTGGTATTCTGGTTCTAGAATAATCTAGAAGAAAGGAGAATATGATCAAATTAAAAAATACTAGAAAACACTTATCCAAAACCATCTGAATGGAAATCAGGCAGGCTACTTGATCATTTTAGAAACCTTAACATCCATGATTATATGAACATTATACATTCAACACAAAAAAAAGTGTTTGTCTCCTCCAAATTTTTCTAGTTTTTTTGTGCAGATCAACTGGTGCTAACTGAAACATTACACTATCAATAAACCATATTTAACTTATCATTGCTTGGGTTCACTTCTGAGCTGTGGCTACTTATGCTCCTGCCGGGCTATGGCAGTTTCAAACGCTCCAGCGAGCGCTCTGAACTTGTCTCGCCTCTGCTCGCGCATCATCTCTTCAGTCACGTTGTTGGAGAGTGCTGTGTCCTTTTCTTGAGACAGCCTTGGTGCTGCTTCTCCGTCTTCCGCAACTCCTTCAACTTCTTTCTGCTGGCTGCTGTTTCCACTGGCCTGTTCTGAATCTGCCGGACATTCAACACGTGGTTCTGAGCTAACCGGAGATTCAGCCTTGGCAGCATCAGCATCATTCACAGCATCAGCATCATCCTGTCCTAAAAGTGCAGGAGACTCAATCTTAGGCACATTGTCATCACTTTCTTCACAAATTGCTGGACTTTCAGCCTCCCCAATGCTGGCGTCGCGCTGTTCTGAGACAATATCATCTGTTTTTCCTTGAGTTTGTTCATTGCTTCTGTCCAGTTCTTGATCTGGCATCTTCTTCATCTCCAACAATGGGTGATTCTTCATGATCTGATGAATCTTTTTTTCTTAAAGCAGTTGCAGTTTCAGCCTTCTTGCTTTTACTTGCAACGGCGGCGCTCTTCTTTAGAGTGCCTACAGCACTAGCATACAGATGTTGTTTCCCAGCTTCCCTTGTCCCTTTCAATCTCCCGTCGCTCTTGGCTGAGGCCAAGGCCCTATCTGCCCCGGTCTTCCCGGAAATAGAGGAGGACCTGGACGTCGGGGTGGGGGAGACACCATGTGTTTTCATTGTCCGGGTCGGGGTGGGGGGAGACACCACGTGTTTTCACTGTCCGGGTCGGGTAGGGGGAGACACCACGTGTTTTCGTGGTCGGGGTCGAGGAGGGGGAGACACCATGTGTTTTCGTTGTCAGGGTTGAGGAGGGGGATACGCCACGTGTTTTCGTGGTCCGGGCCGGGGAGGGTGCCTTGTCGAAAGACCTCCTCCGGATGAGACGGACGACGAGAGTGTCGGCTTGAGGTAGTTGGGGGTGGCTTTCTCGCTTGTGGAGATGGTTTTGGTGGTTGATTTGAGATGAGAGTTAGAAGGAGAAGTTCTCTTCTCCCTCACATTAGAAACATTTTTTTTCTTGTTGACATCTCCCAAATTAACCAGAAAAGTACTAAATTTATTTACCAAAATAATTTTTATGTACAAAAACAATAACTGTGTGTTAAAGATAGAAAGCTTACACAATTTTTTTTTTTTTGTCTTAGACCAATCTAACAATTGTCTAGTTCTTTTCATTTAGTCATAATATTATCTTTATGCTAATGCCAATTAACTTCTAGTTTTTTGCACCTTGTTTTGAGATTTATATATATATAATCCAATGTATACAAATTTAGTAAAAGCATAAACTTGCAACTACTAACCAAAATAACAAGTTTCGATTACAAAATATAGGCTGCAGTGCTAAACGAAATAATACTGAAACGCACCTTAATATTCAATTGAAAGAGCGATTTGTCATTTGAATGTTGAAAAGGAAGAAGAAAATGAGAAATATGGGTTTGTTAGTGCAAATACAGAAATGGAAGATAGAGATAGTTTTTGATTTTGCAGCAATTGGTTTGTCAAATGAATGCGTAAATCGTGCACAACCCAACATAAATTTAGGCTACGTAGTAATTAAATTTAAATTAGCTTACTAAATTAAAGGGTAGTCATTTGTTTCAATATAAGGAATTGGTTGAGAAATTTGATAATTCAAATATTTTCTCCGTCTCTAACATTGTTTCGCAGTTGAATTAGTAGTAGTTGGATAGCGACTAACGAGGCCCTTTCATGTAGACAGGTATAGAAGAGGACTCGTGACTTTACAAAACATGAAATATAAACTATTGACAGTTTTAATATTTCTCTGCACCAAAGTTTTAATATTTTATTCGTACTGCACTTAATTATTTCAATACTTGTTTAGTTAAGGAAAGATAGACAAAATGAATATCATGGGACCCTTTTCCCACGGGAATTTGTCATATGATGTAAGATTTCAATAAATTAATCAAGAAAGTGGGAAGTGAGTAATGATACCCAATAATACATACATTAATCAAACACATACATTAGAACTAGTCCACAATATGAATAACCAAATCAGAGACATCCCATAAATGAACTATTCTTCTTGCTTTATCTATGACTTTTATTCAAAAGGAAAATGGCCATTAGTTTTTACCCAATTTTGGTAAGACCATAAAGTGTTATAATTGACCTCACTCTACATTTTATGGTAAATAGAGTGGTATGGCATTTATCGAGTTGTTAAATTCTTTATATTGTATACTACCTTATTTTTGTTACATGAAAACTATGAAATCATTGAGTCATTATATTTGGAAGAAAACCTTGTGTTTGTGTTTCAATGTGCATTACTTGACAATTTTTAATATATGTCCTAATGATGTTTTACTTACTGTGATATTTTAAATATTTTAATAGTGACATGTTTTTTATAAGGGTAAATTGCCAAAAAATTCATAAAGTAATTTGGTCGATTTGTCCTGCAACTTTAAAAATCAATCAGAAAATTCAAGAATTTTTGGAATTTTTTCCCAATTATCCCATAATGATTTTTGGTGAAATAGTATGTGATTTGGAATCCGAAAAATCATACGCACACATCATAGATGATGAATTAGAAAATGTTGTCTATTAATAATAAAGACATCGTTTGGTGGTAAAAATGTGAACAATATACCATGCATAGGTAACTTGAATATTTCACCATGAGATAATCAACAACAAATTAAAACTTTATAATTCTAGACTCTAGCTGAGTTTAAAGTTGTGAGATAATAAACTAGAATCGGATCCTAGTTTATAAACTTTTTTTTACTATTTGTCCTTATAATTATATGTTAATGTAGTCGTGTGTATAACATACTTACCACAAATTGTTATATAAAGTGTGTAAACGACAAAATGTGATTATATGCGTGTGTAATCGTGTGTATTCAAGATATATAATAATTAACCAACATACAAAGAATTCTTTTCAAAACATTCATAGTAATAAATTATTTGTAAGATACCGTGCAATTCTTTTAACCATTAACTATGAACGAATGTTTTGGAGTATTAGAATTAGGTATATATGCATGTATCTTATGTTAGGGTTCATTAGGAATGAGATCTGATTTTTAGGGATATGCAGTTTATATGTTAGGTGTGGGTGAGTTACACACACAAATATTTATTGTTTTGCTATTGTCTAGAGTTAAAGAATTAAATTATTGTGGATTCTGATTTTGGTCATGGGGTTACATTTTGTTGAATAAAGGAGTATATTAATAATGAGATAATCTAAATTTTGAATCGAACTATTATTAATTTTATTATGGCATGACCAATTTGCCGCTAGGCCCGCTACTACCTACTTTTGGATATAAATAATTAACATGACAAGATTTTTTATATTCCTCAGTTTTAGAAAACCCTCATTCAAAAATAGACTATAATCTCTAATTTTGGAAAATATTAAAATGTAACCCCACGATGAACTAAAATTCAATAAAATTTATTGCAACCAATAAAAATCCTATCAATAAGAGCATCTCAAAAGAAAATAGTAAATGAAAAGGTAAAGAGAAATAACTATCATATTTACTTTTGTTTTTTATAAAAATTCATTTTCTAATGGAAAGGGTGTTTGAGAATGTATTATAGGGTTTATAACTCCTTTAACTTTGAAAAGATATCTTTATGTCCCTCTTCTTCACAAAGATAAAAAAGTTAGTTATTCTTATTTGTCTTTTAAATTTATTTTATTCTCTTGAAATTCATTAACTACATTTAACAAAGCATAATTACTTTTTTTTAGAAATAGAAGATAAAAAAGAAACATATTTTCTTTCTCTCTTAAAAATACACGACTTATTAACGTAAAATACATGGCACAATCATACACTAATCAAAATAATATTGCATTAATAACAACTAAACGGCGTCATGTTATATTAGAAATATAGGTTCACCAAATGGCATAAAAATGGCTTTCTATTTTTACTTAAGGTAAGAAAAATTAGGAATATTTATTTGGTCTACCAATACCGATGAGAGACTCAACAGCGGCCGAGTGGGGCCCCACCGTCTACTGCCCGCGAATCGGACGGCGGAGATCACGTCGTGGACGGCGTGTCAGTTGGTATAAATTTAAATAAGAGGAATTGCATTTCATATCGCAACAAACTTTTTCCAATTATTTATATTCCCTAATTTGCCATTAACAACATACGCACGCGCTCGTATCTAAACTTATTATTTCACATTTCATTATTATAGAATTACTCTCTCTCTCTAAAAAGGCCAGGGCGATTCTCGTATTGCGTAGTAGTTGAAACTTTCTCCTTTCGCTTTTGCTTGCCAGACCACAGAGAAAGAATCGGGAGGTTGTGAAAGGCAGGCAGAGAAGCGCCAACGCGGGATCATTGTCTTCATCGTCGTAAGGTTTGTTTCCTGATGATGCGTGTTTCGCTTTCTATTTGATTTCATTTTTGTTAATGTTTTGATCCTTTCCGGAATCGTGATTGGATTACGGATGGCCGTGTTTGTGATTTTTGTGTGGATTTTATCATCGCTCACTTTGAATATGCAGATTGTTTGGTTTACAAGAGATAGCGTCGTAATCGCTGCTTGAAACCTGTATTTTTTTTCTGTGAAATATCGCTTTACCAATCAATAATTGGAATTGTAGAAGTAATCACATAAGATGATAATCCTTGAAATAGGAAACAGAACTTTGACTATGTTAACGAGTCTATTCTTACTCTTCATTTTCCGGCGCGCATAAACTAATTCAGCTAAACGTCGTTTTATGGCAATCATACGCATATTAGTTTGTTTTGTGACTGTTAAACAGATAGGAAAATAAGCTAATGAATTTTGGTATTGGTTTATTGATACCTTTCATTTTAGTACTATGATGAATGATTGCTGCTTGCCAAAATTGCTTCCACACACATGTATTCATGCTTGATGCTCTAGTCTCACGCATCTGGTTCAAATATTTATTGCAGATGGTTTTCTGCAGCATATCTTCATGTAGTCTATCTATATTGAATCATATAATGTACTACTTCAGTAGATGAACTTTGGATAATTGGATTATTTTTGTAACTATTTTTCGCTTTGCTTGAATGTTCTTACTATTGATAAGCCAATTCAGAGTGCTTCTGTTTCTTGAGAATTTCCCTCTCAATAATGCTTATCTTGTTTGTGATCAATGAGGTAGGGCATATGTGGTTGTTTTTATCCAACTCATGTTTCTATGGTGCCATTTCTTGTCTACTAGATTAGGAGTCTTAGTAATGGTTTGAGGCTGAGAGAAAATGTTGTTTTCTTACAGAAATAAAAGTATTCATGGATCAATCTTCTGGTAAAAGAGGAGCAGGAGGGAGTCTGATTCCCAGAAAGAATTACAGTACAACAGCTTTCAAAGAAGCAGTTACTCAAGGGGATGACAATGGTCAATTTTGCAACCGAATTGGATGCAGTGGAAGAGTTAAGTTTGGTCAGAATGCTAGAGTCGGAATCTCAGATTCAAGCAAATATTCTAAGTCTTCTTTTCGCTCTTCAAGTGGAACTGAAGTTACTGGGAAGACCAGAAGCAATTCCACCATGACCAATGCGAAAAGGTCATGCCTCGATTCAAAGAGAAAAGTATCTTCTCAAGTGACATCTGATCCATTGGAGACTAGTTTATCTACTGAGTGCAAAGCTCAAAGGATTGTGACTACAAAAAGTAATCTACGTGGATATAAGTCAGTATCAATGACTAAATCTAAAGAGGTTAATATGACTGAAGCTGGTAGTTCTAGTGCGTCAACTAGTGTTGGTCATCAAAAAACGTTTCGTTGCAAATCTGGATCAAACAACCAAAGTACTTCACCATCTTCCCCTGTTCTGTCAGCTTCTAGGAGCTCTGCACGAGGACCATTTAATAGGATCAATGGGAACAGGTATGGTTTACAGAATCTGAGATGCAATTCTATATCGGATGCTATGCCACCTAGTTGTTCACAAGCAGAATCAGCATCTGCAAGGAAGAACTTAATTAAAAAGAGAAGTTTGGAAGGAGAAACCAGTTCATCTTGTAGGGGGAGAAAGAATGCGGCTTCAGCAAGCGTAGACAGGCATACCTCCACGACAATGAGTGGCATTTCCATCTCTGATTTAGCATATAGTACTTCTGCTTCTGTAGAGGATAGCAGTGTCTCTAGTTCTTCTCGGAACCGGAGATCAACAAATCTAAATGCTAGAATGAGGCTTTCCAGTCGACTAGATGGAATAAATGGTTTGTCTGTTAGGGAACCCCCTGTGAGTTTCTCTAGAATTGATTGTGAGACACCTTTTGATGTTGGTGATGGGAGTACCTTACAGCAGTTTTCAGTAAGTGGCTCAAGAGCTCACCGCGATAATTCATCTTCAAGAACGTCTTTTGCCTCTGATGAATCTGGATTAGCACAGTTAATGAATCATGATGTGTTACGCCAGTTTAACATGGATGGAATTGCTGAGGTATTTGCTTTCCATGCAGGCATGCACTAAGCTAGTTCGCTATTTTGATCCTGTATGGGACTAAATTGAGCCAGGTGCTTATGTGCAGGTATTAATGGCTCTTGAGAGAATCGAACAAGATGAAGACTTTACACATGAGGTATTGTTATCTTTATATCCCTACAACACAAAACAAATTATTATGCTTGGTAATTAACGTTCGTTATCTACAGCAAATACTTGCACTGGAGACCAGATTGTTCCTCAGTGGCCTCAACCTCTACGACCAACACAGAGACATGAGACTGGATATTGATAACATGTCATATGAGGTCGGCCTTCCCTTCTTTTTTATGATGTCTTATTTTGATGGATGACAACCTTGTGCTACGTGTCTCTTTTGCTGCACTCGTTCTGGTACATATAAATCAATGTTCTTCTTTAACAGGAATTGTTAGCTCTAGAAGAAAGGATGGGTACAGTGAGCACTGCTCTCTCAGAAGAGGCTTTGTCAAAGTGCCTGACGAGAAGCGTATATGAGGCAACCACATCAAAAGTAGATTCCACAGACTCGGGCGATGAGGGTGATGACATCAAATGCAGTATTTGCCAGGTTATTATTCCTTTTGATAAGATTAACTGCAACTGCATTATTTCTTATCATATCATGGATGATTTGGTTCAATCCTGTGGTTCAAGAGAATGATGAAGTTATGCATCTTTGGTAGGATGAGTATGTCACCGGAGATGAGATTGGGAGCTTGGTCGAATGCCAGCATGGTTTTCACGCAACATGCATAAACCAGTGGCTGCAGGTGAAGAACTGGTGCCCCATCTGCAAGGCTTCGGCTGCGCCATCACAATCATCTTCGTCGTTGTGAAAGAGTCCCGTTTATACAGACAAAAGAACCGAAGGTGGATTCGCACCAGTGTTCATTGTAGTTGAATTTTTCTCCCACATATCAGGTACATTTCTTGATTTTTTTTTCTCTTAACGTGGTGTTTTGTTTTCCTTCATGTACATAATCTTCAGATTGGTGAAAGTATTCAAGCTCTCCAGTGTAAACTGTGAGAACTGAAAGTGAACAGATACTGGGATTTCTGAATTCCTCTCTTATCGATTTATCGTTTTTTTGGCACCGAAAAAACCCAATAAATTTACCGCATATACGAAATATTATTGGATCAAATTAGTATATTATCTAGCAACCAACAATAAATATGTAAATGACTTTTACTTTTACAAAATGATTATTGGCAAAATTCTTGAAATGGGCTTGTTTGGGAATCCATGACCCAAGTTATCCAACACAAGCTATGTATTTGCTGTGGGTGGCTAATAATACAGTCCAATTCCACTAATTTATAATCCCTCCCTTAAATGTAGATCGCATTTTTCATTTTAGGATACCCCTAAAACTAGATCAATTTTATTTAAGGATTTTTTTTCTGTGAGTCTCATTTTTCACTAGTAATATCTCAATCACTTTTTTCTTTCTACCTATCTTACTTTAACAATTGTATAATAAAACTCGTGTCGTTTTTTTTAGGGACAGGTGGAATATTATTCATTCATCCCTGTATAAAAAAACACACAAACAATCTGCATTCACAATCCTAGTATAATACATGCACATACTCTCTCAAAATTTGAACAGTTTAAAATAGGAGTACACTATATTCCTGACTCTAAAATTTTAAAAACGCTAGAAATTATAAATAAAATTCACCATATACGTTAATGGAAGAAGACGAGCAAAATCCTAGTTTTTTAGAAATTTTTTACGAAATATCCTAGTTTTGTAGAATTTTTTTGCGAAATGGGGCATGGGTTTGTGACATTGTATTAAGGTGTACTCCTCCGTCCTAAGGAAGATGACACATTTTATTTATGCAGTTTTATTTTTTTATGTTAAAAGGAGAAAATGAAGTAGAAATAAAAAGATTTTTATTTTTAATAATAAATTATCTTGAATAAGATAAATTAAAAAAAACAGTCAACTGCTTATAGGAAAAACGGGTGTGTTTCGACTTTTGAAGACATTATACATTTGCTAAATAAATGCACATTTAAAAATAAAAAAAGGCCCATTTCGGGGGCATGAATTCCCAAACGAGCCCATTCAAGGGGGTATGAATTCCCAAACGAGCCCATTTCAAGAATTTTGCCCGTGATTATTAGATCCAAGTTTTATGTTAAATTAATTTATGCATATACTACATAATCCTAATTACATATAAATATATCAATATTGCAGAAATTCCAAGTCGGCAAAAATCTATTTTTTCGACCGACTTTTCTGATTGCCTAAATTAGAAATTCAAACATTAAAGGAGAAGAAAAATACCGCAAGCGCATACCACATGTACCATCTTTCGTCCACTATAAATACAGAAATTCGAAAGCGGCTGTAGAAGCAAACCCTCACATTTTCAGTTGAATTTTTTTCTCCTCAATTTCACACATTTTTTTATTGAAATCGGAAAAAAAGAGAGGCAGGAGAAGAGATGTCAGGATTAACGTGTAACGCTTGCAACAAAGAATTCGAAGACGATGTCGAACAAAAGCTCCATTACAAATCCGAGTGGCACCGCTACAATCTCAAGCGCAAGGTTTTCTATTCATTCTAGGATTTTATTTTGCTTTTTGAATTGTTTTTCTTTATTATGAATTATGATACGATGTTATTGCTTTTTTGGTGCTTCTGGAAACGGAATTGCTGTCATTTATTGAGCTTGTTTTGGTCATTTTTATTGAATCTATCCCTATGGAATTGTAGGAATAGGAGTTAATTGTAGTATGCTAGTGTGTTTCGAGGAATAATTATTTCGTATGGGTGGAATTCGTATTGAGAGTAGCTATGAAACTCTGTTAGGTTTGTGTGTAATTAAAAAGGTATGGCTAATGAGTTTGTGACAATATCATGAAATTGTTTTCCTCATTCTTGAAATCCTCATTTGGTATGAGAGTTTTCATTTTATTTGGAAGCTAATTATGCTCATTTACTATATTGTTGAACTTGAGAAACACTTCATGTTGTATTTTGCCATGCTGAAGCTTCCCTGATTGAAATGGTGGTGTTCTGAATTTACTTAGGCTCCTTCGTTCTGCCTGATTTGATCGTGCCATGATGCCTGATGTATGTATATGTAATTTGCCTTGGTGCTTTTTATTGTTGTGAAGGTTGCTGGTGTACCAGGAGTGACTGAAACACTCTTCCAAGCTAGACAATCTGCTCTCGCTGATGAGAAAAAGAAGCTGAACGAGACTCCAATGCTTTACAGTTGTGGCCTTTGTGGAAAGGGATATAGAAGTTTGAAAGCCCATGAACAACACCTGAAGTCTAAAAGTCATTTGATAAGGGCTTCTGAAGCAACAGGCGGCAAAGATGAAGGTAGTACAATCATCAAACCTCTTACACGCCGTACTCCAAAGGAACCTCTGCAACCTCTGCATCATGTGATGGAGGACGATGAAGAGAGCGAGGAGAGTGACTGGGAAGAGGTGGATCCTGATGAAGATTTACTTAATGAAGCCAGTGACTTATTGAAACATTTACAAGTTGATGAGAATGCTTCTAATGATGATATGGATGAAGATGAGGACGAGTTTGAAGATTTGGACCCATCTTGTTGCTTTATGTGTGATTTGGAGCATGGTACAATTGAGAGCTGTATGGTACACATGCACAAGAAGCATGGGTTCTTCATTCCAGATATTGAGTATCTGAAGGATCCTAAAGGTCTTCTTACATATCTGGGGCTCAGGGTAATGATTGTATATTTAGGGTCATTTACTATTTTTCTATGTTCGGGCTTCTGGTTGACTTATATTTACATCCTCAGGTCAAACGAGATTTCATGTGTTTGTACTGCAATGAAAGGTGCCACCCTTTCAGTAGTTTGGAGGCTGTTCGGAAGCATATGGAGGCAAAAAATCACTGCAAAGTGCATTACGGTGATGGAAGTGAAGACGAGGAAGCAGAGCTTGAAGATTTTTATGATTACAGCACCAGGTATATGTTTCCGCCTAGTAGTTTTTGCGTCTTATTACTAGTTGTAATTCATTCTGATGACTTTCTAACTTCTTGTTTCTGGTCTTAAGTTATGAGGGCATGGATGGAAACCAACTGGTCGCCGTTGGTGACATGGAGAATGCTGTTGCACTTGGTAGTGGTGGCGCTGAGCTTGTCATCACAAGGCACAATAATGGGGCAACGACTAAGAAAATGCTTGGATCTAGGGACTATTTGAGATACTACCGTCAGAAACATCGGCCCACAGCCTTGCACAGTGAGATCACTGCTGCATTAGCATCTAGGTATGCCCATTGTGCCCTTTCTACTCCATATCAAAATCATGGCATCACTCACCAGCCACCACCACCCTGCTATTGGTTTTGGTGGGTGAGGTATGGGTGTAGAGATATTGAGATGTCAAGGAAAAGAGTGCAGACCTCTTGTCAATATGGAAAACTTGATGCTATGAATATGCTTGCAGGTACAAGAGCATGGGCCTAGCAACTGTGCAGTCACGAGAGCATGTAGTCCGGCTGAAAGTATTGAAGGCGATGAACTCGTCTGGTGTTGAGGCCATGCGCTCTAAAATGGGTATGAAGAGTAATGTCATTCGCAACCTCCCCAAGAACTGCACCTATTAGTCCTACAACTATGCTTGCAGTCGTTACAGCACTGTTTCATACGGCAAGATTTACCCCATGCTCGCCTTTATGAAAGGAACTGGATAAAAATGTTTACAGACAATCTAGAAATTCTTTGTTTGCAGTATTTTTTTTTGCTGTATTGGATACTAAAATTTTGTACGTTTTCGTTTGTGAGGTTATAACTCATACGCACGATTATTCTCTTTTTCTGTTTGGACTGAATCTCAATTCATGTCAATGACTTGGTGTAATAGAGTTTCTTATTCCTCCTTAGCAAATTAGGACACGAGCAAGATGAATCAACAAATATACCTCATAAAGCAACAAGGCGTTCAGATGATGAAATGAAATGATACCACTTATAAACATTGTTCCAATTGACAGAGAGATTCTAGCAGTAGTGGAATTCAGACATACAGTCATCTAAGAAGCTATGGAAGTCTGGTAAGAAATATTAACAAGGGGTAGAATTAAACAATTATTAGAAAACGGAGCACGTTAAAGTTCTACAACGAGAAACTCCTCCTGCAATCCAAGTATAAGAAACAAGTGACCTAAGAGGAACATCAATCTGATATGTTGATCATGCCAACCTGAGAGTTTTACATCATCAACTCTGCCAATGCGACTTTGGCATCTACTATTTGCCTACAGCCCGACTGAGATCTGTAAGCTTTTTGACTTTTCCGTTCCACACCTATGATGAACTCTATTCTGTTGCAAAATTACTACAAGGGATTACCAAGAGTGTATGATATATAAATGGAGTTAACATGAATTACAGAACAAGGGTAGTTGTACGTCACTGCAAATGAAATCTGATGTAATAACTTCAAGAAGTTGAAAAAATGATATGTATCTAAAGATATTCAGGTTCATTAAAAGTTAAATTGCAAGAGAATGATGTAGGAGTATTCCTGGTGAATGCTTACCCTAGTTGTGAAAGAAGCGGGAACGACGTCTTCGAGAGCTGTGAGGAAAAAAATCCAGTGAATGTGCAGAAAAGAAAAAAAAACTTGCACGCGATAGAAATATACTCAAGTGGTCAGTTATACAACTTGAACTGGTTCATTGTCCCCAATGATCACGAATTAGACGTTAGTTGCTAAGGGCTTAAACATTATTTTTAGACATGTCTCATATCCAGGTAAATACAAGGACACTTGATAGTAAAATATTTTTCTAGTGTCAACCAATCGTTCTATCAATGACAAACTAATAGATACGAAATACCACATTTGATCTATCAAGAAACACATGGCACGTTATGCTCACCTATGTTCTGCAACTCTTCGTCTGGATAATGCCCTTGCATTCACATATTCGTCATCAGTCTCGTCAGCTCTGTAATCTGCATATTCCGCAGATGACACAGAACCCACATCAGAGTTTGAAGTATCAAAACTCAGACGGAGGTTTCCTCTTCTAGCATCACTGACTCTTGATCTTCTTCGGTTTCTAGATGCCCTAAACTTATCAAAAACATGATACAGAATACAAGATGTCCACCAGTTTCCATCATTTCTAGGGAAGTCATCATAATCATCAGAGTTATCATCTCCATACTCGATAACATAATCACCAAGAACCACTCCACGCGGAACTTCCGAATGGATAGTACTTAACACATCTATGATCTCAGCAGACTGCTGAAAATTGTCCCAATCAAGCTGCCGTGCAGGATCTATTTTTGAAGGGCAGCCATGAGGATGTTCCACCTGTGCATGCTTTTGGAGCTCAGAATAAGTACCCGAAAATCGACATTTTTGCTCTTCACAGCAACGTTTCTTCTCATCCAAATACTTACGAGCCTTATTGACGACTACCCATCCAGTAACTTCTCCTCTGCACAAAGGACAAGCTGGTTTGCTGTCGGATTCTGAACCCGCACACAGTATATTTTCAGCAGTACTTGGAGACTTGCCTTCCGGTGACACCCCGTTTGCTTGTTTGAAGCGGTACAGACAATTGGAATGCAAATGATCCGTATCGCATACGAAGGAACGACATCCTTTTTCATATGATGCGCATTGGAGAAGAACAGCATTGTGAGGGAAGTCCAAGCATATGGAACACATCACATCATCCCAGTTGGTATACAACTGAATCTCCTCCATCATAAGTGTATTTTGTCCTGAACTCTTGCCTTCCACCATGAGTTCTGGAGACCGAAAAATTAAGTTCCCGTAAGCATGATGCTTCAAGTCCAAAACTCTTCCTAAGAAGGTTAAAACACAGCTATAGATTTCTGGGTTGAAAATCAGCAGATGTAGGCAAAAAAATTTAGACTCTAGTGATTGCACATAGTCGTAATAAAACAAAACCAGACCCGAGAGTACATCAGCCTCCACCAAGCACTCACAAAACACAATCATTTACAAACGCTCGAAAAATTATCATTGTTTACTCAAATTTCCCCAAAATCTATAGTATTACAACTGTTTCAAGCTTTGCATTTCCACGATCAAGATAAGAAAATCCCCCTTCATCTTGATATCAGAAAGGATTGTATTCTATAAAAATCTCATCAATCAAAATAGTATATATATACACAGCACTTCACAATTTCTGTTTTTCCATTGAACAAGGGCAACCAGATTATCAGCTGCTCACTTCACTATGCCATAGAAACATGAATTCACCTCAAAATCATTCCTTAGCTTCTTCACACAAAAAAGTGAATCATATTACAGATTAAAAGGAGCTCGCTTCTCAGTGATGCATCTCAAGAAAATGAATTAGGGGGAAATAAGCAAAATACACCAGAATCATGTCACTCACAAAGTAGTTCAAAGCAGCACCAAACCAATCGGCGAACAATTTCAGCAATTTCACAACGAAACGATAAGCAACCGCGCAAGAATCAAATCATCCAATTCACTTTTACCCAAGAGTCAACCATCTCACTAAACACACGACAAAAAAAAAGAATTCATAAACATCGCGTGCTTGTACATGCGCAATTAAGTAGTAGAGCGAGAGAGGGAGGAGAGAGAGGAGGAAAACCTGGTCAATTAAAAGCTACTGAAAATACAATGTCTGGAAATGGAAAAGTAAACTTGAGATGATGGAATGCTGTTGAATTTTGATGCCTGGGTTAAGGGTATTTCTGTCATTTCAAAAGCATAGCGTAATTATATAAAGGTTAGTAGTAATCTGTAGAGATTCAAAATGCATTAACTGTTAGAAAAATTAAATAATGGTAATACTCGATCTGGCGCCGGCGGCAAGGTTGTGAGGAACCGCCGGAAGCAGCGGATCACCGCCACTCCCTACGATCGTACTCCGCCCAGTCTGCTGCCGAAAAGCCATAGCTGGTTTTCCGGTATAGTTGTTCCCTCCGCCCGCGCCATCGCTTCTGGCGGGGGGAAAATCCTTTCCGCCATCTTCTCCGAGTCCAGCTCTTCCTCTTCCGAAGATGAGGATTGCGCTTCAGGTGCTCCTTCATCTACGTTCATTTTTCACGTCATTGTTGTTTTTATGTTCCTATTGGCGCCGTTGTTTCGTATAGTTGTGCATTTATGTATGTTTTATTGCTCAATGTGCGTAACTTAATGTATATATGCTTTCGTTGCGCATAACGTCTCTCAGATAATCCTGGCTGGATCGAAGTTGAATTGCTCATGCCGTAGATGTAGGATTGGCAGAAGCGGCAATTGGTGTAGAATGTCGAGTAAAAATTGCATGATATTGTACTCCTTGTCATAATTTGAACTTACCTTGTTTGATTTGATCGAAATAGTAGTTTCTTAGACTAAAGGAGATGACATCCACACGTAGAATTGCAAAAGCGAAATAAGCAATATTGAGATGTTAGGTAGGAGATTAGTGCTGGAAATGGTGGAACTTATGTTAAGAAGAAGATCAAATTATAAATCTACTTCAGTTATGAGACTCCTCTTTGATTTCTTCTTTTTCTATTTATTCCTTTTATTTTCTCTTATATTTCTCTTAGAAAGAATAGACTTGGTAACATTAGGCTACAATGAAGAAGCTACAGAAAGAAACCATAATATAATAAACATGTTAAATGAATGTGTCGTCTAGCGAATTATGCTTCTCTAGGATAGTCATAATTATAGAAGAAAGACAGTTATTGTTCAAAATGATTTTGAATGATCGGTACAGGAGGTTTTAATAATCCATCGTTAAATTATCACATATGCCTACTTCAAGGGAGAGACAGGTGAAATTATCACATATTCCTACTTCAAGGGAGAGCCAGCCCAAGCACCCAACATCGATAATGAAGATAACCTTCTGATCTTCATGCCCAATTAGAAAAACCTGTCAACTCAACTAACCAGAGCTTTACCGAGTCATCCTAAATAACCAAACACTAGGAGTCCGGAAACTAAAGCCCTGTCCATCCATTTATTATAACCCTAAACATATTACTTAAAGAAAATATAAGGCATCAATTCAGTCGATATGCATGATCATGTCTTTAATCATTAAATTTTACTATTCATCATTAGTTCATGCATATTCAATTCATGAACATTGTTTTACCTGCCTTCATTTTGACTGACATGTATGCATCTCATTTTCGTTCCATTCCATCACAATACTACTCTCTTTTGCTCATTATTTTAGTGACGTAAAATTTCTTTTCTTTTGTTTGCTATTCAGTATTCACCTACTTCATTTTTCTTTTTATGTGGACAGAAGATGATATAGTCAATGATAATTTTCCTAAGCTCCCATGTAATCAAGAAATTATATTAATCGAGGTAATTTATTGTTTATTTTTATGCACATTTATCAGACCTTACTGATGTCGAGTCAGCCTAGTGTTAATAATTGACATGTTTCCTCTTAGAAAAAGTTGTTTATGAACTTCTATTTTTCTTTTGTGGATCAGCTATGCCTTAGGACGCACTAGTTCTTGTTAGAGGATGAGAGTCTTTTCTTTGTTATTAATTGATCAGTTTATTCTCATAAAAGTAGAAGGATCTAGGTCCCGGACAAATCCTTTACCAAGAAAAAGAAAAGTATAGGAGTGATTTTAAAGAGTTCATGTACACTTTTGCATCTGATCAGTAATCCATGTTTTGAGTCTGAATTGATTATTACCCTAATGACAGGAAATTGTTGTCTACTAGTATGAAATGAGGTGAAAGTTGTGAAGCACTTGTACATGTAATGTAACACTTACTGCACTGTGCATGTATGGTGGGAAGGGAACATGGCAACATTCACCTATTTTGCCTTATTGCTTTTTTAGAAAACAAGAATATCTCAGTAATTGATTCTAATGGATGCGTTGTTGGAATTCAAATGTTCTGACGGTTTGTTCATGTTATATTAGAAAATTGGGACTTCTTCAGAGACGATGCAACACGGACAAGAGCCTCAATCGAAATTGTGGATGAGTGAAACCAAGAAGATGATTAACAGCTTATAATGAGGCAAACCTTTTCAAGGTATCATTATCATCTGAAATTGTGGTTGCTCAATTTTGCTCCAAACAGAAAAAAAGAGAACGTAAAATTGCCTGATATTCGCCAGTTGACTGTTTTCAGTAAATTTAATAAGATACAATGTGAAATTTTCAGTTTAGGGAAAGCTCCAGTCATATACTAATGTGCATCACTCCTCAGAACTTTAATTTTTGCTATTATCATGTTTTTGTGCTAATGCGTTTACATGTAAAATGGTCTCAATTCTGTTATACAGTCTGCATTTGACAAATAGATACAAGAATCTTGAATGCAGTTTATGGACCTTCTGACTGTTGCTACTGTTTGCAGTTTGCGTTCATGGGAAAAATGTTACCTGTGGATGGATTACTTGTACACTGATAATGTTGATCTTTCTCTCACATCTGTTGCCATCTTATAAAAACTTTATTTTCAATTTTATTAGTGGAGAGCGTGATATGTTGATAGAGGTTCTTAATTCACGGGTTATAGACTCGTCAATCGAAGCAGGGGGAAAAAGTTCTACTGTTGGCTCTCCAGGTAACAAGCTCAATCACGATATTGCTTTCTCAAAAAGTATAAAAACTCTTCCTATGTGGTTTTGGCATTCATTGATACAACTCTTATATTTATGGAAAATAAAATGCAGATCTTTTGGATAAAGCTGTTCAGCAAGCTAAGAAATGGTTCCAAGAGAAGAAGGCAGGGCTGGGTTCAGTGACAGAATTGGCACAGGGGTCCTCCAACCTTAATTCAACAATGATTAAACATGTTGGTGATTCTTCTCCTTCCTCTTATTGTTTCTTTGTTGTTGATAAGATTAATGGAGAATAATTGTGTTTGACCATTTTGCATCAATGGTTTTGTTTTTTCTTTTTTTATTTGGTCAGTAATAGTTGCCTGTTGTGTACTCAGATGAGATTATTTTTCTTTGCTTCCTCTTTGAGTTTTACAATCTTTCAAGTTTCAAGATTACTATGCATCTTGTCATTCTTTTGTTTTTTTGCAAGCCGAATTTTTTGTTGTGTTTTGCTCTCATTGATGTTGACCATCATTCTGTTGTTGTCCGTCTGGTATGTGTAGAACCGGAGGCTTTTTGCCTTTGGATCATGGAATATTCAGGAAGAACTACAGAGAGTGCGCTCAAGGGCAGAAGAAGATACGGTCTGCAGTCCATCAACTAAACCTGATCCATCGCACTTTGCAGCTGCACAAATCAAAATAGGATCTGCTGAAGCATTTGCAGTGGGAGAGGGATTGACTGAGCCACAGTCTTTAAGGATACATAATCAAGATGACTTTGTAGATGCAGGAATCAGCTGTCTAGCAGGTTGGTTGTTCCATAACGTAAATATCAGGTAGCCATGAACTTAACTTAATGCATCGTACACAAGAGAAATTATTAGTGGGTAATATTTTTAGGTAGTGGAGTAGGCCTATACGTGTATATATATATGAACAACATACTGAATTATATGATTTTTTGGCTCTTTTAGATCTAAAGTCAAGGCACTGCAGTAAGGCTAGTGTAGCACTCTCATCCAATCCACGTTAACAAGGTACTTGGGATATTTTCTCGTTTTCCTAAGGAGGTTGTAGTAAGTTGTTGGTACATCTTTTGAGCTTGCGGAACAATACACCTTGCCATGGGGCATTTTGATGGCACTCTGAAACATCTGCATTTACGTTAATTGGCTCCCAAGGTTCGAGAATGTTCTGCGTCTAAGCTCATTCCCTTGCCGAGTGCACATGATTTGTTATCATCTCAAGTCAGGTAAATTGATGTATTAGTCTTCCATTCCTCTCATTCTTGTACCCAAACCAAGTTAGCACATATGTGATTTCTGCTCCAAACAAACCTTGATTCCATTTTGCAGTTTGTCAAGAGGCGTAACTCAGCACAACGATCAAATGGAAAACCACATGCCATCTACTCCAAATGTGAATATCAACCTTATCGAAGGTAATTGTCAGCTTTTGAGCGAATCTCACGTGGAAGTCCCGAGCATGAGTAAAGCCAGCACTTCGACGAGTGGTTGTCAGACTAGTTCATTTGGTAGGAAGGCATGCAAGTAAATACTATAGAAGAGGTAAGTATACGACGTCGGGAGGCGGAGAAGGATTGTGTTGTTGAGAGTATTTGGCCGAATAGAAGGATTGTATATGCTATGTAGGATGATTTTGTTGAAAGTTTGTTCCTGTCATTAGCGAGATGATATGTCAACACTTAAAACAGTTAGTTTCTCTTCTATTCAGCTAAGTACTCTGTTCATCACTTTTTACCTTACTCCTTTATTTTTATTTTTATTATTATTAATAATTACATCATCATATTTCATATTAGCATATTTCTTCATTCATTTTTCTATTTTAATTCATCCATGAGAATTTGTCACATCTTTTCTATTTTAATTCTCATCTTTTATTTTCGTTCTTTCTTCTATTTTGTCCATGAAAAATTCATCCATGATAATTAGTGCCATTTTTTCTATTTTATTTCTCACCTCTTATTCTCTTTCTTTTTATTTTATTTTATTAAATATACATTAAAACTCGTATTATTTATAAATAAGACTTTTATTTTATCATCTTTTAACTAATCCATTTCGATTTGAAGGAAATGGAATACCTACATTATATCTACCTATCTTTCTGGCTCGATATAATTAAATTCCTCTATATAAGTGATCGAAAAAAAAATAAATTGCTTCATTGTTTTAATTCATAAAAATTTGATTTACTTATCGTATCAATCTTCATATTTCAAATTTGACGATAGAATAATTATGTAGGTTTTTATATTGTTTCCAAAACTCGAAGAGTTATGAAGGTAACCACGCAATTAAAGACTAAAAAATTGCCACTCGTCAAATTCATTTTCCCTTAAATAATCTAATTGCCACTTAAGAAAATTACCCTAACCTGATTATGATAATTCATTTTCTGGTTATTTGGAATAACTAAATCCCCTGATTTCATTCAAGTGATATTTATATTTTTCACACTAATTCATTACCTAAAAAAATGGAACAGTATTTATACAAACTGAATTAACACTTTTTCAACTCCGTTTTGTCTTTTTTTCCCCACGAAAATAAACCCCTTTCTCCCACCGCCGGAGGGTTTTAGCACTTTTCCGATTTTCTCTCTCTACTGACAACAATGGATCCCCTTCCATCCGCCACCATTGCTCGCCAAACGTGGGAATTGGAGAACAACATTGTCGCAACCAGCGCCGCCAACTCCTCCTCCGATTCCTCCGACGCCATTTTCTTCTACGACGAGGCGGCGCAGGCCAAGTGCCAGCAGGAGAAGCCCTGGGCGAATGACCCGAACTACTTCAAGCGCGTCAAGGTATCCGCCCTCGCGCTCCTCAAGATGGTGGTGCACGCTCGCTCCGGCGGCACCATCGAGGTCATGGGACTCATGCAGGGGAAAACCGACGGCGACACTATAATCGTAATGGACGCTTTTGCCCTTCCCGTTGAGGGGACCGAAACTAGGGTTAATGCGCAGGCCGATGCCTATGAGTACATGGTTGATTATTCGCAAACCAACCAACGGGTAATTTCAAACTTTTCTCTCACTATGTTTGAATCTATTCTGTGTTTGTGATTGGGAGATAATGCAAAATATAGGTTTATAGTTATTTTGTTATATCTGAGAAGTTGGAGAGAATGGTATAGATATGTTCAAGAGTACAATTTGCAGTAATTTTATTAATAATAGGCACGATTTTTATGCCATTGTTGCAGAAGTTCCTTTTATAGTCTGTTTCTGTTTTCCTGACTACCTGAAAGTTTAATTATTCAATCACTCCGAGTGGCAGGAGTATTTTCCTGAACCATGTATCTGATTTTGTATTTTGAGGATTTTGGATATGATCATAACAGAAATTAGGTTTGTTAGTGTGGAATATGTAGACATTTGCTGTTTTCTCTAGGGGGAGAATTATTTCGAAAAAGCTAAGCATACATAGCACATTTACGAATATTTAGACATTTAAATTTATTGCTCAAACTAATTATCGTCAGTGCTTTGATTCTATGGTATTACGTAATCAACTTTGAATTTATGGATGAAGGCGGGTCGATTAGAGAATGTAGTTGGGTGGTACCACTCCCATCCAGGTTATGGCTG
Organism: Salvia splendens; assembly: GCF_004379255.2. NCBI lineage: Eukaryota > Viridiplantae > Streptophyta > Magnoliopsida > Lamiales > Lamiaceae > Salvia > Salvia splendens. The sequence continues at coordinate 22,202,499 of NC_056051.1, forward strand.
CTGGCTTTCTGGTATAGATGTTTCCACACAAATGCTAAACCAGCAATACCAGGAGCCGTTCCTAGCAGTTGTTGTTGATCCAACAAGGACAGTTTCTGCTGGAAAAGTGGAGATTGGTGCTTTTAGAACATACCCCGAAGGTTACAAACCTGCAGATGAGCAAGTCTCTGAGTATCAGACCATCCCTTTGAACAAAATCGAAGACTTTGGTGTGCACTGTAAGCAGGTGATCACCCCATGATATTTATACGTGTGTATGTTTTAATATGACTATTTTTATATGCATAGTATGTATAATTTTTTGAATTTTGTTAATTTTCTGAATTGTACAGTATTATTCGTTAGACATCACGTATTTCAAGTCATCGCTTGATTCTCATCTATTGGATCTGTTGTGGAACAAGTATTGGGTGAACACCCTTTCTTCTTCACCTTGGCTTGGTAATGCAGACTTTGTTGCTGGTCAGATATCAGATTTAGGTAATTACTGCTGCCATGCTAATGTTATTATTTCTTGGCTCCATTATGTTAATGGCATAAAGAAGCTGAGTTTTTAGCCAGCATGCGGTTCAGATAGTAGATGTTATTCTTTGGTGTTATAGTACTAAGGTAAGATTGTGATTTATGCAGCTGAGAAAATTGAGCAAGCTGAAACTCAAATTGCTCATTCAGGCTTTGGGTCTTTGGTAATAGCACCTCAAAGGAAGAAAGAGGTCGGTCACTAATTCCCACCCAACATTTGACCTTTTCTCCTAGAATTACTTGGCCTGAGTTTGAGACTTTGAGTTTGTGTTTTCTTGCCCTATTAGCTATGCATATGCACCGGAAGTTATTATCTTTCACAAACTCCATGAAGTTATCGATTTTCATTTGTTTGTCATTCGGTGTCTTTGAAGTTCTCAAACACAAGAATCGGAGATCCATTTTACTTTTCCTTTTGTAACACATCAACAGTTTCCCAGTATCTGAATATTTAGTTTTGAAAAAGGCATAATCCCAGTATCTGAATATATGTTTTAAGTATTTTTCTTTTCACTTGTTAAAACACACTTCCAATCCTAGTTTTCATATGATACACTTTCACTCTTTCAGCAAACGTGTTACTTTGTGTATTTCATAACTAAGAATTGCTAACTGGTATGGCAGTATGAGTTATTATATAGCTGTCAACTAAAAAGAAGATGCATCCATTCATCAAGGGCGCCAAGTTTTTACCATTATCATGTGATATCTTAATGTAATGATTTTGAGTCATTTTTCCATTTCCTTTCTGATCCATTTGCCATGGAGCTCTTTAGCACTTCCAAAATTGCAGCTCTTGCTTGATCATTAACACTGATCCAATTCTGTAATCTTTCCAAGATTAATTTCTTCAGATGTCAGAAGATACATGTATTTACTTTTAAATTGTGTTTGCGCATTTACTTGATCATATATAGGAAGCACAAAGAGAAAAATGTTTTACTGCAACCAAACTCCTTTTCATTTACTTCCATTTATTGCTGATTGTGGATTTGCTATTTTTCAGCAAGAATCTCAACTTAACAAGATTACTCGTGATAGTGCAAAGATAACTGTGGAGCAGGTTCACGGTTTAATGTCACAGGTAAATTGCAATCTTCTCTATTATCATAATTCAATTGCAAAGAAGCTTGGCGTTGAATTGATCAGTACTTTATTTATTTCCCTTTGTTAGGTCATCAAGGATATTCTATTCAACTCTGTTGGGCAACCCAGTCAATCTCAAACTGACCCAAACGGTCCTGAAGCAATGACTGAAACCTGAGCCAATGCATCGGTAAAACCCCTCTAGTTTATAAGTTGATGGCCCTTCCTCTCACTGTCTGGTATAGCAAACCTCTGAGTTCAACACAATTGGAGCTCAAGAAGGTGGCTTCAGAAACTTTTGAATTTGTTGGTGCTGCTGGGGAGTCAAAGTAAAATTAGAAAATGTTGAACATCTATGTTTTTTTCTCGAATTGGTAGTAGACTTGTCTATTCTCGTCTGTAAATGGCTCTATCAACATTGTTCTTGGCTGTTCACATCTGCTCGTTTGAAATTCTCTTGTCTCTTAACATCATATACTTAATTTTGTTTTTCTTGAGGCCATGAACTTGCTGAGACTTTTGAGTATTTTCCAGTCAATAACCCCAGACTAGTAGACAAGTTTTTGTGTTTCTATATTCTTGCTCAAATTAAATGAGACATTTGAGATGGGATGTAAAATAATAAGCATACACGAGTCAGCATTATTGATGAGGATATATATGACTTAGGTAGAAATGTTGATGGCTTGAGAATTAGAGTTGGGTCATGTCAATCCAGTGAATAAAGGACTAATGTATAGTGGAATGCATGTTGAGTGGCTGTGGCATTTCATTTGATCTAATAATGATCCATTTATTCGTACTAGCTACAAAAGAATATGATCCGTCGCATATATTCCTCATGCAACCTAATTCAATTTTATCATAATCTGACAATACCTACTACTTTTATATAGAAGGGGAAGTTGTCTTAAAACCCACAATACACTTTGGGCAAATTGTGGTATTTCTTGGGGTCTTAAAAATCACAAACTTTTGAAAGTGGATTTTTTCCAACTTGCAGCCCATATAGAAATATTTTTATAGACTATTACTACTTGCCAGGAGTGAAATGGATATGGCTTAGTTTATTTTATACGTGAAATTATGCCGTTTTGACGCCCTAATTCTTGAATTCAACGTTGAATAAGAGAGGCCTAATAGGATAAAATATGTCTTGCAAATCCAGGTTTGAAGAGTGACCTGACCTTTGAATATTGACGTCAATCTAAAAGTTTATGAGTTTTAACTTTTAAGTTTATTTTCAAAGTTCGTTAAAAATATCAGAGTTAGCCAGATAAAGGATACTAATACAATATTTCACTTTTAAAGCTTGTTATTATTTTAATTTGGGTATGGTGGAATATTGAGATGATTGACATAAAAGTTAAGTAAGATTAGAAGAACACGATTCCCTTAGACAGCATCCAATAAGTTCGGTTGTTATGAGCCGATGCTTTTTGCTCAGGATTCTCTATATCTTCCATTTAACTTCTTATATAACTATTTTAGCCCTTCACAAAAAGCAAAATAATTAAAGCCTACTCTTCTGGTTTTCTGCAATTATTATATGTACCTTTACATCGTCTAAGAATCAAACACGTCTTGTAAGAAAAAATAACAATAATAATAATAATAATGTGTCCCTTGAATATTGGTACTTTTATAATTCCATTTTATAAAGCTTGAGTTTTAGGTACTTTGGAAGAAGACTCCCACTAATCAAAAACCAATTAAATAAAATACATTCATTTAGAATACATTAATACACTTGAACAAAATCATCAATGATCTTGGATGAACTTTATTAATATTGTATTCAGGCAAAAAAAATCAAATAAGTATTTCAATTTCTTATTGGATGAAGATCATATTTGGTACATATAAGTTCCATTTTATCAAAAGGTTACTAATGTGTCCTTTTCCTTTCTACTTAAAGGTTAGGAATAATTGGACCTTCTTTCTTTAATTTATTCTTTCAAAGCTCAATATTGGTTTAAAGAAAATTACTATAGCACAGTTCAATTCAATTTAGAATCTATAAGGAATTGCAGTCAAACTATTCATATTCCAATTGGAATGGAGCTGATTTAATTGCTTAATTATCTTTATTGATTACTTTAAAAAATCCTAATATTCAGTGATTTCATGTAACCCTCGAGTATGGGTGTGTTTGAAATAGTACTATTAAATATGATTTCATTTAGGGGTTAAAGATAAAATTATGAGCTATACAATTGGCATAATTGTAAAATTTACCTGATCACAGGAAACTTAAATTTGGTACTTTGTCTTCTACTATTAATAACTAATTTCCATATGAGTAAACTGTGATGATTAAGACTCAAATGTTAGAGGATTGGAAACGAAAAGGGTTTATATATTTATTTATTTATTCCAACGAAGAAGTAAAAAGGCAATAAACTTCACATGATTTAGATATGCATATATGAAGAAGGTAAGGTGCATGTGAAAGTTGATGAAAAAAGTGAATTAGGATGCAAAAAGCTCAAGCCCATGCCTCCTCACATGAAAAAGATTATGTCCTCAAACACAACAATAATAATATACATAAATAAAATTTGAATTTTTTTATTATATATTTACTGGTAAATTATAATCCATCAAATAGTGGGGTGGGTGGCAGGGAAGAGTCGAGAAAAGCATGATTTTCTCAAAGAAAAATTGTAGAGATCATAATTAATAGGTACCATTAATTAAGAAGCAAAAAAAGCCACTTAGTACTTACTACTATTTTATATGCAAAAATAAACAATACAGCAACCCTATTCTCTTTTCTTTTCTTTTCTCTATACATATGAAATTTATGTTTATTAGAGGTTTTTTTTCTCAAGAAAAAGTCTTTAAAAGTAACCTCCACATATTTATGTTTATTAGAGGATTTTTTTTCTTCTTTGCTTGCCAACCATGTCTCTCTCTCTCTCTCACGCACACACATACACAAAAATACTTGCCAAATTTTTCAAGAAATACTTATCCAAATACGTCTTGCTTTCTAAAATTATCAGTGCTGACCTTATCCTCGCGTGGAATCTTTTAAGCAGTGATGACGATAATAATAAATAGACATATATGAATAGGGATCAAATCAAATAAATAAATATCATATCAATTAATTGAAAATAAATTTAGTTCACGGATATTGATTAATTAGGAGGATAATGAGGACGGATTTTCTCGTGGGAATTTTTATATTATTGTTATAACCAGGCCCGTCCCTTGGCCCGTGCGGCCTGTGCGACCGCACAGGGCCCCCAATTTTCAGGGGCCTCTGAAATATTTCAGTCCATATATATGTATTCCTATTTTTTCAGCCCAACAAAGCTATTTCTCTTGTATAGCAACGCCCAGGCCTTTTTCTAGCACCGTGACTCTAATTCTGATCGGTTTCTTTTCCCGATCGTAGACCTGGGAGCCGCCTGTTCGTGTTCGGTGTTCCTCATCGACAAACGCCGCAACAGGGACCAGCTCACCAGAGCCATCGTTGATCGCTTCTGCAACGCCTGCCATCGTCGGCCATTGCGATTGGGAGCAGCGCAAACGCATCAATTTGTCTTTTTTTCTATAGTATATTTCTTTAAAATGCATTGTCTTTTTTTCTTTAATTATCATATAGCTTTAAAATGCATTGTCTTTTTTCTATAGTGGTAGGCCTCATTTTAGATTTTTGCACAGGGCCTCTGATTTTGTCGGGACGGCCCTGGTTATAACGATTGCTAATTTACATACACAATAATGTTTTTCATGCTTGATAATACCTTTATATATTACAATTAATAATTTTTTAATATCATGTACGGTACCTAAGATCAACTATGCATGTATAAGCTCGAGATTAAAGAATTTGTTGACGACTCAAATTTGGCAAATATTTTCAGATGAACCCTACTTTTAATGTTGATGATGACACGTTAATTAATACCATGAAATTGATTCCCCTTTTCGTCAAGAAAAAGAAAATAGAAGGAAAACTTACCATTGAAATGAAGTAGATAAATTGAACTAAAATAAGGAAGCTAGTGAAGACTTTACATATAGATCCAAATAAATACCAACAGAATAGATAATAGAAATTTAATTAAAACATTCATTGGCACTAAAGTGCATACATTAGGTCACACGTGGCCTTCTAGACCTACCACATATACACACAAACTCCTCTCTTTCTCTCTCTCACACACTTCTCTCACACACACACACACACACCCTAATTTAGCTCCATAAATGAGTGTGCAAGACATCCATTTTAATTCGATTCCACCCCACTTCAATTTTCCAAATCATTAATCACCCTCCCTCTCTCCTTTCTCTCTCATCAAACAAGAAAAAGAAATAAATAAGATGGTCTTTCACTAGCCTTTCTCTTCTTCTTCTTCTTCTTGAAGTTGATTAGTTTCTGAGTTTACAAGGCTGCCTTTTCTCTTCCAACATGACCACCACCAAAGGCATCAGTCTTGAAGAGATTAAGAATGAAGCTGTTGATTTGGTTTGTATCTATCTACACACACACACACACATGTATCATGCATGTGTGTGTTGTTACACTTATTGAAGATGCATGCTTTTGCCACTCTTATTTTTTGGCATGTTTTTTTTTTAGTATTTTCTTAAAATGTTACTTAAAATCTTACAAAGGAGAATTTTAGCAGCGAATGTTTGTTAGTGTGTTTTTGTGTGTTTCTGTGTTTTTGCTTGGACATTTCTTGTCATTTTATTGTCTTTTCTAGCTCCTCACCCTCCTTTCATTTCTGCCACGAAATTTAAACACTTTGTAAATTTTTTAATGTTATTTTTTGCATGTTTCATTTACTGGAGCAAGCAATAAATATGTTTGTAAACTAATTGATTTAATTTACTGTTTTCTGTGTTTTTTATTTAATATATTGGATTCCATGATCTCTGTCTGTAAGGCTGTTACAAGCATTTAATTATATTGTTAGGAATCAAAGCAAAATTGTAGTTGGTGCACGTGGAATATTTCGCTTTGTTTTACTCCGAACAGGAAAAAAGATTTTTAAATGTAAACCATTTCATTGAGGTATAATTGTTTCTTTCAATATCACAACAAAATTATTGTTTGATTTTGGTAAATATTAACTTTGTCAGTATGTTATATGCATAAGTTTATATATTGAACACTTACCACCTAATTTTACAGAGTTTTTATCACTTTTTAATGTGATTCTTTAATTTGTTGATAATTTCTTCTTTTTAGAAGCTTAATTGGTTTAGATTATATGCATGAATAAAGTTAGCTGTGCAGTAGTTTTTAGTAGTAATTTATGTTAGTCACATGCATATTGCCTTCACTCAGTTTTTTGTCTTTTTAAAGGCAGTTGAGGTTTAAGACAAAAAGAAAATAAATAAAACAACCATATAAAAGTTTTTTTGAGTGATATTATAATGAGATATTTATGAATTGTTAACTCCTTATGTGTGTTAGTTAAAGTGAGCTTCTGTTGAACTTTAATTGGATGGTTAATGATCAAACTTAGTATGATAATCTGCTAAATATTAGTATGCATTAATTAACCAAAACTCAATAATAGCAAAGGTTAGAATCACCTTGTGCAAGAAAAAGACTAAAAGAGTGATGAATTGAAGAGGAATTATGTGTATTAATTTTCTATATGTTTGATTATTATGATGTATAATAGTGAGTCGTCTCATATGCACGAGTGTTCATTCTACGTGTTAGGGTATATTTAACAACATTTTGAATGCACAATTTACAGGAAAGGATTCCTGTAGACGAGGTATTCGAGCAGCTAAAATGTACGCGAGAAGGTCTAACTTCAGAGGAAGGAGAGAACAGGCTGAAAATATTTGGTCCAAACAAGTTGGAAGAGAAAAAGGTTAGACCACATTGCCTTGTTTCTTCATGTGTGAAAGTTATGTTTGAAAAGTAATGAGTGGTGATTGTTAGATATATTTTGTATGTAGGAGAGCAAGCTCCTCAAGTTTTTAGGCTTCATGTGGAATCCGTTGTCGTGGGTCATGGAGGCCGCTGCCCTGATGGCTATAGTCCTCGCCAACGGGGATGGAAGGCCTCCCGACTGGCAGGACTTCGTTGGCATCGTTGCATTGCTGTTCATCAACTCCACCATCAGTTTCATCGAAGAAAACAACGCTGGCAATGCTGCTGCAGCTCTCATGGCTGGTCTCGCGCCAAAAACCAAGGTAAGTTGGTTAAAATACTCTGCTTATGATATCAAGATTTCGATTGCAAGAATGGTTTATAACTTATGTACTATGATTTAGGTGTTGAGAGAGGGTGGATGGAGTGAGCAGGATGCAGCAATCCTTGTCCCGGGTGATATAATAAGCATAAAGCTAGGAGATATTATCCCTGCTGATGCTCGTCTCTTGGAGGGTGACCCTTTGAAAGTCGACCAATCTGCATTGACAGGGGAGTCCCTCCCGGTGACCAAGAGCCCCTCGGATGAGGTATTCTCCGGGTCAACGTGCAAGCAGGGGGAGATCGAGGCTGTTGTCATTGCAACGGGCGTCCACACCTTCTTTGGCAAGGCTGCTCATCTGGTGGACAGCACCAACCAAGTTGGACACTTCCAGAAGGTTCTGACCGCCATCGGGAACTTCTGCATCTGCTCCATCTTCGTTGGGATCATCATCGAGCTCATTGTCATGTACCCGATCCAGCACCGCAAGTACAGGGACGGGATCGACAACCTGCTCGTCCTCCTGATTGGAGGGATCCCCATCGCCATGCCAACCGTGTTGTCTGTCACTATGGCTATCGGGTCCCACCGCCTCTCTCAGCAGGGCGCCATAACGAAACGAATGACCGCCATAGAGGAAATGGCGGGGATGGATGTTCTGTGCAGTGACAAGACAGGAACACTCACTTTGAACAAGCTGACTGTTGACAAAAGCCTCATCGAAGTTTTCGTGAAGGGGTTGGACAAAGAGCAGGTGATGCTGCTTGCAGCTCGGGCTTCGAGAACTGAAAACCAGGATGCCATAGATGCTGCCATTGTTGGGATGCTTGCTGATCCGAAGGAGGTATATGTTGTACTAGAACAAAATATTAATTTTAGTTCAATTTCCTTAGATATATCATCGTTTTTCTGTCTCGATTCTCCAGGCGAGAGCTGGTATAAGAGAGGTGCATTTTCTGCCTTTCAACCCTGTGGATAAGAGGACTGCATTGACTTACATAGATTCCAATGGGAATTGGCATCGCGCGAGCAAAGGTGCACCTGAGCAGGTATGCCGGCCTTGTGATTTTCTTTTCGTCGTGACTCTCTCTCACAAATCCTCCCTTCTCTGTAGATATTGGAACTTTGTCATAGCAAGGAAGATGTGAGGAGGAAAGTTCATGCTGTTATTGATAAGTTCGCTGAACGTGGGCTTCGTTCGTTAGGAGTTGCTAGACAGGTTTTTTACATATCTCCCAAGCTGCACTGTCCTTTTCTGATATGTTCATGAGTTCACATTCGTGTTGCCTTTTTGTCGTCGTCTGCAGGAAGTTCCTGAGAAGTCGAAGGAGAGTCTTGGAGGGCAGTGGCAGCTCGTTGGCCTGTTGCCTTTGTTCGATCCACCTAGGCACGATAGCGCAGAAACAATCAAGAGAGCCTTGAACCTTGGTGTGAATGTGAAGATGATCACTGGTAAATGAATCGTATGTTTGTTTTTGTACATATGTTTCGAGCTACTCACTCGTTCCTCGTTTTTCAGGTGATCAGCTAGCCATTGCCAAGGAAACAGGACGTCGGCTTGGAATGGGGACAAACATGTACCCGTCTTCCTCCTTGCTTGGACAGGACAAAGACGAATCTATAGCAGCACTTCCTGTGGACGAGCTGATCGAGAAGGCTGATGGCTTTGCTGGAGTTTTTCCCGGTGAGTTTACACTTTCCTTCGATGCTGTTTCGTGCTAATTAGTACTATAAATTGAAAATGGTGTTATGTTTAACTGCAGAGCACAAATACGAAATCGTGAAGAGATTGCAAGAGAGGAAGCACATATGTGGTATGACGGGGGATGGTGTGAACGATGCCCCAGCTCTGAAGAAGGCAGATATCGGCATCGCTGTTGCTGATGCAACGGATGCTGCTCGTGGCGCATCAGACATCGTCTTAACTGAGCCGGGGCTGAGCGTCATCATCAGCGCAGTGCTTACTAGCAGGGCGATTTTCCAGAGAATGAAGAATTACACTGTAAGTTATGCTCATTTCATCACTCTATGCATAGTTAACCTCTGATTAACTCTCTGAACTAACTATGTTTCCAATGTCGTTTTCAGATATACGCCGTCTCAATTACAATACGTATTGTGGTAAGGATTCGAGTAATGCCCAAAATGCCATGTCTCAACACTAGAATTTTCCTAACTCTTGTTTCTTGTCTATGCAAAACAATCTAGTTTGGATTCATGCTTATAGCGTTGATATGGAAATTCGACTTCGCCCCATTCATGGTTCTGATCATTGCCATACTAAATGATGGTTAGTTAACTTCATCTAAATCACTATTTATTAAATTACACATGTATTAACGCGTTGCATATGTTTGCCAGGAACCATCATGACTATCTCAAAGGACCGGGTGAAGCCGTCTCCGGTCCCAGACAGCTGGAAACTCAAGGAGATATTTGCCACCGGGGTCGTCTTAGGGGGGTACTTGGCATTAGGGACCGTACTATTCTTCTGGCTCGTGAAGGACACCTCATTCCTTTCTGTGAGCACGGGTGATGTCACAAGTTCTATAATTCTAGGCACGTTTTATTCATCGACTCTCTGTATACGCAGGACAAGTTTGGTGTGAGGTCAATAAGAGATAGTCCTGAGGAAATAATGGCTGTGTTGTACCTGCAAGTGAGCATTGTGAGCCAAGCGCTCATCTTCGTTACAAGGTCCCGTAGCTGGTCGTTTGCTGAGCGCCCCGGGATGTTCCTTCTTGGCGCTTTCCTGATAGCTCAACTGGTAAGATCTTGATCAGAGAGTGCTGCATTCATCATCATAGTATTTAAATATAGACTTTGATATAAACATATTTGATTATTTTCGATAATAGGTTGCGACCTTGATAGCTGTCTACGCGAACTGGACCTTTGCAAAGATCAAAGGGTGTGGTTGGGGCTGGGCGGGCGTCATCTGGCTTTATAGTATCGTCACTTACTTCCCCCTCGACATCCTCAAGTTCTGCATTCGCTACGTGCTTAGTGGGAAGGCGTGGGATAATCTTCTGGAGAACAAGGTACGTTTTCCACATACTTCACGAGTAGCTTGGTTCACTTACGTCCCGTGGGGCTAATGCACAACTCTTTTAATTCGGATGTAGACTGCATTCACCACCAAGTCCAACTACGGGAAAGAAGAGAGAGAGGCTCAATGGGCAGCTGCGCAGAGGACTTTGCACGGCCTTCAGCCACCGGAAACTGGAAATCTCTTCAATGAGAAGAACAGCTACAGGGAGCTCTCCGAGATTGCTGAGCAGGCCAAACGACGAGCAGAGGTTGCAAGGTAATAAAAATTCCATCCTCAACCTCAAATTTTAGTACAGATTATAAGTGAAGCGGTATTGTTAACGTTGCATGAGATTTGTGTTGTAGGCTGAGAGAGCTGCACACGCTCAAGGGGCACGTCGAATCAGTGGTGAAGCTGAAGGGACTGGACATCGATACGATCCAGCAGCATTACACTGTCTGATCCCATCAATATGCGGTGAAGAGAGATGAAGAGATGCATGCTGTTGTTGTTGTTGTTCTAAGTAATGAGATTTTTAGATAGTTAAACTAGTTTTTGTTATAATCGTACTTGATCAAGCTTGAAGCAGCAACCCCATTTAATCATAATAGGATTTTTTGAGGTTGTGCTGTTTTACCATGAATAATGAAAGCACATGAAATGCTATCTTGTTTTTTCCTTACTAGACTTTATATGGACCATATAATTCCACTTTCTTATTTCGTTGAAGAAAAAAAAATCGAAGTTCTAAATACAGAATGCAGAAGTTCGTGATGCAATCACTAAAGACAACAGAGGAAAGTAAAAACAAAGAACTCGAGTTTTCCACGAGTCAAGAAGAATGGTGGCTAGCCAGGCCCCGCTTTGGGAAGGTCATAGGTGCTCGCTCGGGTTAGCCAAATACTGATTAAATTCCTCCATAAGATCACGGTAAGACTTCATAGCAGCCTTTGCAAGTCTCTCCAGCTCGATTTTATGCAGATGTTCCATGTAGCGTCTTTCTGCTGGAGTCAGGCGCGCTCCTCCTCTCTATTTCCATCACAATACGTTTTATCTGATACCAACGTGTTGCTTTCATCTGCACGACAAACGAGTTGCTTCCAAGATTAACATTTAGAGAAATCATATGTAGAAAGAACCAAACCAAAACCTAACAAGTTGAACTATCTAATTCAAAATAAACATCTAGAAGGCAGCTTACAAGATGTAAGAAGGGAAGGTCAAGAAGATTGTGGCAAACCAGTCGATTGAACATTCCCAGCAGCATGATATGATAGGATATTTCTGTCTCTGTGCTTCCTCTTCTTTCTGATGCCTGCGTTCCTCGCATCGAAAGCTTTGTCCTTCAGCCTCAGCTTGCCAGCAGTAGCATTTTGATAAGCTGACATCTCTCTCACTCTTTCCTTATCTTGAGAAGTTTGAAAGCATTGTTCCAAATCATGAAATTGATTTTGAGTGTATAAAATCTCAAGAAAAAACCAAAACATATCCCATGTGTATCTTTAGCTGAAGGACACCCTAATTAAGGAAAACGAGTTCGTTCTAGCAGCTTTAATTTCATGACTCATTACAAACATATCTACAGACTATAGATGTCTGGATGAATATGTAAAACATTACCAACACAGCAAGTTTAAATGATAAAAATTCCAAAGCAAAAAGTAAGTACCTCAACCGTTATCTGTTCATCCTAAAACAAAATTGTGCAGAGAGAAGCATCCCAAACCACAACCACATTAACCAGCCATACTAATTGCTGGAATCTTTTGAATTCCAGCATGGACCATTGCTTTCCTCAAGGCAGCAGCATGGTCCCATATCTCTGCCCCAGCATAAATGCTGGACAGCAGAACATACCGTCCACAATGTTCGGGTTGCAATTCAAGCAACCGTCGGCCGATTTCATTTCCCAAATCAACATCGCCATGAACCCTACAAGCTCCCAAAAGAGCACCCAATACAGAGGCATCAGCCTCAAAAGGCATGCTTCTCACAAACTCATATGCCTCTTTTAGAAGGCCAGCTCTGCCCAATAGATCGACCACACATCCATAATGTTCCATTGTTGGTTTAAGGGCGAAATCACGAGATATTGTTTGAAACAATTCCATGCCTAAGTCCACAAGTTTTGCCCGAGCACAAGCTGATAGGACACATACAAATGTAACTTCATTAGGACACAACCCTGAGTTCTTCATCTTCTCAAACATCTCTAGAGCCTGACTTTCCCTGCCATTTGAAGCCAATGAACATAGCATAGCATTCCACGCACATACCTTCTTCACGGACATGCCATTGAACACTTGAAAAGCATAACTTAGGCAGCCCATTTTCCCATAGAACGATATCAATGCTGTTCCACTAAAAACACTCAACTGCTTCTCAATCCTAAGCATGTATCCATGAATTTGCTTTCCTTGATACAACACTGACCCATCATCCGAATTCGCACATGAAGAGAGGACACTTACAAAAGTGGCCTCACTCGGCCTTAAAAAGCCACGAATTACATCCTCATCTCTCATCATTTCCGTAAAAAACTTAATTGCCTCCATAAAGCACCCACTTTGTGCATAGCCATTGATGATACTTGTCCATGAATAAACATCTCTCTCTGGCATGCTAAAGAACATCGAAATAGCCAAATCCATGTTGCCACTTTTTCCAAATGCATCAAGCATCGCATTATTTGAAACAATGCATGGTTGAGGTATCTCATCATAGACTTTATGTGCACTCCTTATATCACCAAACTGTGAATAAAGAGAAAGAAATGATGTACGGACAAAAGGGTCACCTAGCAGGCCTCTTTCAACACATTGTGCATGTAAAGTGTAACCTATTCGTGATGTACCATATGACTTTGAGAGAGAAGAAGCAATGGCTTTAAGAACAGAAGGAAAAGTGTAGCTATTAGGAGCAGCCTGATTGTGAAGCATCTCCTTGAAGAGGCTGAGGCTAGTGTGGGGTCTAGAAAGGTTTAGGTATGTTCTGATGAGAGTATTATATAGGAGCGTATTAACCCATAGATCTCTGATGAGAAGGTAACCATGGGTAATTAACAAGGAATGAACTTGTTCGACTTGTTTCGAACACTTACTAGCATATCCATTAAAACGCTGAAGAAGATGGAGCAAAAGTTCAGGATGTGGTTGCAAATTCAACATTCAGACTTATCTAACCAGAGCATTGCCAGAGCTGACAATCAAACGGAACTATATAACTTATAATCGAAAGAATCTAAGTGAACCAGGTCTCAGTTAAGATCAGTAGCAAGGGTCACCTAGCATCAGTCTCTACTCTGAATTACTAGCTATTGAACCTGAGTATTAAATTACTAAACATTCACTTTATTAGCTATCTCTCATTCATAATTGACTTTGAGATGCATAGAAGCACAGCATGTGTCTTCTCAGAACAGCAATTTATCCATTTCTTTCATTCAACACTTTCTTCAATCTGTCAAAATACAAACAATTCATTATCTGCTAATATACAACATAAAAAATGATTTTTCTATATTTCAGTTTGCTAATTATTATGTGAAATCCACTTTGTGATGAGAGTCTACTTCCTAATACTCAAGTTCATTTGCATTCAGTATTCTAAACAAAACAACAAAGATGGAAAATTTTCAGGTTTTCAAAAATACAAATACGCCGAAATCCAAAATGCACGAAATCAGCAGAGTGTAATAGCAAATGAAAATCTGATAGCGACAAATTGATGGCGTACCTGAATCGTGTAAGAGGCGAAACGCTGAATATCTCAGAACAGACACAAACACGCAAATTCTTCGAAGGAAATGGTGGTGATTAGTACTGTAAACGCCGAAACCAGAGAAAAAGAGGAGGAAGAAGAACATAGAACTGATATTGGGCTACAATTTAAAATTTATTTATGTTTGTGATGGGCCTCAGTTTATAATGGGCCATCATTTCAAAATATTACGATGCGCTGGTTTAGTTACTACTGAATGAGGAAATATTTATTTTTATTTCTCATTTCTATATGATGTCTAATTAAGTAGTAATTATTAATATAATATACTAATCTTTAGTACTTATTACTATTACTTTTATTATTTTGTATGGCATTAAGAAATGAAATAATTAAAATATAAGAGTACTGTAATACTATGATTTTCAACTATCACTGCCAAAGGGGAAAATATTGCTCATATAGTTGGTTTATTTTGAAATATGCAGTATGATTATCTAACTACACATTAATAGCTTATGGGGCTATTCGGTTATCTAGATTATATCTCTGGATTAAATATGTATTGTGTTTGGTTCATGAAATTGAATCTCACCACTTAATTCTAAATGGATAATCATTAATTAGTTATAATCACACTTCTTCAACTAAAATATTCATATAATTCAATCCTAGATGGGTTTATCATATGATAATTATTCATGGCAACCCAACAACACCTATAAATACTACTCCCTCCGTCCCGCACTACTTGCACTTATTTCCTTTTTGGGCGTTCCAAGTTATTTGCACTCTTTCCATTTTTAGTAACAATTTATACCTACAGCCGTAATTGTTGACTTTGTCTATCACTCATTCCTTAATCTCCTTGCCTAAAAGGAAAGGAGCGAGTAGTGCGGGACGGAGGGAGTATAAAATAATACACATCCTTGTATTTGTGCAATAAAACTTGTAAGTACTTTGCTATATGTACCGAACTGAAAAATGGTCTAGTGTGAACACTTTTCAAATTATTATGTTTATATTTCAATTTTATAAAATAAAATTTTAGATTGATAAATTATCAAAATAGAACGATGAAATCATATTTGAGCATGAATTAGAATTAGTACTAATTTATACTCCATATTTCTACTAAAGCAGCCTTGAGTGTGGTTGTTTTGTTTTGTCTAGCTAGCACGTGCAAAAATTTAATTCACGAGTTGGAACAAGATAAGCACTAATTGATTAATGATGCACACGCGATGGAACAATGCCACTTAATTTGAGCCACAATAAATGCAGAAAATGAGGAGTGAGATTTAGTGTGAAATTTTGGAATATAGGATAGTGCAATAGAGAATCTCACGATAAAGACTAATTTTCCCAATTCTTTATAGAGTGTACATTATATTTGTATACGGATTTAATGGAATCCTCAAACTTGCGTAAAAGATGGTTGGAATTGGTTATGTATAACGTTATCCAAATTTCCCAACTTGCGAGACGGCAAGAAAACGAAGTTTTGGCTTGATATTTGCTTAATGGAATCCTCAAACTTGCGGAAAAAGATGGTTGGAATTGGTTATGTATAACGTTATCCAAATTTTCCAACTTGCGAGATGGCAAGAAAACGAAGTTTTGGCTTGATATTTGCTTAATGGAATCCTCAAACTTGCAGAAAAAGATGGTTGGAATTGGTTATGTATAACGTTATCCAAATTTTCCAACTTGCGAGACGGCAAGAAAACGAAGTTTTGGCTTGATATTTGCTTAATGGAATCCTCAAACTTGCGAAAAAAGATGGTTGGAATTGGTTATGTATAACGTTATCCAAATTTCCCAACTTGCGAGACGGCAAGAAAACGAAGTTTTGGCTTGATATTTGCTGTCCGCGGTTGGGACTATTAGAGGAGCTTGCAAAGAAGAAACCAAAGATGTTGCTAAAGTTTCATGCAACGTTCAAATGCATGAGCTGGATGCAGCTGATGATCACGTGAGGTCAACTGGAGCACGAGAGATGGTCGGCTCAGTACATATGTCAGCTAGCATGGATAAAGGATTCGATGCTCTTTCACCAGACAAGATTGAGAACCACAAGGACTCATGGAGAGACGTGACATTGAGAGGAATTATGAAGAAGAAAGATTAATGAATTCTGTTATGATTAAGAGCTGTAATAGGATTGTACAATAGATTAGGAATGGATTCTAGATCCTTCTTAGTCTAGCTATATAATCAGTTTGTATTGAGATTACATTTCAAGCAATGAAACAGTGAAAATCTTCGGCTCGATATTTATGGAATACTGAAGCTTTACTTTCTTCTTCATGAGCTCTCTAGTTTCTTTTCTTGGTATCAAAGCAGGATCTTTTTGATCATGTCTCTCCTACCCCTTTTTATCCTTATTTTGTTATTTACCTAAAATGGCATAATCAAACGATTCAAATGCCTCAACTATTCCCTTGTCTCTGTTGCCTCTCTTTTCTCAGATTCCTCCTATCTCAGTGAAGCTCACTGAAGGGAACTTCCTGATATGGCAGCACCAGCAACAGGTAGATGTTGTTGTGTGTGGCTACGGCCTTGAAGCATTCCTCACTGGAGAAGCAATCCCACCACCGCAAACCATTGCAGATCCAGATGAAGGTTCCATGATACTCAATTCAGCCTTTGTGGCATGGCAAAGACAGGATAGAAGGGTAGCTGGTTGGCTGCTCTCTTCACTGTCAGAAAGAGCTCTTTCCCTTGTTGTTGGGCTCAGATCCGCTAAGGATATTTGGAGAGCATTGGAGACAAATTTTGCCAGTCGCTCTACTGCCAAAGTCATGCAGTATAGACAGCAGATGCAGAACCTCAAGAAGGATGGTCTCACTATGAGTGAATATTTGGGTAAGATGTGAAATTTCTTTGACCTTCTTAGGTCTGTTGGTTGCAGGATCTCTGATGGGGAACAAATCCTGCACATTCTTGGAGGATTGGGCCAAGAATATGATTCAGCGGTATGTGCAATCACTTCCAGATCTGAGCCCTGGACCATTGGAGATGTCAGCTCATTTCTCCTCAGCTTTGAGTCCAAAATGGAGACTACAATGTCACACTCCACTAGTGTGGATGGATCTCAGCCTACTTTGAACTTGGTGCAGCAACAGTCAGGGCAGAGAAATGATTCATCTCCATATTACAACAAATTTGATAATGGAGGAGGAAGAGGTAGATCCAAAAATCAGAGAGGAGAAAGAGGAGGAAGAGGTTTTGGTAGAGGGGGAGGCAACAAAATCATTTGCCAATTGTGTGAAAAGTCAGGACACACAACAGCTAAATGCTGGTATAGGTTCGAACAGAACTATACTCCTCCTCAGCTGCAGTTTAGAGTGAATGCTCCACAGCAGCACCAAAACTACCCATATGCTCATCTGACTCGGTCTGTGCCAACATCACCTACTATCAATTTCTCAGCTAGAACTCAGTCAGAATTTGGGTTTGATTTTGCTGCCTCAACCAGCTGGTATCCGGATTCTGGAGCTTCTCATCATGTCTCCAATGATTTGAGCAACTTAAAAATTAGCTCAGAATATATAGGAGGTAAACACTTGGTTTTTGGAAATGGTCAATTTGTTGATATTGCTAATGTTGGTGAAACTGTTCTTAAGTCTCATTCTCCTAGTTTCTCCAGAAAAATTCATCTTAGGAATCTCTTACATTTGCCTAACATTACCAAAAATCTTCTCAGTGTCTCACAATTTGCCAAGGATATTTCGGTTTTCTTTGAGTTTCATCATTTCTTTTGTTTTGTCAAGGATCTTTGCACCAAGGAAATCGTGCTCAAGGGAACACTTGACAAAGGGCTTTATCACTTCCTAGTAGACCATTCCCCAATCAAGAGAAGCCATAGCTCCAATCTCCTTCCTGTTCAAGAGGTGCAAGTAGTTCACACAGTCAGCCTTCCCAATAATGCTTCTAGTAGTAGTTCCAGTACTTCTTCTAGTGTATATTTAGCCTTGTGGCATAATAGACTAGGACATCCTACACTAGATGTTGTGAAGCATGCTTTGCACAGTTGTAATATCTCCTTTGTTTCAATGAAAAATCAATCCCTTTGTCATTCTTGTTGTGTCTCAAAGGCTCATAGACTTCCTTATTCCTTATCAAAATCTGAGTTCAGTTCTCCTCTTGAATTAATACACAGTGACTTATGGCGACCGTCTCCTGTAGTTTCCAGAAATGGATTCTCCTATTATATCTCCTTTGTTGATCACTACTTCAGATACACTTGGATTTATCTTATGCAGAATAAAACGGATGTCTATTCTGCCTTCAAGCAGTTTAAGGCCCCGAGTGAAAACCTTTTTAATTCAAAAATTAAAAGTCTTCAATCTGACTCGGGAGGTGAATTTCAAGGTTTAACTCCATTCTTGAAAGAGTGGAATTTTCCACAGAGTTTCTTGTCCCTACACTCCACAACAGAATGGTCTAGCTGAAAGGAAGCATAGACACATTGTGGAAACTGGTCTTAATCTTCTGGCCCAGGCCTCTCTCCCTAAAAAATTCTAGGATAATGATTTCCTTACTGCTACTTTTCTGATAAACCACATGCCCTCAAAAACCATCAACAACATTTCATCTTTTGAGAAACTCCACTGCCATAAACCAGATTATTCTTCTCTTAAGGTATTTGGGTGTCTATGGTATCCCCTCACTCGTCCCTATAATAAGCATAAGCTTGACTTCAGATCAGCCAAGGCTATCTTTTTGGGCTACAATCCATCTCACAAGGGATACAAAGCTCTTCTTCCCGGTGGGAAAGTGATCATCACAAGAGATATTCTCTTTGATGAATCTATTTTTCCTTTTCAAAGTGCGCCTCTTGTTGTACAGATTTCATCACCTACCAGCCTTCCTCCTACATTTCCTTCACATTCTCCTGCTGTTTTACTTCAAAATGATTCTTCTCCACCTCCAAAACCACCAGCCATGCCTGATTCTGCTGCTTCTGCCCTACCATCACCATCCCAGTCCCCAGATAATACTCAACTTCCCACTCAATCTCTCTCCAGCTCTTCATCTACAGCTCCAGCTCCCTCAAACACCTCAGATTCTACCCAACCAAATCAGCCTTTACATCATATGACCACCAGATCAAAATCTGGGATTTTCAAACCAAGAATTTTTTCTCTGGCCATTTCTCCATCTCTTCTTCCCAGGTCTGCTCTTGAAGCATAGCTCATACCTATTTCGAAGGTTGCTATGCTGCCTGAATTTTTAGCTCTTCTCAAGAACAGAACCTGGATCTTGACTACTCTACCACCCAGGGACAGACCTAGGCGTGGGCCAAGCCGCCGCTCTAGCTGGGGCTTGGCCAGTGCCGGTTCCAGTACTCACACCATAGTTGTCTGTGTCTGCGCTGTAAACATTATTTTACAAAAAAAGAAGAAAGGATGAAGGGGAAGAAGAAAGGGAGAAGGAGACGAGAGAGAAGAGGGAAAGAATTAGAAAGTAATTATAACAATTAATTTACTGGCGGTGTGGGGTCCTCTATGGATTTACGTTTTACAATGTTTATTTAAGACATTATTTGAGTCCTACTATTACAATTTCTACTGTAGATTGTTTCGAGAGATTTGGAACAGTGGATATAATCAAATAATTTGTATTTTTTTTATTTTTGGAATGATACTTCTATATGCTAATTTCCTTGCATTTATAGTATAATAATGTATTGAGTTAATTTAAACGTAACAAATTATTTTACATATCTCCAAAATATCACAATTAATGTGTATCTATGTTAATGTATAAAATGTTAGTCAAAATCTTGTTAATTTATTTGAAAATAGAATATAAAATTATGAATTTTGTATTTTTGTATTTCAAATTCAATATGTAATTGTGTTTTCATCATTTTATAAATTTTTAAAATAAATAAAGGATGTAAGAATATTACTCCCTCCGTCCCACAAAAGGATGTATGAAAAGTACTCTTTCTGTCCGATAAAATGATACTCTCTCCGTTTCATAAAAATATGGACAATGGATATGGCACGAGAATTAAGACAAAATTGGTAAAGTAAAAGAGAGAGAGAGAAGAATGGTATGTTAAATTAAGAGAGAGGAGGAGAATGGTAGTTAAAGTAGTGTTAGTGGATAGTGAGACCTACATTATTAAATTGATATAACTTTGCAAAAATGGAATGGACATATTTTTGTGGGATGAGCGAAAATGGAAAGTGCACATATTTTTATAGGACGGGGGGAGTATGTAATTGTATTTGGACATCCTAAAATAACAAACTGAGACCATTTTTCGTGTGCGAATAAAGTATTATTTTTTACTATAATTTTAGCACCGACTTAGTCAAAGTTCTAGTTCCATCCTTGCTACCACCTGGCAAAAATCTGATTGGCTACACCTGGATTTTTAAACTCAAGTTCCACCTTTATGGCGTCATTGCTAGACACAAGGCTAGATTTTCCTGGTTTTGACTACTCAAGGCTTCTCTCAACAAACTGGTTTTGACTTCAATTAGACCTTCAGTCCTGTTGTCAAGCCAACTACCATCAGACTAATCTTAAGCTTGGCAGTCAGTTTTGGATGGTCCATCACTCACCTAGATGTGAATAATGTCTTCCTAAATGGTAATTTAGAGGAAGATATCTACATAAAGCAACCTCTTGGCTTTGAACAAGGTGGCCCACATATGGTTTGCAAGTTAAAGAAAGCTCTTTATGGCCTAAAGCAGGCTTCACGGGCCTGGTTCTACACTATCCATTCAGTTCTTCTTTCTCGGGGTTTCTCTCAGTCAAGAGCTGATACTTCAATGTTTTACAGGCAGAGAGGAGATGAGGTAATTTATCTATTGATCTATGTTGATGACATGCTAGTCACTGGGAATTCTACTTCTTCCATCCAGAAGGTGATCTCTCAATTAAACTCTCACTTTTCTTTAAAAGATCTTGGGGAGGCGAGTTTGTTTCTTGGAGTTGAAGTTGTGAGGACTGATCAAGGTGGATTACATCTATGTCAGTCAAACTACATCAAAGATCTTCTAAAGAAAGCTAATATGACAGGGGCAAAGGGATGCCCAACTCCAATGGCTTCTGGATGTGAGTTAAGAAAGAGCATTTGAGAACCAGTTTCTGATCTCAAGTTGTATAGGAGTGTTGTACGGGCTCTGCAGTATGCCACTATAATAAGACCTGATATCAACTTTGCTGTCAACAAAGTTAGTCAATACATGGCTTCCCCATTGGATACACACTGGAAGGCAGTCAAAAGAATTTTGAGATATCTCTCTGGAACAATTGATTTTGGAATCCAAATTCATAAGTCTAATGGTTTTGTTTCTGGTTTTTCTGATTCAGATTGGGCCTCAGACTTAGATGACAGAAGATCTGTCAGTGGAATCTGCACATATTATGGAAAGAATCTGATCTCTTGGTGTGTCAAAAAAGTAAGGTGTGGTAGCAAGATCAAGCACTGAGGCCGAGTACAGAAGCCTTGCATTGGCTACTTCAGAATTGGCATGGTTGAGTTCATTACTTGATGAATTGAAGATCAAGAGAAATGATAGTCCAAGATTAAGGTGGATAATTTGAGTGATACTTCCTTAGCCTCAAACCCTGTTTTACATGCAAGAACTAAGCACGTAGAGTTGGATATTCATTTTGTGAGAGATAAAGTACTTGCAAAGGAATTGGATTTAAGACATGTTCCAACTGCAGATCAGATAGCCGACATATTCACAAAACCTCTAAGTAGGCAATCCTTTGTGAAGCTAGGGAACAAACTTGGGATGGTTTCCTTAGCCTCACTAGGATTGAGGGGAGATGTTAGAGGAGCTTGCAAAGAAGAAACCAAATATGTTGCTAAAGTTTCATGCAACGTTCAAATGCATGAACTGGATGCAGCTGGTGATCACGTGAGGTCAACTGGAGCACGAGAGATGGTCGGCTCAGTTCATATGCCAGCTAGCATGGATAAAGGATCCGCTGCTCGTTCACCAGACAAGATTGAGGACCACAAGGACTCATGGAGAGACGTGGTATTGAGAAGAATTATGAAGAAGAAAGATTAATGAATTCTGTTATGATTAAGAGCTGTAATAGGATTGTACAATAGATTAGGAATGGATTCTAGATCCTTCTTAGTCTAGCTATATAATCAGTTTGTATTGAGATTACATTTCAAGCAATGAAACAGTGAAAATCTTCAGCTCGACATTTATGGAATACTCAAGCTTTACTTTCTTCTTCATGAGCTCTCTAGTTTCTTTTCTGGTACCACTTATTGGTCGTAAAATTAACAACTCGGTTGTGATTTTCGATTGCTTAGCTCCAAAATGTTCGATGTCCAAGGTGAGTGGAAGTGAGGCGAGTTTCGGCACTTCATCTCGTCAGAATTGGTTGTCGTAATCGTTGGTATTAAACCTCTATGTGAGGAGGGTGGGAATGATTTGTGTATTTGGAGATGAGAAAATCATGACAAGTTATCAATGGGCAATGTTTATGAGTCTATATGCAAACACTCCTGGAATAGTGTGGATAATACGTGAGCATTATCCTGGAATTATAAAGGATCGCAACGCATAAGACAATTCATATGGTAGTTTTACAAAAACGGCTAATGGTGTGGAGAGGAGGTGTCAGAAGACATTGTTCAGATGATGTTGCTTGCATCGCTTGTGAGGCTTCTCATGAGAACTTAATCACATTCTTAGAGGGCACCCGAATGCTATGAGAATCTATTGTCCTATGACAATCTATTGTCCTTTGAGGTAAATTAAATAATTTTCTTACGTTTTCATAATTTATTTGACAATTTTTTCCACATTTTAAATAAACAAATCAATATGGTTTATGGAATTGCACAAGTTGTATTTCGAGCAGGTAAAACGGAAGAAAAATAGTAATGTAAGGCAGCCAAAAGATAGATTGGCCGATGATTTCTTTAGTAAAAACTCATACTAGGAGAAAATAAAAGAACATATTTATTGTCTCTGTTTATGTTAGAGAAATGTGCTCATCTTCTTCCTACGAATCCATGGCAATTGCTCCACCCAAAACCTTCATTTTCAGCGTCGAATCCAATCCGATTACTCCAGGCGAAGCCTTCATTTTCAGTGGCGACGACAAACCACCGCTAAGACTTAGAAGCACCTTCCTCACCTCGTTTGCCAGCTCGATAACATAGTCATCTTCATGCCCTGTTCCATATTCAAACTCAATCAACAACTCCACCAAAACCTAAATCTCATTCAACATTAAAACTGCCAGATTCTTACCAATATTAAACATTGCCTTCTCCAGCAAGAAAAGGTAGTCCCTGTTGTTTCCGCATGGGCCAAAGGCCGTCGCAATCTGCCTGGCCATCTCCTCCAAAGGGGCCGGCCCTAAGTAGTACTTGTTCGATATCTTGTCCGGTGTGGAAGTGAATCTGCATTTTCACAAAGCCAACAAACACATATGAGAAAAAAAAGCACCAAGAATTTGTGAATGCAATAAGATGCCAAAGAAATACTCACACTATCACACCAGTTACAAAGGGCTGTTCAGAATCATCACCCTCCTGCATTTAATTAATTAAAAAATTCAATCTTTTTGGACTCAAACAAGCTAAAAACAGAGATTGAAGTGACACACAATGCTTACTTTGTAGAAATCAACCAACGTTTTCGAGTCATACTCGCATTCTCTTCGCTCCAGATACTGATACAACATTTCAATTGAACTACTGTAAGCAATCATCACACTGTAACTCACACATTTATTCGATGAAATGAAGCAATACCTCCATCGCCGCCTTCTCCTTCTCCGGCCCTCCACGAACGCAATATGCTGCTCCCCACTGTAGAGAGAATTAAAACACAATTGATGCACAAAACCCCAGAAAGATAATTTAGGGAAGAAATTTAAAAAAAAAAACTCGACTTACGCAGATCGCTCCTTCAGTTTCTTCCAAGGTACAAGTTCTAGCAGGGTTCTCAGGCGTACCTCTATGATCAATGCAGGCTGAAATGCATTAAATTAGTTTACAAATTAACACAGATCTAAAAAGGAATTTCGCTAATTAGGTTAAAATTCGTCAGCTTAGAAGTGGGGTTTTCATGAAATTCGTAGCGATTTCGTAATAAATAGTCCCAATCAACGCATTGCACAGCACAGAAATCAATCAAAAAAGCGAACCTAAATCGAAGACACGCTTGTAGTCCTTAATAAACCCTATCACTTTCTCATCCACTTCGAATCCCGGGTTCCACACCAACGAACCGTAACCGAATACCCAGAACACCATCTTCGAATCACGTTCAAGTTCGGAGCGAATTGAAAAACCTGCGCAGCGAAGAAACCAGTCATTAAATCAAATCCAGGATCACCATTCGAAAAACTAGGGAAATGCCGAAGAAAAAGGAACGCACGAGGCAGGATTTGAGAGCAGCGGCGACAAATTTGGGGAAAAAGCGCGAGTAAAATCTTGGGAGAGCAGAGAAGAGAGAGAAGTTGGGGGAATCTGGGAATCTCTCTCTATCTCTCTCTAAGATTGCAGAGGTAGTTTGTTGGATTCTAGGAGGAAGACGATGAAAAAAGGGGGAGATTCGAGCTATTTATAGTAATCAAATTTCAGTGTGTGTGTGTGAAATTGGACGTGTCAACTTTAACTCGCATTTTCCATTTCCCCTAACTTTATTATTTTATCCATTTTACTTTTATTAATATAAATTGTTGTATTTCGTTTTCACATCTTTTTGAATGGAATGAACGAAAAGATGACCAACGTAACCAACATTATAATAAATTAAAAGATTAATTGATAAGACATTTCCAAAATTTAAATCACTAGATAAAAATGGTTATTAGAGCATCCACATCCGTGCTCTTGACAACGAGCACGAATGTGGGCCCGGACCCACTTTTACTCTCTGCTCTTAGGCAAGAGCACAACACCCACATCCGTGCTCTTCCGAAAGGACATACTCAAGGGTCCCACCATTCTATTATTCAATTTAAATAAAAACATTTCCACAATATTAAAATGCTTTAAAAATAACTGGAATAATATTACAAATTACAAAAAAATTAAAAATTACATAATTAAAATCCTAAAAATTAAAATTTTCATAATTAAAGTCTTAAAAATTAAAAATTACATAATTTAAATCCTAAAAATTAAAAATTACATAATTACATTCATAAAAATAAAAAAACCCACTACTCGTGGCTAAATTTCGTCCAAATGGATGATGAATGTGTGTATTTATAGATGATTTTGGGATTAAATTTTTTAAAAAAAATTTCAAAAAAAATTTAAAAAAATGGTAATAAAATCTGTATATTTTTGGGAATCCAATTTTTTTTTGGTATTATTTTTTTTAAAAATGTTAACGGCCAATAGAAACGCGCTACATCGCCCTGCTCGCTGGCACGGACGTGCTCTTAGCTAAGAGCAGCGTCGTGCGAGCGGCAAGAGCGCAGCAAACTGTACTCGACCTGATCTTGCTTGTCCTGTAAACAAGTTGAGCCGATTTACGAGCAACCCAAGCAAGGAACATTGGAAAGCTCTGTGTAGAGTTTTGAGATACTTGAAGTATACTATTAACTTTGGGTTGCATTACACAAGATATCCCCAAGTACTTGAAGGGTACTGTGACGCAAATTGGATCTCTGATTCAAAAGACTCATTTTCGACAAGTGGGTATGTGTTCACTGTGGGGGGTGGTGTTGTCTCGTGGAAATCAACGAAACAGACGTGTATTGCTCGTTCCACCATGGAATCTGAGTTTATCACTTTGGATAAAGCAGGGGAAGAAGCCGAGTGGCTTAGAAACTTCCTAGAAGATATTCCATGTTGGAAGAAGCCAGTGCCCGCAGTATTGATACACTGTGATAGCAAAGCAGCTATAGGTAGAGCACAAAGTGGCTTTTATAATGGTAAGTCTCGACATATTCGTCGACGACATAATACCGTAAGGCAGTTGATCACAAGTGGCATTATCTCAGTTGACTATGTAAAGTCAGTGGATAACTTAGCGGATCCGTTAACAAAAGGTTTAAACCGTGATCAAATGCAAAAATTGCTAAAAGGAATGGGACTGAAAACCACATCTTAAAAGATGAGTATAGTGGTAACCCAACCATACGATTGGAGATCCCATGGGATTGGTTCAATGGGAAAACGAAGCTATACAAATCTAGCTGTAACACTCAGAAGATTTTAATCTTCGCCCATTCTTTAGAAAGCATTGAGTGTTGTAACCTGCACGTGGTAAGAGGCTAAGTCTTTTGACTTTTAATGATTCTTGAAATCTCAAGGAGATGCAGTATGGCAGGATACTCATGAAAGAATCACCTATATAAGTGAGAAGTGCGGCCGCTTCGTGAGAGTAAGTCACTTATGAATTCCAAAGAGGTGTTCCACGGCCGAAACGGACACAAACGTGAGAACTGATGGAGTTGAGACTATATTGTGTTGATACTATTGACTAGGCATACACTAAGGAGGAATAGTTCAAGGCATCGCGTCCACTAGCCCGCCGGTATGTCCGATAGTATTGACTATGGAAGGTTCAAAACCACAAGTTACCTCTCCAAATACAGTATTGTTTCTCGAGAACTGAGCAAAGAGTCTGCATACATGCATTTGTGTCTGGTGTTGGTTTGAGCTTGCAGCGCTCTAACCAATGTGGGGGATTGTAGGAAAAACATGTAACATGTGGGAAATTAGAAAGGTCTCAAAACCTTTCATTTCCTAAGTCTTTTGGCTTTTCAACGTCCATGTGTTTATGAGGTGCCTTAAACCCGAGACCTCTCGTGTGGCCACTCCTAGCCTATAAATAGGCTTGTTTTGAGAGATGGAAGACACACAACACAATCTACAATCATTCTCTCTTCTCTCATAGCTCAAGCACTCTAGTTCGCATCTTAGGAGCATTGCATTGCTCGGTTCTTGCCTTCAATTCAAGTTCGCCGGAGCCTACGAGTTTGAGGTGCTTCAACTCGATAGGAGGAAAGTCGTTTCATCTTTGGGGACATTACGCCAATCCGTGAGCACTAGCCGGGGCGTATTTCGTCTTGCGGAGAGAGGGTCACCTCGACTCGACTTGAAGAAGACAATAGTTTGCATCTTGTTCCTTTTATTGTATCTACTTTGTTTTATTTACCTTCCAGTTTTTTGGTTCTTTTGTAATAGCAAGGGTTACCCGTGTAAAAGGCTGCAATATTTCCAACATAATATATACTGAAATCTAAGCGGGTGATAAATCTGGATTTTGTACCAAAGTGGGAATATATGTGAAATGGTTAATTATATGTTATTTACACGAAAATCACAAAATATATTTGCATGCATGAAACAAAGTATAAATGGTAGACTTGTAGTGTGTATAGATTTCAAAATTAATAAACGAAACAAATTATAGATTGTGGTACACGTATAAAACTATTAGTAACTACTTTTTAAATATAGGATGTGCATTAATTTATATAGTGGTACTATTCAATAATGTTTATAGAGTTACGGAATAATGTTTAGTAGTGAGTTGCGCAATAATTTATATATTCAATAATGTTTAATAGGCATATTAATGAACAACATGTTGGGTTTTAATTTAGCGTCACGCAACTGTAACAATTGTAGTGAGCTACGAATTGTAGCTTGCTTTCTTTCACTTTTATATTTTGTTTACATAATTTTGGTAAAGGTTAGTTTTAAATTGTTCAATAGTAGTAATATTTCCCGACGATGAAAAAATGGACCATAATCACTATCTAATTGTGCGTTTTCGACAACTTTAATTTGATGTAAATCCATGTATATATAGAATAAAAAAAACAAATTTTGACTCATTTTATACAAACTTTGGTAATTTAATTATACACATTAGCATCTTGTTCAAGTTTTGACGTTGAATGTTTCTTCATAAATAATTTATTTTCCCAACCCAAATTCCATCTCCCGTGGGTGCCAGTTGCCACGGTCACCTGTGGGTTTAATTTCAATAACTTTTATAGTATTATTTTTTATGAACACGACAAACGCTTGTATTAATTGTACCCTCTTTTGAAAAAAATAATAATGAATGAGGTCTTTTTACAATTACATATCTGTAATTCATTATACAATAAAACATTGAAATTTGAAAGTAGAGTAGTAGACATATATACCTTGAAAAAACACAGTTAATTCAACAACTGGAAATAAAAATAATGTTAGTCAGTAAAATTCAGCAATAACATAACATAATTAAACACAGTTTATAAAACTACTTTTACGACTCAAAAAACCGACATGGGAATTAGGAAAAAACTTTAACTAGAACATATTAATCACATAATTGTTTAGAGCTTGCCAATAGTTTTATTGAATGCATACAATGTAACATTAATTCCTAAGTTGCTATAAAAGTATGTGAAAATGTACTCACAGAATCTCAATTGGGCTAACCCACTCAGATTGTCTGGTTATTCAATGCCGGCTATTCGATTGTCAATTTTTTTGGTTGAAAATTTTCGATCCTAGCCTTAATCATTTGAGTTTTGAATTAACCCCGTTGGTCTTAATTGAACCAAAAAACTTTCGAAATATATATTAATTACGCTTTGAGACTTTATAAATAAAACGAATTAAATTTGAGACTTCGGAAATATGATAAATTATTACTCCCTCCGTCCCCCATCAATTGTTCACTTTTCGTCCATTCCCCATTAATTGTCCATTTTCACTTTTATCATAAATTGTAAGTAAACCTCACAATTCTCTAACTCATTTCACTTACATTTTTTAATAAAACTAATATTGTATTATACTCCCTCCGTCCCGGACTAATTGCACTTATTTCCTTTCTGGGCGTCCCAAGTTATTTGCACTATTTCCATTTTTAGTAAAAATTTTCACCTGCAGCCGTAATATTTGACTTTGTTATACACTCATTCCTTAATCTCTGTGCCGAAAATGAAACGTGCGAGTAGTGCGGGACGGAGGGAGTATAAAAGTGAGATT
The DNA here is from genome assembly GCF_004379255.2 of Salvia splendens. Classification (NCBI taxonomy): domain Eukaryota; kingdom Viridiplantae; phylum Streptophyta; class Magnoliopsida; order Lamiales; family Lamiaceae; genus Salvia; species Salvia splendens. The sequence continues at coordinate 22,232,005 of NC_056051.1, forward strand.
TATATCTCACTAACTTTTTCAATCTATTTGCCTTTATAGTATTTCATAAAATTCATGCTGGAACCAAAGTGAACCGTTATTAAGGAAAAGAAGGAATAAGAAAGATTGAAATGGTAAATAACTACTACTATCAAATATTAACATATAATCCATAAAATAAGATTGAACTATGAAGCAACTTTGAAATTAAGCCGCAGCCTACAAGTGCAAAATAGATAACGGACCATATTTTTTCGAGAATGGATCCCCTGCTGTGCTCCCACCACAGCAGGGAGTGCTGCCTCTCACAGCCCAATTAAAAAAATAAAATTAAATTAATATTTTATTTTACTAATAAAATATTGTGATGTTAGAGGGGCAGCACTCCCTCCTGTGGTGGGAGCACAGTAGGGGATCCACTCCCTATTTTTTCTATGTAAAGCAGCAGTAAATGCAGAAGACTAAAAACAAGCCGCCGCCCACAAGCCTAGGAATTAGGATTATTATTAATTACTCGATCCCATAAAAATATACTCACTCCGTCCTTATAAATATAAAACATTTGGAAATTTGTACGAAATTTTATATAGTGTTATTTTGTAAATTAATGAAAAAAGAGTTAAGTAAGATTGAAGAAAAAGTAGATATAGAATTGTTTCCATTTTAGGAAACGTTTCATTTCTTATAAGTCAATTCAAAAAGCAAAATGTTTAATTTTAATAGGACAGAGGGAGTATATATTTGAAATGACACGAAAATTAATGTACAATTGTTAAAGTGTAGGAGAGGGTAGTTAGTTTTAGTGGAAAGTGAGACTCATATTATTATTAGCATTTAATGAGTTGTGATGGTGAGTCATACTGGTATAAATTGTAAATAAATTGATGTATATGAGTAATGAGTGTGAGTCAACTTGCTAAAGGAAATGCTCATATTTTTATAGGATGAAAGGAGTAATACTTTGTATTTAAAATATAAAACCCCATGGGTTGGCCCACGACCTGATCTGACCAACCTGCCAACTTGAAAACCCAATTTTTTATTCGGATTACAAAATTACAACTCTAATCTTCTAATTTTATCGGATCGTATTGACATCCCTAGACACCACATAGTGTAAAATAAAAAGTGGACTTTGGAAATATAAACGAATAAGAAAACAAGAAACTATAGTGGAAAAGGTAATATAATGGTTTGGTTAATTTATTTGTTTTATAACATTCTCATCTATTATATACTGCTACTATTAGAAAATACAAGGTATAGCATATTGGGCTTTAATATTGGGAATGCAGAATGGTTTGGACAATATATCTTTGAAATCTAGGCCCAATTTAAAAAATGAGAGGTTTCGGCATTTTAGGTCATTAGAAATGACAATGCAATGATTTTAGTCTATTAGAAATGGTCACGGCTAGTTCGTTGCCCGACTACCACTTCGAGTTATTTGAGCTCTCAATCAAAGTACCAATTGATACAGATCAAACAGGAGAACTCATCTCAAAAGACTAGCCTCATTTAGTCTATATATATCCCACACCAGTTGTTCTCATCTCATAACCAATATGAGAATTGAGTCCGTAACATAGTCGTAGAAAATTAATTAGTTGTGAGAAGAGACATCAATCATCCCCGCTAAATAAAAGCAAGAGAAGAAAAATAGAAATACTAATTTAAATCTCCATTGACAGACTGTTAGCAAATCTTCTTCACATCATGCCCTCCATCTCCCAATCACCACCACCTCCTTCAAATCTTCAACCACACACATTAATCAATCATGGCGTCCTCCCAGACCCAAACTCACCGCTATTTCATCGCGCTCCTTCTCCTCTCCGCCGCATTCCCCCCCTCCTCCTCCTCCGACGACGCAAAATTCGCCAAATCCCTAATCCAATTCAAACAGTCCCTCACCAACGCCGCCGCGCTTGACGGCTGGCTCGAGCCAGCCGGAGCCTCCGCTCGCCTCTGCTCGCGCAACACCCCGCTCTGGAGCGGGTGCATCTGCCTAAACGGCTCCTTCGTCGGGCTGCGCCTCGTAGGCATGGGCCTCGGCGGAGCAATCGACGCCGAAGCCCTCGCCGAGCTGCCGCTCTACACCTTCAGCGTGGCGCGGAACAACTTCACGGGGCCGATGCCCGATCTGGGGAGGCTGACGAGGCTGAGGAGCCTGTACCTGTCCGACAACGGCTTCCGCGGCGAGATTCGGGGGGATGCGTTTGCGGGGATGAGGAGCGTCAGGAAGGTGGTTTTGGCCGGGAATTACTTCTCGGGGGATATTCCGGCGTCGTTGGTGGAGCTGCCGAGGCTGGTCGATTTGCGGTTGCAGGATAATATGTTTGGCGGGAGGCTGCTGGAGTTCCGGCAGGCTAATTTGACGGGGAATTTCTCGAACAATAGGCTGCGGGGATCGATACCGGCGGCGCTCAGCGGCCTGAATGCTACCTCTTTTTATGGTTAGTTTTCGTCGATGAGATTGCATGTTTGTTAACAAGATAATTATTCTAAGTCGTCTCGTAACTTTTAAAATAAGTGAATTAAACTACTCCCTCCCTCCGTCCCCCCAACATATGTAATAAAAATTGAGTTGAAATAGTTACTGACATATGAGTTCTATTTTTATATATAAGTTCTATAATAAAATGTGATGAGTTAGTGGAATATGAGGTGTATTATCAAAAGTAAAAGTGAAATAGAACAATTAATAAAAGTCGGACCAAAATAAAAAAACTGGTACATATAATGGGGATGGAGGAAGTATAACTTTTATACTTTCGTGCAATGTCTAGACGATTAAAATCCAATAAAATTTGTCACTTTAATCATAACTTTTGATTGACTTTAGAATGTGTTCACCAATATTATACATTATGGTGGTCATATCATATCTAGATGATTATGTACAGTGGTGAACGCAAGAAATTGTTTTGGTAGACTATACATTACAAATTTTGAGATATTGATTTCAATACGTATCATAGGGGCTTTTGCATAATATACAATGTATATTGGCAATATCGCCACAATACAACTAAACGGAGAAATTAAGCAAAATATTTTATTTTATGACAAAAATTACTCTCTGATAAATTTCTTAATTATTTACTTCTGCAAAATTTCAGACTACTATACAATTTAGGATAATGATAGAATGAGTAGTTATGGAATTGTGAAACTTATTCAAGAATATTTGACCTAATAATTGTATTTCAAAATAATTTTGTAGTTATAAACATCATGGGACTGAGTCATTATGTAGGTGGTGCCCATGTTGTACACTTCCAGCAGGTCAAACACCAACTAATTAAAGCCGCGTGACATCATCCTTAATTAGTTACCATCTTCAAAATATTATGATTGCACTTAAAATTTACAATATTAGTTTTGTTTAATGTTATAAAATGTTTGGAAACATAATCAGGAAATCCGGACCTATGCGGCACACCCTTAGCCCCATGCAAAACCAGAAAGCATTTCCCCAAAATACCTGTTGGGTTTTGGTGTGGCTGGACCAACCATCGGCCCAAGTCATTATTGAGGACCGAACTCGATTAAGCTCGGCTAACACCGAACTCGATTAAGCTCGGCTAACACCGAACTCGATTAACCTTCTCCAACACCGAGCTCGATTAAGCTCGGCTACCAACCGTTGTATTTGAACAGCTCGTTCAGTTACAACGACTAGTTTTTCAGTTTTCAGTTTCACATCTTGTTTTTCTCCATATATTCGTGTGATTCAAGAAACTAGATAGAGAAGTGAATACACTTTGTGATTCTTGAGCTAGCTAGGTGAGTGATCCACAATCGAGTTGTTTTCTCCGATTGAGTAGCGAGCTAAGTGATAGTGTGTTGTAATCGCCTTCGTTTGTTTTGTATTCGTAATAATATCGTCCCACATTTGTTCGTGAATCTCGCGTCGATTCTGTATTTGATTCTTCAAATTGGCGCCGTCTGTGGGAAAAGAAATCGGCGCGATGTCTACGGCGAAATTCGAATTGGAGAAGTTTACGGGCAAGAATGACTTCGGTCTATGGAGATTGAAGATGAAGGCCGTGATGATGCAACAAGGGCTTTGGGAAATCGTCAAAAATGGGGAGGCCGACACCGCCAAGGGTGCGGATGAAAAGGTCGATCCAAAGGCTCAAGAACTTCAACAAAAGGCGTATAGCACTCTGATCCTGAGTCTCAGCGATCGAGTCCTGAGGGAGGTTTCGAAGGAGGAGACCGCTGCGGCAGTATGGAGGAAGCTTGAGTCCATCTATATGACGAAGTCTCTTGCAAATCGCCTTCATCTGAAACAGAAGCTTTTCACCTTCCAGATATCAGAGGCGAAGAGCATCTTGGAGCAGCTCGAAGATTTTGGTAAATGCATGGATGATCTGGAGAACATCGATGAGCAGATCAAGGATGAAGATAAAGCACTTATGCTTCTCAATTCATTACCAAAGAGCTTCGAACAATTCAAGGACGCTATACTCCTTGGAAGAGACTCCAAGATCACCTATGAAGAGGTGTATTCGGCCCTGAAATTGAAGGATTTTCAGAGTTCTTCAACAAGACTGCGTGATCAGGCTGGGGAAAGCTTGAACGTGAAAGCCAATATCAAGAAACCTGAAAAATGGAAGAGGCAGGGTTCTGAAAAATGGAAAGGAAAAGGCCAAAGGGAGTGGGATCAGAAGGAGTCCAGGTCTTGCAACTATTGCAAGAAACCTGGGCACATCAAGAAAAATTGCTGGGCCTTAAAGAAGAAGCAGGCTGATGGCAATTCTGATCAGAACACTGCTGACTGTGCAGCAGATTTGGAGCCGGCTCAGGTCATGAATGTGACTGAGAGGCCCATTGCAGACTCTTGGATCGTGGACTCCGGGTGCTCTTTCCACATATGCAGCCACAAGAATTGGTTTGAGAACCTGACTGAAGCACAGGGATCAGTCTTGCTCGGCAACAACCAGGTGTGTGTTGTTAAAGGCATTGGTAATATTCGTTTTAAGGTGCATGATGGTTCTATTAAATTGCTGACTGAAGTAAGGTATATACCTACTATTAAGAGGAACCTTGTATCTGTTGGTGTGCTTGAAATGAAAGGATTTTCTTGTGTATTTTCTGGTGGGAGTATGAGGATTATGAATGGTGGTGCTATTGTTATGTCAGCCTCTAGGATAAATAGATTATATTATCTGGAGGCTGAGGTCATTGTGGGAGATTCCTATGTTGCTGAGGAACAGAATCTGGTGTTGTGGCACAAGAGATTAGGCCATGTGGGTGATAAAGGGCTCAAAGAATTGATCAAGAAGGGCGTTTTTGCATGTGATGATAGGGAGAGTGTAAAAATGTGTGAGTCTTGCTTACTGGGAAAGGGAAAGAAATTGCCTTTTGGCTCAGGAAAGCACAACTCCACAAGACCTCTGGATTATTGTCACAGTGATCTATGGGGTCCTAGCCCGGTTAATTCCATAGGTGGTGGAAGGTACTTCTTGAGTGTAGTAGATGACTATAGCAGGAAGGTTTGGGTATGGATCCTCAAGGAGAAATCAGACACATTCAGCAAGTTCAGTGCATGGTACAAGGCAGTTGAAGTTGAGAAAGGGCATGGCTTGAAGTGTCTGAGGACAGACAACGGGCTTGAGTTCCTATCAAGGGAATTTGATAACTTGTGTGTTGCAGAGGAGTTGGAGATCTCAGAACCAAGCACCTATAAGGAAGCTATTGGCAGCAAAGACAAAGAGAAATGGAAAATGGCTATGAAGGATGAGATAGACTCTCTCATCAAAAACAAAACTTGGATCCTAGTTCTCAGATCACAGATTCAACAAAGACCTATCTCTTGCAAATGGATTTACAAGAAAAAGGTGGAGGCCTCTGAGAATGATAGTATCAGATACAAGGCTCGCTTGGTTGCAAGGGGTTTCACACAGGAGGAGGGGATAGATTACACCGAGGTCTTCTCTCCTGTGGTGAAACACAGCTCAATAAGGATACTCTTGGCAATTGTGGCTCGGAGAGATTGGGAATTGCAACAACTTGATGTAAAAACAGCTTTTTTGCATGGTGAGTTGGAGGAGACAATCTATATGGAGCAGCCACAAGGATTCATAAGGCCGGGAGATGAGGATAAGGTCTGTTGTTTGAAGAAAAGCCTCTATGGACTGAAACAAAGCAGCCGGCAGTGGTACCTGACTTTTGACAGACAGATGGAGAGACTTGGCTTCAAGAAATCTGCCTTTGATAGCTGTGTTTACATAAGGTACAAGGGAGGTAAAGCTGTTGCTTACTTGTTACTTTATGTGGATGATATGCTTGTGGCAGGCCCTAGTAAGGCAGGTGTGAAGCAAGTGAAGGAGGATTTGGAAGAAGCTTTTGAAATGAAGGACTTGGGAAATGCAAAGAGAATTCTTGGCATGGATATCATAAGAGAGAGAGCTGCTAGGAAGTTATGGTTGATGCAGCATAGCTACATCAAGAAGATGTTAATCAAATTTCAGATGATTGACTCTAGAAAGGTATCAACTCCAACAAGTCCACACTTCAAACTCTCTGTCAGTCAGAAACCAGCTAATGATCAGGAAAGGAAGTTGATGTCTAAGGTGCCTTATGCAAGTATTGTTGGGAGTATTATGTACATGATGTTGTGTACTCGGCCTGATCTGTCACATGCCACAAGCCTGACCAGCAGATACATGGCAGACCCGGGTAGCACACATTGGCAAGCTTTGAAGTGGATAATGAAGTATTTGGTGGGCACACAAGATTTGGGATTGTTGTTCTGCACAGCAGACGGTGAGGATGAGCTCATAGGCTACTGTGATGCAGACTATGCTGCAAATATTGATAGCAGAAAATCCCAATCTGCCTATATCTTCAAGCTCTTTGGTACAGCAATCAGTTGGAAGTCTAATCTCCAATCTGTGGTTGCGCTCTCTACAACGGAGGCAGAGTATATATCCTTAGCAGAAGCGGTCAAAGAAGCTAAATGGCTAAAGGGAATATTGGGGGATTTTGGTGTGGTGCAAGAGGCTGTAACTATCTTGTGTGACAGCAACAGCGCCATTAGCTTGGCCAAGCACCAGACTTTCCATGAGAGAAGTAAGCACATCGACATCAAACTTCATTTTGTAAGAGATGAGATAAGCAAAGGCGTGGTGGCAGTCAAGAAGGTCCACACCTCTGAAAATGCAGCTGACATGATGACTAAACCCCTACCAAGTGCTAAGTTCGAGCATTGTTTAGACTTGGTTAACTTGACTGCAAGAAGATGAGGGAATTTTGGTGAAGGTGGAGTTTTGGCTGGCCGGATGGTGGATGCAGCCAAGGTGGAGATTTGTTGGGTTTTGGTGTGGCTGGACCAACCATCGGCCCAAGTCATTATTGAGGACCGAACTCGATTAAGCTCGGCTAACACCGAACTCGATTAAGCTCGGCTAACACCGAACTCGATTAAGCTCGGCTAACACCGAACTCGATTAACCTTCTCCAACACCGAGCTCGATTAAGCTCGGCTACCAACCGTTGTATTTGAACAGCTCGTTCAGTTACAACGACTAGTTTTGGCTCGATTAAGCTCGGCTAACACCGAACTCGATTAAGCTCGGCTAACACCGAACTCGATTAACCTTCTCCAACACCGAGCTCGATTAAGCTCGGCTACCAACCGTTGTATTTGAACAGCTCGTTCAGTTACAACGACTAGTTTTTCAGTTTTCAGTTTCACATCTTGTTTTTCTCCATATATTCGTGTGATTCAAGAAACTAGATAGAGAAGTGAATACACTTTGTGATTCTTGAGCTAGCTAGGTGAGTGATCCACAATCGAGTTGTTTTCTCCGATTGAGTAGCGAGCTAAGTGATAGTGTGTTGTAATCGCCTTCGTTTGTTTTGTATTCGTAATAATATCGTCCCACATTTGTTCGTGAATCTCGCGTCGATTCTGTATTTGATTCTTCAATACCCTTCATCGCCGCCGCCCTCGCCGGAGCCGCACTCTCGGCCTTCATAACCCTCACCGTCGTCCACCGCCGCCGCCCAAAGCATCTCAAGTACTCGAAATCCATGGACGGCTTCCCCATGGAGGACCCAAAACCGCCAAACAAGAAGAAAAAACAAGACCAAAGACTATGCTTCGTCAACCACAACATCGAGAGGTTCGAGCTCGACGACCTCCTCCGAGCCTCCGCTCAAGTCTTGGGAAGCGGCAGCTTCGGCTCCTCCTACAAGGCTGCCCTCCCCGGCCGCCACTCCTACGTCGTTAGGAGGTTCCGGAGGATGAACAACCTAAGCAGAGAGGATTTCTCATCTCACATGGCCAGGCTAGGGCGCCTCTCCCACCCTAACCTCGTGCCCCTCGTCGCCTTCCATTACACGAGGGACGAGAAGCTTCTCATCACGAAGTTCATCGAAAACGGCAGCCTAGCTAGCCACCTCCATGGTAAATGAGAGCAGCACAAAACATATCTTAAAGTTCTGAAATTCTCATTTTAAAATAGTTCTCAGTTGAACTACTCCTACTCACACTTTTTCTATGATTCTAAACAGGAAATAGAGGCTCTGGCCGACCGGGTCTGGATTGGGCAACATGTCTAAGGATAATCAAAGGCGTGGCGAGAGGGTTAGCCTATCTGTATAGAGAGCTCCCTACATTATGCTTGCCTCATGGCCATCTCAAGTCTTCCAATGTTCTGCTACACACCAACTACCAGCCCCTAGTAGCAGACTACGCGTCGGCACCGGTCATGGACAAGGGCCATGCTGAGCAGCTCATGGCGGCCTACAAGTCGCCTGAGTCCACGGAGAGCGAGGGAGTGACAAGGAAGACAGATGTGTGGAGCCTCGGGATTCTTATACTCGAGGTGCTGACTGGCCAGTTCCGGGCTAGCTATCTGAAACAGGGGAGGTGGCCTAGCTCGGATTTGGCTACCTGGGTTGGGTCGGTCGTGGGGGAGGAGTGGGCGGCTGAGGTGCTCGATAGGGACATGGGCGGCTCAGCAGTCGGGTTGCTGAAAATCGGGAAGCACTGCTGCGAGTGGGATGTGGAGAGGAGGTGGGATATGAGGGAGGCAGTGGAGAGAATTCAAGAATTGGAAGAGTGATGAGTGATGACCAATTTAGTTCATATTTTTACCTTTGTTGTACAAACAAAAGTTTTATGAAAAATGAAGGAAACCAACAAAACACCATGAAAATGAGTTTTCTCATTCTATAACATTTATTTTTGTTTTACAAAATACAGACAACATACACACAAAGACTCAGAGGTGGAAAAAGAAAATGTTGAAAAAAAGTTCGGCCCTGTTCGTACGAAACAAGAACCTCACGAGGCATGTCGCGCATGCCTCGTGAAACCTAAAATCTTTACATAAAATCAAAAGTATATTCACTGAAGGAAAAAAAGAGCAGTGTTGGACTTCTATTAACAGCTAACATTATCTTTATGTCGTCGTTTCAACTCTCCATGCTTGATGTCGAAGATTCTTGGTAACTCAAATCCTCCTGCAACAGAGTTCATTTGTTAGTATGAATGCTTATGATCCATAAATGACATAAATTCACCTACTTTGGAAATGGAAACTTGACTATGGCAGGGTGAATGCATGCTGTATGGCACAGAATAACAATCTTCTGCAAGATCTCTGAGTTTGTTGAGTTCGGGGAGCACTTCTTTCCCAAGATCCGGGCGGTCTTTCCGCCTAAGCTCAGCACACCTGAGTGATATCTTGGCAAGGGACAAGGCTTCTTCATAAGGCCAATCGGGTACAGATGGGTCGAGCATCTCAGCAAAGGTCCCTTGGTCGACAGCTCTTCCAACGTGATGGCTCAACCCCATGGGAGGCTTGGACGTGAGGATCTGTAGAAATATGATTCCTAGCGAGTATATATCAGATTTCACACCAAGCATACCCGTTTGCTGATACTCTGGATCAATGTAGCAGAAGGTCCCGGCTGTGGATGTCATCCGATATTGAGTGACATTGTCAGCCACGGATGGAGGGACGAGCCTGGCCAGGCCGACATCACTGATCTTGCTGACATAGTTCCGGTCAAGTAGGATGTTGGCAGGCTTCAGGTCACGGTGCACCAGGGGCTCGGGTTTGGTTTGGTGGAGGAAAAGCAAGCCAGTCCCAATCTCAGCAGCGATCCGGAACCTATTCTGCCAAGACACCGGTGGAGTCTTGCCACGCTGAAATAGACAGTCTTCTAAGCTTCCGTTCGACATATACTCATACACTAGGCATCCATACTCCGGACATGCGCCTAGAAGTAGGACCATGTTCGGGTGTCGTATGCAGCTCAGAATCTCAACCTACCGAATCCAACAATACACCAACACAAATAAGCAGAACAAGAGGCAAAGTATTTAATAATATAGGGAGTGGTTCGGTTGAGAACTATTTTTAAATGAGAACATTGAGAACTATCAGTTGGAAGAACAAACCATATCAGTTGGCAGTACAAACATATCAGCTGCTCCAACTGATGTACTGGCAATTGATAGTTCTCAAAGTTCTCATTTTAAGATAGTTCAGAAATGATCCATATACTATCTTATATATACCTCTTGGTTAAATTGTGATCTTCCATGAGTTGCATCGGGGCGAAGGACTTTTACTGCACACGGAGTATGGTCCAAATAACACTTGTAAACGGGGCCATACCCACCTTCTCCAATCTTTCTTGACTGTGCAAAATACTCAGTAGCAACCTCAATCTCCTCGATCGTGTACCTCCTGTACCTGCAGTCTGCCTGAATAGACCTACCCTTTTCTTCGGTCTCTTTCAATGCCCTCATTTCTGCGGTGATTCTCTTTTGAGCTTCCAACTCCGCTATCCTTTGAGCGGCTTCAGCATGCTCGAGTGCTGCCTTAGACTTAGCCTTCTCTTTTTCCGCAACAGCCAATGCTGTTTCTTCAGCAATTCGCGCCTCTTCTAACCTCCTCTGTTCGTCCATTTTCCAGCGCTGCAGCTCTTTCGCCTACAATACGCAAGAAAAGATTATGACACGCGATCAAAAAGGGAAGCCGGCATGAAAGCAATACCTTCTCTCTTGCTGTGAGAGCCTCTTTGCATGCACTGCTATACATATCCATTGTCTGCTTCAGCTCCTGCTTTAACCTTCTCATTTCCGCTTCAACATCATCCTGCCACACAAAGAAGTCAGTCTCGGTTTTGAATATGTGAGGCGTTACACAATCTATATAACAGCCTCACCATATTTTGTGGAGTGAAGCCTTTGTCGTGTTCAGGTGAACCGGAGGAGAAGTCTATTGGCGACAAAACGTCTACTGATTTGCGTCCGAGATTCCAGGAGTCGAAGCCTTGATAATCCACATCGGAGATCCCAGAGAGACGAGGAGGCGTTGGGCCATCAAGGAAGTCAATGGAAGTAGGGAACACATCCACACTTCTCCTTGAGCTGACAAACGAAATATCAGTATCCGGTGGAGAGATGTCATAAGCCCTCCCATTCGGACCTCTCCTTGAAGTGAATGGGGACCTGTTTGCACCATTCATAAAAAACTAAATCAATGTTGGTTTCTTTTTCTTTATCATATGCATTATGCTTTTGAACATGCGACGATCATACTTGAACGTGGCGTCACTTAGCCTGCTTGAGCGCGGGGATTGCTCAGATCCATGGCGTGAGTTTGCTGAAAAGGAACCTGTGATTTGTTCATAGAAAATATCAAGATAGTTATTTCAAGACAGATGAAGAAATGTATAAAGGACTGACTTCTAGAAGTGGTGTTTGAATGCAAAGAATTCTGCTCGACCGCGTTGTTTTGTTTGATGCTGGCTTGAAGCAATATCTGGTTACGAAGTTGGCTGGAAGGAGGCGGGCGAGAGGAGGCTTTCGTGGACGAGATCTTCCCCTTGTGGATCACGTAAATCGTGCAGAAATCTGGTGCATTTTTTAGTACAGTTCCAGGGACATCTTTGGCTTTAAATCTGGTTGGTTTATTTGTAAAGATATTATTCATAATGAAGTCAGTGTTTGTATCAAAGAGAGAAAATAAATGCACCTGAAGATGTTTCCTTTATTTGTGGCGCCAAGAACAAGCATGTCGATTGCGTTCTGCCTCGTGAATTCGATGAGAGCTTTCGTGACGTCTGCTTCGTCCAACACAACCTCGTGGCGCTGTATCTGGAAAAGAAACAAGAAACTCGGATCAATTGTTTTTGTTTTTGTTTTTGTTCTGTGTGTACGTTAGAAATGTGGAAACGGACATCTTTTCGCGTGCAGAGGACACGGAGAGGAAGGAAGAGCTCTTTCAAGTGTGGATCGTCGTCGATTTCCTCGCCGCCATCAGAGGCTTGGTTAGGCCCTGCACCAAACCAATTTAATGAATGTTGCCTTGATAGTTATAAAAGGATAAAATATCATCCAGCTAATTACATTCGCATAAATATTCTTTTTCCTCATTTTCATCTCTCTTTATGCAATTGTGATTAGCTGGACACACCATATGAAAATATGTCCGGACCACTGAATTTTTACACGAGAGAAAGAGAGAGATGGCATACATGGGGAGGACAAAGGGGATCCGGATTGTTTGAGTCGGACGTGGACCAAAATAACAGTCTGGCCTTTGACAAGGATATTGTCGGTAGCCCATTTGAGGGCGATTTGGCTGCCTCTGTCCTTGTCGATGGCCACAGCGACTAGCCGCGTCGTCACCGGAACCATCTTGTCTGCAGAATTTGACGGCGGAGGCCACATTTTTTGTTATGTTTCTATATGTTCCAAATCCTCGGCTTCTCTGTCTGAAATGAACATCACATTCTCTCTCTATTCCTCACACTTACTCTCTCTCTCCTTTTTTCCAATAGAGATGTGTTAGGGGAGCTCCATCTTTAACGGGTGTATTTTAATTTGACTTCATTGGAATAGATTCCATTGGTTAGTGTTGCTTCTGTTAACAGAAATCTAAAGAGGGAATTTTAACTATATCCACTTCTATTTCTTCAATAATATGATTCTAAATCAACTACAACTCTTTAAATAAGACACCATTTTATAACTTAAGAAAAAAAAAATAGGTCATTAAAATAAGTCTATAGCTTAACCAGTTTTGCTTCAACTTATAAGAAACCAAACAAATTTACCCCAATATCATTACTACTATTAGTATCATAAAATCAATGACTTACATGTAGAATCCATGTCTTTCTTAGCAACAAGAGAAATATACGTCACAAAATGGTGAACGGCAGTTATAGGGACCAGCTGGAATGGATCGTTAGGGCCGGGAACTGGGTTACTCCGTCCTTCACATATACAAGACCTGGCCGCAGTGTAAATCTTTTCCCAAAATTCATGTTCAAGAATGTCTCCATCTGAAAATGTTGCAACCGTTTTGGACCTTGCAACATCCCACCCAAGGTCAAACCCCACCCGAGCTCATCTTCTGGAGTATCAGACATTGTCACTGCCCACTGCAGGTGCCCGGGGTTGGAGTTTTTGGTCTCTATCCAGCCTCCTATCCTTGTACTGTCCTCAATTTCTGAGTTTAACATCAGAGCAATGGAGCCATTAGAGTTACGTATTGGTTGATCTTCCTCCTGTGCAGACGTCTCTGAAAATCTGTAACGTCTAAATCTGCTCAGGGGGAATGCCAATGCTCCAAGGTTGATATTTTGACCTGATGGCTGGGAGACTCTGTGCACACCCAAAAGTGAAAGCTTCGTGTTTCTAGAGAGATCCCAGACAATCTGTCCAAGCGTACTCAAGGAACACCCTAATCCATCTGCATCATCCTGCATTGAAAAATTGGATACAAACTGCGCCATAGAGGCAACTATGTTCATTTTTCTCACAGCTATACCGATGGCACTGCCACTATGCTGATACAGAAATGGAGGTCCACTATCAGAATAGCTAGTTACTCCCCTTTCCTGCAAAAAGGATGAGCTATTATTTATACGAGCAAAAGAGGAAGAAAGCAACATTTCCTGAGAAGACAGGAAGAGCAGCACAAATACGAAAGCCCAGAAAACAGAACGGTAAGTAGACAGTCACCTGATGAGTACTTGTTGGGTGAGCAACATCTCTGCATTGTGCACCCATTGGTATTGCAACGGCAGAGAACCAATCACTAAAATGTGCAGCATAGAGAATTTTTGCAAGCGAAAGTGAACCACCCAGCATATCACCTTGACCTTTACCATTGGCAGAAAATTCTGCTACAAGTTTATCCTTCTCCCTTACATCAGTTTCAAATCTCAGTCTTGCATCAATACCATTTCTAATAGCAGATCTTTGAACGGCATCATATTTCTGCTCGTCAACACCATCCATAACGAAGAAAGCCCCTAGTACATCCACATTTCCCCTCACATGAGTGCCGGATTCCTGGAATGGACTTCCCTTGGAAGATTTATAGAAAGTGAGTAGCCTTTCTACCTTGTCTTGCCTATCCCTGAGTTTCATGATATCTGAAAAGGCTTCCCTTTGTAACCGCTTCAAGATATCAATCTGTAAATCACACCATTTGAATAGTTTTTAATGCCCCATCTCATAGCTGTTCCAACCAACAAACAATCAGCCCACAATGAAACAAGTGATTTAAGAATTATAGTCAAGGTTAAAGTGCTGCACAGGTATCCAAACATTTTAACGATTCAGTGCTGCTAGTACATAAACTAATAAAGCAGAAAGGCGAAAGTCCATCGTTCTACCATCACAATGCCTTAATGGCAACTGTATATACAAGAAAACAAAGGAAAGAAATTGTTTTTTCTATCCTAATACTTCCTCCAAGAAATAGCATTAAACCAATGCAAAGAGATTAAACTAATTTCCTCTACATGAAACTTCTTTTGAGTGTGCCGGAACTATGGGGGAGAGAAAACTTTCAACCCAAAACATGCACACTCGGCTGAGCTCTATCATGGCAGAAGAGTTTAATTATTCCTAAATAGTCAACCCTTCGTTTTCTCATCTACATTTCCTAATGTGAAGAATTTACTATCATGACAATCCATAATCATACGCAGTTTAAACTATTACAGGGGACAAACAGAGCATTGTAAAAAGTTGTTTTCCATTCACATATATTCAACCTATTACAGAGGCACAAACAGAGCCCTGTAAATAGTTGTTTTCCATTCACATATTTTCAGCAGGCAAATCCCACTGTAATTAAAAATGGGAAGAACAGACATTAGCTCCCGAATCAAAAATCACCAAACCAAAATGCAAATAATAATCTCATCATATAACAACGCATGCGAAGTTGAACAAATCCGAAATTGAGGGTGTACCGGGCTGCGGCGGCGGCCGGAGTTAAGGAGGCTGTGAGCCAAGTCTTGCGCCGTTGTGGCGAGCCGTTTGAGCTCATCGACTAATATTGTTAGAGGCTCCATTCTGACTTTCAAATTTTCGAACCCTCCTCAAATGTATCAATTAGGCAGAGCACTGCTTAATTTCGGTTAAAACCAGAAATTCTCCAAATTTTTTGGCCAGACCGAACCAAAACCGAAATACTTGCTCCACCGAACAGATATCGATAAATTTGGCCCTGGAGTGGACAAACAAGCGACTGAAAGGCTCAGCTGTTTCGAACTCAAATAATTTGTTCAACGCAATTTCTATCAATGTAATAATATTAAAACGAATATGCGAAATGCACTACGAAAATTTGAAAGCTGAATAGTATGAAGAAATTGCAACATTGCCACTTTCTCCCGGTAAAAACATTCCTATCACATTTTTTCAAACAAAGCTTCTGATACTGTAAGTCAGCTCTTCTCAATTCTTGCTGGCAAAATTATACTGTTATTAACTTGATACCGAGGAATTGATAACAGCAAAAAAAGCATTTGAAAATTCAAGATTAAATTGAAATTAAAACACTACCAAAATATTAAACCTGGCTATGGCCTATGAGTGCACTTCAGTTAAGAGCAGAGAGAGAATGGCATACTCGCAGGCGGAGAGAGGTGACCGCGTAACGACGACGGCGAGAAGCGATAGGCGACCGGAAATGGAAGAAGAGAGAGAGAAAGGGGTAGAATTTTCGTTTCAACCAAACCCTTAATTTTTAGAAGTGGGCCCCAAAAATTTATTTTTAAAATAAGAAAATTGCAATTTAAATCAAAGCTTATTTTGATTTGCAATTCCTAAATTATACTCCATTCTCCATAACTAATTTTAATATATGGAGTAGTACAATTTACAATTATTCCACATAAGTAATTTTTAGTGAAATTGGAAGTGCTATGAAAGCTGAATTAGCTATAATTCACACAATCACATGAGCGTGATCTTTGGGGTTCGATTTGCAAGATTCTATATAACAGTCGTTTGAAGGATTATACTTAGTAATTTAGTCAGTTTTATCCTAATACTATATAACAATTGCAGATAGCATGTGATAGATGTGAATATATTATAAGTATTATATTCCTCTCTTCAATTTGCTCAATTTTTCTGTTTTTGTTCATCTCATACCAAGTTGCTCATTCTCTATGAATAATTAATAAATATACTAAGTATTGATCAACTTATATCAGGTATATGAATGATCAATGATGTGTGATTGTGGTCATGATGCATGTGAGTTGGTAGATGGTGGATGTGATTGTCATAAGATTGAAATGAAGGATAAGTTGTCGATATTTTTTGGAGAAACAAAAGCTTATGGAATATGAATATACAATCACACATTAAAAATAGGTACACATGTAAAGTTCGAAGAAAAAGACAAGAAAAAATATAACAGAATTCCCACATGATAAGTCCCCCTCTCTGTCTCTAGTTTATTTACAAAGTGGAGTGCTGCTTTCTTATTTTTGTTGCTTCGCCTCATTTTCCAATTCTGCACTACTTCACTTCACATCCCTATATATATATATATGTATATCATGCAATATTAAAGAGTGACACAAACACACTATATATAGAGAGAGAGATGGAATGGAGAAAGAGTTATCTGGATGTGATACTGGTGCCGCTGGCGTTTATGATATGCATGGGATATCATTTATGGCTTTGGCATAAGGTTCGAACCCAACCTCTCTCGACCATCATCGGCACCAATGCTCGCGGCCGCAGATTTTGGGTCGCCGCCATCATGAAGGTTATTATTCCCCCTCAGTTATTATTTTTGTTGTTAGTATACAGTTCGAATTGTTAAACACGTACACAAGAATGTAAGATTTTGTTTATTTGAAATATTTTGTGAAATGGGATGGAGAGTATCAGTTTAGTGGTGATGAATAAATTCCAAAAAAAACTAAAAAAAATGCATTGGGAAACATGAACGAATTTGTGCATATATATTTTGTGAAGAAGCCATCCACAACTTTGGAAATATTTAGAGATTTTTCACTCAATTTTATTTTTAGCATAGTTAAGTTTGTATAATTCATTTCTAAATCCCAACAGTTTCATCGTTACGTTCACAACTTTTCCTACTCATCCCACTTTATAGTGTTGCTGGCGTGCAAGTTTTGTGATGATTGTATATATTGTAAAAGATTGTATATATTCAGTTACACCATGTAATTAAAAGCATGGCATAGCTAAGCATCCACCACATTAATAAAAATACTATAATTAATAGTCAGTATTTGAAACTGTAAAAGCAAGCTCAACATCTGAAAATTTCAGTATCATCAAAAACATGATGCTTTATTTTAGCACAATTATTTATTTCCATTTTCATTAAATTTTAATTTGGCTCAATAAATATTGGACAAACTCTAATGTCCAGGACAACGAGAAGAAAAACATCCTAGCCGTCCAGACAATACGGAACACGATCATGGGGTCGACATTGATGGCGACGACGTCGATCCTCCTGTGCTCGGGGCTGGCGGCGGTGATCAGCAGCACGTACAGCATAAAGAAGCCGCTGAACGACACGGTGTACGGGGCCCACGGGGAGTTCATGGTGGCGCTCAAGTACGTGACGCTCCTCCTCATCTTCCTCTTCTCCTTCATCTGCCACTCCCTCTCCATCCGCTTCAACAACCAGGTCAACTTCCTCATCAACTGCCCCCTCCCCGACGACAGCGAAGGCGTCATCACCCCGGCCTACATCGCCGAGCTGCTCGAGCGCGGCTTCACGCTCAACACCATCGGCAACCGCCTCTTCTACGCCGCGCTGCCGCTCATGCTCTGGATATTTGGCCCCGTGCTCGTGTTTCTCTGCTCCGTCACCATGGTGTCGATGCTGTATAACCTCGACGTCATCGTCGCGCCGGAGAAGGGGAAGAGTGGCGGTGCCGATCATCAGAGTAATGGACATCAATGTGAATTTGTGTGAAGTTATTGTAATCATGAAATTTGTTTTGATACAACTACTATGAAATTTCGATACAATAATTTTATCATGTTATTAAAAATAAAAAGTACTACTAGTATGGTAGGATGGATTAATTGATTGATTACATTAATCAAGTGAATTTCTTGCGTTAATTACAAATGAATTTTGACATAATATTTTGATTTTTAAATATTATCCAGACCTTACTCACATCTATTAATAGTGTCTATTTTTCTGTTGCAACGGATTTCTGTATGAAGACACAATGTATTGGGAATATTTAAAAGCATGACGAAGATATGCACTTGAGCCACTAATCGACAGTATACGAATCCTCAAAGTCACCATAACTATAATTGCACGAAAACATATACTGATAGACTGATAGTGTTCTTGGAATTAATATTGGAAACTGATGTGGAATCAATATGAAGAATTTTAAATGAAGCACAAGAATATTCTCCTCTGAAATATAATATTTCCTCATTCCGCGAATATCAGTCCAACTTTGCCTCGGCTAGGCTTTTGATAACAGTAATGCTATGCAGCCACAATATGGCTGGCCACAATGTGGTATTTTTGTAAATAATTGCAAAAGATAATATAATAAAATAATAGTTTTAGATAGTGGTTAAGTAGTTTTACACAATCACAATTTCCTTCTAATTTTGGAGAGAGAATACACATTAATTTCAAATTAAATATTGAAACTAATTTCTGTCTTCACTAATTACAAACTCTATTTCCCAAAATAATTATTATCGGATCCTAATGAAGTATGTACGTTTATTGCACAATTATTCTTGAACTAATGAAGTATGTACGTTTATTGCATATCAAAAAAAATTTCATTATAATTAAATATTTTTTTCATTTAAGAAAGTTCCATTATAGTCGAGGTAATTAATATATTTTTCACTCTTAATTTATTTGCTTTCTTACTTTACTCTTTATTTTATTCAGTTTTCTATTTTTTCTCGTTTACTTTATTATCTATATCTTAACACATTAAACATCTACTCCCTCTGTCCCACGAGAATATGCACTTTTTTAGTTCGTCTCACAAGAATATACACTTTCTAATTTTGAAAACTTTTTACTCTCTAATGACGTGAGATCCATTCTCCGCTAACAATATTTTTATTTACTTTTTCTCTCTACCTCTCTCTTATTTTGCCAATATTACATTAAAATTGAGACCAACCCAAAGTGCATATTTTTTTTAGACGGAGAGAGTATATTTTAGCGGAGAGAATAACATTTACTGTAACACTCCAAAATGGATAAGTCTAATCATATAATTACAATTATATTCTCCTATACTAGTAACTACAATTCCAAAAAATAATAAGAAGAATAAGTACTACTGTAGTAAATAAATAAGTATACTAAATTAAATGAGTAACAGAAATGGCTATAGTTTGATATCGTGTAGCATAATGTCATTACTTAATATATTTAATAATAAATATATATACTCCTATTTAGTTTATTATACATGTAACATCTAGGGCTCGATGAAAGGTTTGGATATGTGGTGAGGAATAGTAGTTAAGTTAAACCGTAAGGTATAAATTTGATACGAAATGCCTATTAGTCCATTTTCGGCAATTTCTTTTGTCCGTGTAAAATCATAAATAGAAGCTAAGGGCTAATAATTTTATAAATTATAAATCATGGCCTAGAATAATTGTAAATAATGTGAGGAATTATTTTGGGCCATTTGAGGATAATTGAAATTTTTATCGCCGATTATTTCGGTTTATCGCAAATTCGATCGTCGAAACATTTGAGGTTTTGGACGGGAGTAATTTTAGATTAAACTATAATTAATGTGCTACCAGATGGTGTATAGAATTCGTAAATGTGGAATCATATGATATGGAAATAAATTAGCACAAGAAATTAAATTAATTTAACTAATTAAATAACTAGAAATTAAAAGAAATTTCTAGAAAAGTTGCCACCTATCGTTATCTATTAAGCTTGACTTCTTCTTTAGGAAAAATCTTTCCATCTATAGGGATTCCTTAGCCTATTTAAAGGCATGTATATTGTGCCAAAATAATCAAATTGAATGAATACATTACTGATTTTCAACATGGTACCAGAGCAAAGGCTCAGAAAAATATCTCATAGCCTAGAAACCTTTCCCGGCCAAGAAGGGAAACCTGCAATCTTCACCAAAAATGTCAGACAACGAGGAGGAACGAAAACCAGACAACATTGAGGATGGACTATTAAAGATGAGCAATAATGTTACTCTAGCCGTTAAACTTAACGGGACGAATTACTCCCTGTGGAAACGGTTGATGAGAGTAGCAATTGTAGGGAGGCGGGCAAACCGATATATCACCGGTACACCGCCTCCACCGGAACCAGGAATGTGAGGCTACTCAAGTTGGGAGGAAGCCGATATGATCGTATTCTCATGGATCATTGACAACGTCGAAACCGAAATTGTTGTCGATTTCGCACACCACCAGACTGCACAGGCTCTATGGGAGAGCCTACAAACCACTTTTGAAAGCACAGCAGATCCATATTTGCTGTATGATTTGGAGGAGAAGGCAGGCAAGGTCGTCCAAGGAGAACAGGGGCTCGAGACATACTGGCGACAACTTTACGGAGTCTGGATCGAGATCGACCGGTGCCAATATCAACCGGTTGACTGCTGCGACAAGGGAATCAGCCAACTCCGAACATATGTAGGAACCATACGCCTATTCAAATTTCTGACAGGACTCAACCCGGTATACGACGGAATCCGGAGGGACATTCTCAAAGAGATCCCATTGCCCTCAGCCGAGACCGCGTACGGGATGGTGAAAAGAGAAGCCGCCCGGCGCAAGATGATGCCGAAAACAGCCAAACCAGCCACCACCGCGAGCAGCCGCACAACCACCCAACCGCCGAGGATTCAAACCCGATAAATCAAAGATGTGGTGCTCACACTGTGGAAAGAACAAACATACCAGAGAAACGTGTTTTCTCCTCGTCGGATTCCCGGAGTGGTGGGATGAGAATCAAAAGGCAAAGGCACGGTTGGCAATCGGGATGGAGGATGGAGGCGGTGGACTATTTCCGCAAGGGGCGGGCAACCGGGAGGTCACCGTCGCCCGTGGGAAAGCAGGGTACACCAGCCAGCAGCAGGGCGGAGGCGGCAGAGCCGGCGAGGCAGCCGGAATTGGGGAGGCGGCTTTTGTCGAGAGAAAAGGAGGCGGCTCAATTGGAGGTATGGGATTAGGGTTAACAAATCCTAATCCCCAATTTAATTTGCTATTTAGTCCTTCAAGTTCGATTGATGCTAAAAAACACCCCACTGCATGAGTCATTTTTATTCTAGCCCCTGTAGTTATAAGAGTATTCAATTTGAGCCCCGAAAATTGCATACGAGATCCCAGAATAATGAAGTTCGAGATAAAACCCCTAAAAAAGCTGAAAATACTTTCCTTAGCCCAAATCGTTTTGCACCTTTGGAGAATATCCTGATTGCCTGTATTGCCCAAAGTAGAACCGATTCTAAGGAAAGTGGATGGATTTTTTATTGTGGGGCGACTGATACTATGTCCTATGATAGAGATGATTTTTCTGAATTTGATGGAGCGAAAAAAGCCATATACAAACTGCTGATAGGGAATTAACTGTTGTGAATGGGAGTGGAACCATCGAAATTTCTCCGACCTTAAAACTAAAAAATTGTCTGTATTGCCCAAATTATCCCATAAACTCATGTCTATCAGCCATGTAACGAAAGAAATAAACTGTACATTACTTATGCATTCAAATTTCTGCGTATTACAGGATATCAGGACGAGGAGGATAATTAGGCGTGGCACTGAGAGTCAAGGTCTCTATTATGTAGATGAGATTGCTCAACAAGGTGGTACCGCAATGCTTGCTCACGGATCTGCAAACCGGGAAGCTTGGTTGTAGCACCGCAGACTAGGGCATCCATCCTCGGGTTATTTAAAATTGCTTTTTCCAAGGTTTTCTCATTTTAAGGATATTACTTGTGAGTCTTGCGTTTTGGCGAAAAGCCACAGACAATCCTTTAGATCACACGATACTCGTGTTGAGACTATTTTTTCTTTAGTACATGCGGATGTTTGGGGTCCCGCTCCTATTATTGGTGATCATGGTTTTAAGTATTTCCTTATATTTGTGGACGATTGCACTAGATTAACTTGGGTATATTTTTTGAAACATAAATCTGAAGTCTTCGAAAAATTTACTCACTTTTTTACTTTGATCCAGACACAATTCCAAACCGGTATCAAAATCCTTAGATCCGACAATGGTAGGGAATTTGTTAATAAAGAAATGACAGGTTTTTTTAAGGAAAAGGGTTTAGTTCATCAAACTACTTGTCCCTATACACCTGAACAAAATGGGGTAGCAGAGAGAAAGAATAGGGTAATCCTAGAGATCACAAGAGCCCTGTTTTTTGACTCAGGAGTCCCTAAGTTTCTGTGGCCCGAAGCTGTTGCTACTGCTGTCTATCTAATTAATGATCTGCCCACTAAAATATTAGGTATGAAAACTCCTCTACAGATTCTTTCATCCTTAACTAATATTCCTACACCTCTCACTCTTCCGCTCAAAATCGTTGGTTGTTCTGTTTATGTGCATGTGTCAAAACATGAAAGAACTAAATTTTCTGCATGTGCAAAAAAATGTGTTTTCTTGGGGTATGGGATAAATCAGAAAGGGTATCGATGCTATCACCCGGGGTCTAAGAAAATTATAACAACCATGAATTGTAATTTTCTAGAGAGTGAATATTTTTATACCAAACCTCGGGGTCAGGGGGAGAATCCTGGTAAGGGGGAGTGTGAAATAATTCGACCCCTCAATTTGACAGTGCCACACCTAAACATCTCGACCGCGGAACTAACAGAGCAAGCTAGTGTCACCGCCGAGCCAGTCATGTCTGCTGTAGAGCCTCCTCAAACGCCTACGCCCGAATCTTCTCCTCCAGTGATATCTGAGGTAATTCCTGAAACTAGCTCAGATAATACCGTTATTACCCCTGACGAGTCTGGTATAGATGAAAGTGAGAATGCAACAATTGATGGTAATACTGGCCGTTTTGTGCTCCCTCCAAGAAGCACTCGCGGCATCCCGACTAAGAGATACAGTCCTGAAAGGATTTGCAAAAGCAGATATTCTATGGCAAACCTGGCCAAAGCCAATCTAACTGAAATGGCTAGGGCATTTGAAGCAGCTCTTTATGAGGAGGAGGAAATCCCATATACAGCCGAGGAGGCCATGAAAATTCCTCATTGGAAGGAAGCAATGCTAGTAGAGATGCGGGCCCTACTGAAGAGTAATATATGGGAGGTTTGTCTGAAACCTGATGGAGTTCGAACAGTGGGGTGTAGATGGGTCTTCACCATCAAACGGAGGCCGGATGGGTCGATTGAAAGGTATAAGGCGAGACTGGTGGCCAAAGGGTACACTCAGACCTATGGGGTTGATTATGCCGAGACATTCTCACCGGTGGCAAAAATGAGCACTATTCCAGTACTTTTTTCGATAGCAGCAACCAAGGAGTGGCCATTGCATCAGTTCGACGTGACGAACACCTTTTTACATGGCGAACTACAAAAGCCCATCTATATGGAAGTGCCTCCCGGATTTACTGGGGAATTCGAAGGAGGGAAGGTCTGCAAATTAAAACGACACTGTACGGGCTAAAGCAGTCACCTAGAGCATGGTTTGGGAGATTTACAGAGGTGATGAAAAAAATATGGGTACAATCAAAGCAACTCTGATCATACCTTGTTCTTGAAGAAAAGAGAAGGAAAGATCACGTGTCTGATCATCTATGTAGATGATATGATTATCACTGGCGATGACGAAGAAGAGATAGCCCAGCTAAGAAAGAATTTATTCGCAGAATTTGAGATGAAGGACTTGGGACTTCTGAAATACTTCCTGGGTATAGAAGTTCTAAGATCAAAAAGGGGAATCTTCATCAGTCAGAAGAAGTATGTTTTAGATCTTCTAACTGAAACAGGATTAATGGATTGTAAGCCAACAAACACTCCTATGGTTCAGAATCACGGTTTACGGCTCCTATGGTTCAGAATCACGGTTTACGGACAGTTGAAGGAGCTGAAACTACTCACCGCACCAGACACCAGCGTCTAGTTGGGAAACTGATGTACGCCTACGCAGTTGGGGTGGTCAGTCAGTTCATGCATGCACCTCAAGTAGCTCACTGGGAAGCAGCTCTGGGGATCGTTCGGTACTTAAAGGGGACAGTAGGTCATGAAATTCTGTTTGAGAATCATGGACATCTGGAAATTCATGGGTTTACAGATGCTGACTGGGCAGGAAACCCAAATGACAGAAAATCAATTGCTGGTTACTTCACCTTTGTGGGAGGAAACCTTGTCACATGGCAGAGCAAGAAACAAAAGGTAGTAGCTTTGTCGAGTGCTGAAGCTGAGTTTCGAGGTATTAAAAGTGGATTGACGGAGATTCTATGGTTGAAGAAATTGATCACTGAGTTGGATTTGAACTCCAAAAATTTGTGCAAGTTGTTCTGTGACAATAAAGCGGCAATCAGTATCTCCGAGAATCCAGTCCAGTATGACCGCACGAAACATGTCGAGGTGGATCGACATTTCATCAAGGACAATATAGAGGCAAAAACAGTAGAACTTCCTTTTGTGAGATCAGAAGACCAATTGACAGATATACTCACAAAAGTCGTCGATGCAAGGAACTTCCGTGAAGTATTGTGCAAGTTAAGAATGGATTATCACATTACTTAACTTGAGGGAGAGTGTTGGAAGGAAATCACAAGATGGAAGGAAATCACACAAATTAGGAAATTAATATATTCCTTGATTTTATATATTTACTGATTCCATGTTTAGGGAAAATCTTGTCATCTCTAGGGATTCCTTAGCCTATTTAAAGGCATGTATATTGTGCCAAAATAATAAGTTGAATGAATATAATATTGATTTTGAACAGAATGTGTCATCACTTTGTAGAAGTGGGTTCTTTAGAAATTAAAGGAAAAGTATAATAAGGTTGGTCAAAGAGAGACAACCTATTGGCCTCTAAAGAGACATCATTTTTGTTTCATTCAACGTGTGTTCACCACAAATATGGTTCATGGTTTTTGTTCAACAAAATTATGTTAATGATTTACTTACTCAAATCCCACAATACATTAGTGGTGGTGTTAGGTGGAGTACAAAATTAATCAATCAAATGTTCTGCATATATAGACGATCCTCTAAACTAATTATATAATCGATATGAGTATTAATTTAATCAAAATGCATGCGACATGTATTTATCATATAGTATATTAATTTACAATCAATATGAAATGATATTAGTAACTAACTTGAAAGTGCACTAATATTTGAAGTGTAGTAAATGAATTAAGTAATCAATAATAATTACTTATATTATTTGCCAACTCTTGTTAATATAGTGCATTTGTGGAATTTTTGTTGGTAGTGTTTGACTTGTAAGGTTATGATAAAATAATAATGCATTTTGCATCATTTTCCATTATATATAAAAGGCTGATTTTTATTGTTTTTTATCATTGGCGGCGGCTATGTGATTAATTAAAGACGTGAGTCAGTCACCAATAACAAAGAAAGAGAGAGAAAATGGATAGGATAAACTTGATGCTTAATTATCCAAATATAATATTGAGGAAAGGTTTTGAAAATGAAAAGTTATATGGAGGTCAATTGGGTCGGCCCATTAGGTTGCGGATCAATCTTATTTGGGTTGCGGTTCAATCAGGTGTAGGCTAATTGAGTTGCAATTTCTTTCACGTTATGAAAGTTCGGCCTTAACCCTAAAAGTTCGGGTTTCGGGCTAGCCCAACGGGTTAATCGAGTTGCTACCGATAATGTTATCATGCGATCAATCCAATAAATAATGATTAAAATTAGTTATATTCATAAAATGTAAAATATATAATTATGAAAAAATTTGAGATATATTCTTAAACTCAATCATACACATCTAATACTAATATTTGAGATATTTCGTGAAATATTAAAGCATGCTTTAGAAATTTAAATATTTTTTAGTGAATTTGAAGTTTTTGATTTATTTATTAATTATTATATTAATAAAAATTCAATATATAATTTTTATATTTAATATATAATTGAAAGTTATTTTTTTAGTTATCTATATTATAAAATTAATCAATGAAGTGTCGAATTAGGTGTAAAAAATAGAATAATATAAATTTTATCGGGCTTCCGGATCAGCCCATCGAGTTTTCAGGTATGGCCCTAACTGGTTGCTGGTTAATCGGGTGCGGGCTAATCGGGTTTTAATTTTATCGAGCTAGAAATTTCCGACCCTAATGGTTGGTTATTCGGATCAGCCCACTGGTTGAGGCTACACTAACATTTCTACTTTTTTCAACTCAAAATGATAAGAAAAAGGATTCAAATATTCAAAGGCAACTACATTTTCTCTTATTGTTTTGAATTATGTGTTTATTTTTCTAAAGAAATTAATATGAGTATATCATATTTAGAGTAAATGTTTAGAAGAGAAATTATTTTTGCGCTTGGAGATTAACTTTTGTGCTTCCCTTTTGAGAAAATGTCTTTATTTTAGATTTTTATGAAAAAAGTAGTAATAATATTTTCTGTTTTATAGTTTTCCCATTTTCAATATTAATAACTATTAGTACTGAAAATAATATAATTTGGCGAACACTTATCTGAGAATGAAAAAACTACTTGCAATTTTTCAATATGTGGTCGAAGGATCTATATATTTCTACATATTATAATTTTCTATTGTTTAACATAATAAGTAATTACTTAATTAAATTAAAATTAATTAGTAAATTACTTATATTATTATTACTAACATAAAAAAGTGATCTACAATAAACAATTAAGTTATTTTATTATAAAGCAAATCAGTTTTTTGATAAAATCATCTGTTTTGGTGTTCAGAAATCCGTTTTTGCTAAAATCCCTCTATTTTGGGATTATTAAAATTCAAAGGGCTGGGCCGGATTAACTTACATTCGGCCCAACTCTCAGATCTGGACTTGGACTTCTCCAGAAAATTTCATTTCTTCCTAAACAATCTATAAGAGCATCCGCAATGGGCGGACGATGGCACGCCCGATGGCGCGCATAGTCCGCGCCATGCATCGTCCGCACCCATTGCGGGTGCGTGCCATAGGGCGCGGACGATAGTCGCGCCCTATACTTCGGTCGCGGAGGATAGCGCGGACGATGGTCATCGTCCGCGCCATCGTCCGCCCCATTGCGGCTGTCGCGGACGATCGACTCAGACGATGGCACGCGGTTTTGATTTTCTATTTAATCTCGTTTCTCATTCAGTTGTGCATACGAACATATCGACTATCTCTTTACATATTCTCTCTCTACATCCAACCAAAATGAATCTCGGCGACGACACCAATAGTTCTAGTTCATCTGAATCCGGTGGTTCGCTTGACGAAGCATTAGATGCAGCCGTTGAAGAGGCCATGGCGGCATGCTATGCGCAAATGCAGCGCGAGAAGGAGGCGGCGGCCGCGGAAGCATCACCGACTGGAATGAAGACGACCGTGCATCTAGCTATTCCGGCACATCGACCGACACACCCGATAGAGGGTTACCGTTAGGCTTTGAAGAGGTTCTATCTAGACAGGCCTCAATGCGCAACCAACAGGAGCATGCACAGCTCATGAGTGACATGATTGAAGAAGTGTGGGCTCGTAACCGCCGTCGCTGAGTTTGTGTTTTTTTTAACTCGCATTGTAATGTATTAATTTTTATTAAATGAAATGAAGTTTATGAAATTCATATTTTAATGTATTATTTTTTAAATTCGTATGGATTTTGTAAATATTAAAAAAATGATGACGTGGTGCGCTATAGGGCGCGCCTTAGGGCGCCCCACTGCAGGTGGGGAGGTAAGAGGATAAAACTGCTGACGTGGCGCGCCATAGGGCGCGCCTTAGGGCGCCCCATTGCTAATGCCCTAATATTTAAAAGTTAGGTTGAAAAGACATTTTTACTCTTTTTAGAGGGAAATTAAAAGCTGATTGTTTAATTCTTTATTTTCTATTTTTTATTATATATTTCTTAAATAAAATTTTATTGGACCAAATGATGGTCCAATATATTGCCGGACAATAGCTCCCCAAATAAGATTGAAATCTCTGTAAATAACCTTACAAGTTCCACGAAGAACCAAATCAATCTAAAAAATAAAACTGCAACACACTACAATTCGCCGGCGCCGGAAAGAGAGCCGACGAGACTTAGAGGTGGAACGCTGAGGAAGGACGGTGGCGCGGCGTGTGAGGGCGGCTGGGCAGCGGCGAGGCGCAACGGGTGACGAAGGCGGGCAACGGCGGCTGGGCGAGCTATGCAGTGCGGTGGGTTTGGAGGAAGCAAGTGGGCGGGGAATCACGGCAGTGGACGGCGAGGCAAGGCGTGCCGACGAAGTGTGCCTTCGAGGCAAGCGGAAGGAGGCAGGCGGGGCGGGCGGTGGCGCATGGCGGAGAGGGATAGAGGAGGCGGCTAATGGCGGTGAATCACGGCAGCGCATGAAGGAGGAAGGAGGCAGGCGGCGGCGGAAGGAGTAGGATACCATTGAGGGGGAGAAAGAGAAATGATTTAGGGTTTCATGGAATATTAGTTATTGTATACTAATTGGGCTCTAATTTGGGCCTTTAATGTAGCATATAATTTGGATTTTATAGTGTAGTGTAGGGGAGTAGAATTTAAGTTAAACTCTATTATTATTATTATTATTATTATTATTATTATTATTATTATTATTATTATTATTATTATTATTATTATTATTACACTAATAAAACTAGGTTCTAATTTAGACTTTAAATTTATTGTCTATATTTTTAATCAAATTAAATGTGTATATTAATTTCTTAAATATTTTTTATTACTCTTTAGTATATTGAATATATAGTTAGAATTTGAAATGTTTAATTTATTAGGTAGGAGAAAATTATTGATTTAGAGTATGACAAGATAATTACATTTTGTTTTTTGAATCTTTATGTTGTTTTGAAAAAAAAATTCTATAGTTTCATTAATAGTATAGAATTTTATAGTTGATATTATTTCAAATCAAATAGAGTTTTAATTTGGTGTTGGACCATGTGTACATATTTGAAAATTAATTTTTATAAATTAATTAATTTAAATTGATATATTAATTTAGTAATTTTTTTATTATTTAGTATATTGAAATTATTTAAAATAAATAAAAATTTTATTTATGTTTAATATTCAAGTCTTATAATTTATAATTATATTTATATTTGAATAATTAAAGATAGTATACATAGTTAGAATTAGTTGACTTTGATTTATTCTATAACATAACACTCCAATATATTGTTATTCAAGATATTTACTCATATTTTTAATTTTAGGCTTATCAAAATATTGGGATATGTATGTATAAATAATATCTATTGAATTTAAATTTGGTTAAAGCGAATATATTAATTGTGAAAATTTTACTGTATTTCATTTTTGCTTGCTCGTGTTGGCCTATTTCTAAAAAGACATGTTTTCTGTCATGGGCAACTGCATGTTGTATTTTAAAGAGCGACAAAATTTTATTATATAGTGATGATGTTGATGTTACTTTTGATTCTATTATTATGATGTTTACTAAAACGTTTTCTATGATTAAAGTATAGTTGATTTTTTCTATATTGATTTCAAGTACTTTAATCTATTTTTTAAAATAAATATTGATTTATAATCTTTGTTTAATGTTAGTATTATTCTATTTATTTGATTTGTTGATAATCTCAAGTTAGTGTGAAGAAATCACTTGAGTCGTGCAACACATAAGATCTGACCTGAAGTTGTCATTCAAGTTTCAATGACGTCGGTTCCCTTGAACTGTGTCATATGCAAGAGACTATTAGCAAAATCAAAGTCTATCTCTTCCTTATATTAAAATATATTTTGAGAAGTTATTACCCTTATAAAATAATTTTATTTTATGAACGACTTTGATAAGGAATAATAAATAAAGTTAAATCAAACACACAAACACAAGTTGTAATTTTGTACTTATGCATCAATACACAAACACAAACATTAATTTAATATGATTACTCGTACTAATTAATTAATCTAACAACTTGAGTTAATTATTTGTACATCTATAGATATAATAAATTGTTTATATATTTTCTAGAATAAATGATGGACTTTGAATGTTTTAATTAATGAAAGAAAATGGGTAAAAGAAAGCAAGGTTGACAATTTTTTATCCGACACGAATATGCACGAAATTAACTCGATACGAACACGTACGTTTAGGGTTTAGGACCTTATAGGGTTCGACGTAATAAGAACTCCAAGATTTCAGGTCGAGTTAGGGTCGGGTTTCGAGTCAGGTTAAGGTCAGATTTCTTATGTCATGTGCATAGCATTGGTAATACATGGTTCATTTATTTTATTTTATTTTACTTTACTCTACTTAAAGTTTTTTTTTGTCCATCTCTTTTTTTTATATACTCCACTTTCATAAATTAAAGTTGTAGGCATCGTTTGCCGAATATGAAATATTTCATTTAGAGTGAGTTGGGGGAGTGTATTTTTCTTTTTGTTATTGTTATTAATGTTATTAATTATTTATAATATTATGAATACTTAATGTAATTAACACATATTCTTAACCATAAATATCATTATATTCTTATCATCCTCTTTTTAAATCTATTTACTTTCAAATTTTTCTTCATTATTTAAAAATCATTTGTCTCATGCATAGCATCAGTGTTGACACTAGTTTAATCAAATGCAACAGATTAATGGTAAGTAGTACAAAATCCAAAAAATCAGCTACATTCATATGAATACAGTATATATGTAATACTATAAACTAATTATGAATTGCAATCATAATTTCTATTAGAAATGGGGGTGAGCTTAAAAGGGGTTATATGTAGGAAAAGATTTAAGAGATTTTAACATGCTCGTGTACATGAGGGTCGGAACACATGTCATATTTCCACACATAAGGTAAACAAGACAAGAGATAAGATATGGGGTTGAGGTTATCCACACTTATATAAATGAGACAAAATCAGATCATCACCGAATTAATGTGAAACAAGATTTAAGAGATTTTAACATAACATGCTCAGTTCGGTACATCATCATGAATTCACACAAATTAACACATCTTATTTGTGGTACAAGTCATCAACAAATTAGCAATCTAACAATACATGCAACAAACACACACATATCATAATTAGGTTTTACTATAATATAGATATAAATTCCAACAAGCGAACACACACTGGCACACACACACATAGAGATCATATATAGTCGTCATCCTCTGGTGTGTTGAGATAGTTGTGAATAAGATGGCTCAAACTCGACGTCAAAGAGCCACGTGCCAACAAGTCCTCCGCTAGTTTCACCTAACATACCAAAAGCACATTCATATATTATAAGAGGGGCAGACGCAGAAAAAAATAGTATGCACGGCACCTTAGCTCTGAGAGCTCCGACGTCGGATTTAAGGAGTCGGTTATTAGTAGCGGCGTCTTTGAACTGGTTAGATGCATCGCCCATCTGTTGGAAGAGCGATGCATTCTCACCACTTAACTGCTCGACTTGCTCTTCAAGATCACTCAAATGCGCCTGCTTTCGTCGCCTTGATCGGCGAGCAGACTCCCTGTTTGAAACCATCCTGCAAATTCAACTCAAGTCATCAGTTCATATATTTCTATCATCTCTCTCTTACACACACAATGGTAGTACCTTTTGATGCGTTTGGTGTCGTCGGAGGGATTATTGTTGTATTGTTCGATGTATTCGTCTTCGTCCGATTGTTGACTGTCAACTGCGTTACCAGATCATCAGATAACATTTTCTGTTTAGTGGCCTAGACATATTGTCACGTGGTGTGTCTAGCCAATCATAATTTACTTACCGCATATGGATAATGGCGAGTCGATGGCGGTGGTTGGATTAGGGTTTAAATTTGGAGAAGCTGAGAATTGGTAATTATCAGTGAAGGAGGTAATGCTTGAATATTCTTGTGGAATCTCCTGCAATAACACACCAACCATGCATCTCATCAACAAAAAAATGTTGAGTTAATAGAAAAAAGAGAACTATAAGAAAATACCTTAAATATATCATATAACATATATATTCGTATAGTATATGATATAACATTACATATATTTTAGGGCAAATTGTCGGAAAAATCATAAAGTTTGGTCAAATTCTGATCAATTTTGCAACTTTAGTATTCAATTACTATAGCATAACTTTTGGAAAGTGTTCCAAGAATAAAACGGTGATGGTTTAATCTAACGCAGACAATATCATAGTTACGTGAGTTTGAGGGTACATCGACAGAACCCTAATTAACAAGTGTAAAAAGGTTTGTTTCCAGAAAGTGTAAAGGGTTAGTGCATGGCCTTTTGCAACCTTTTGTAGAGAGGCTTATGTGGAAATGAGCTTTGAAAATTATTGCATTCCAAGTGCCAAACTACAAGACAACCAACTTGTAAAGCATAAACTTTCTATAAAGCTACCTAACTTATTTTACTGTTCAATAATTGGCGAGTAATATCTAGGCTGTCGCTTTTCAATAAGTTCGTTTAAATTTAATCCAAATCAAATTAACATTTTAACATTCCCTTAAAAAGGCATTTTATAGTATTACTTACTCTAGGGAAATTGCCACAATAATCCCGAAGTTTTGTTAAATTTGGATTAATCCTGCAACTTTTAAAAATAACCAATTACATTATAATTTTGATATATTTTTTTTCAATTGTCTCTTTAATTTAGATATGGCGGCTGATTTAAAAGGAAAAATACTTTAGCGCTTATATTCTATATATATTTTTATCCTAAAATTGATGGATTTTGTGAATGATATATAAATTTGCAAAAAAAAAAGTTATACTACTATACATTTTGGCTTTGAAAACATAATTTCCTCTCAAATCTAAATCAATTGTACAGTTAAAGAAATGTCGAAGACTCAAAGTCATGATATAATTGGCTATTCTTCAAAGTTGCATAATAGATCACCAAACTTCGTAATTTTGTCTATTAACATACGATATGTCTATTTTCATTTAATTGTATTGCTTTCATGCCTCATCAAATTTAGTACTATTATAATAAATCCCACCATTTATTCATGATTAACAACATATTTGAATAATGAATTGGTGATGCTTGATTAAATATGCATGGTGTAAACAAACAATTAAAATAAATCTGTATGCATAATAATAAGAATAAACTAACCGAATTTTTGAAAGGAAAATGCACGTTGTCTGTAGGGAGTTGATCGGAGCTTCCCAAAATGTGAGGTTTATTTTGATGGTTAATCTCTTCATGAGATGCAAACAGCTCCTCCAAAGCCAGTACTGATTCACTTTTCTTCATTTTTCTTGCACCAAATATTGAGCTGCCCTTCGACACTCCTTTTTTGCTATCCATTTTTTTTTTGCTTAGCTCTGAAGAATTTAGAGAGAGAGAGGGACTGACGAATATCCATATGACTATATATATAAGTTAAAAAGAAGTGAAAAGCTAAAAAAGTTTGCATGAGTAAATTGAGTTAAAACTTAGTAGTGGAAGTAATAAAAGACAAGTCACCTGCATGACTTTTCAGCATGGAATAGCTTTATTTGATTGATCTTTTAAGTTAAAACTTAGTGGTGGAAGTAATAAAAGACAAGTGACTTGCATGACTTTTCAGCATGGAATAGCTTTATTTGATTGATCTTTTAAGTTACTCTCTCCGTTAATAGTCCTATTTTGCCATTTTAATTCGTCCCAAGAGTCATATTTCACTTTTATCATAAATGGTAAGTAGGCTTCATATTTCACTTACTTATTTCACTCACATTTGATTATAAAACTAATACTATATAAGTGAAACTCATATTCCATTAACTTATTCTACCAATTTTTCTTTACATTTTTTAAAACTCGTGCCGTAACTAAATAGGACTCCTATTGCGGAACGGAGGAAATAATAATATAATTACGACCAATTAATTATGATTATTTTATATAGTCAATAAAGTTTAATTAGTTTAACCATTAGATTTACGTCTTGGTTGATCTTCCTCCTGTGCAGACGTATCTGAAAATTTGTGACGTCTAAATATGGTGACGGGGAATGCCAATGCTCCAAGGTTGGTATTTTGACCTGATGGCCTGGACTCTCTGTGCACACCCAAAAGTGAGAGCTTCGTGTTTGTAGAGAGATCCCAGACAATCTGTCCAAACGTGCTCAAGGAACACCCCAATCCATCTGCATTATCCTGCATCGCAAAATTGGATACAAACTGCGCCATGGACGCAACAATGTTCATTTTTCTCGCGGCTATACTAATCGCGCTGCCACTATGCTGATACAGAAATGGAGGTCCACTATCTGAATAGCTAGTTACTCCTCTTTCCTGTAAAAAGGATAAGCTATTATTTATATGGGATAAAGGGCATATCAATGAATCTCGTTTATAAACACGCCATCATCTCCATCACATTTAAACATGCATTAGAGAGTAAAAGGAAAGGGCAGAAAGCAATATTTCCTAAGAAGATAGAAAGAGCAGCACAAAAACAGAAGGGTAAGTAGACGACAGTCTACCTGATGAGTACTTGTTGGGAATGCAACATCTCTGCATTTTAACAATCAACCCATTCAAGAATCATAGTCAAGGTTTAACTGCTATTCAAACATTTTAACAATTCAGTGCTACAAAACTACTAAGCAGAAAGGCGAAAGTCCTTCATTCTTGACGGCAACTGTATATACAAAAAATTGTTTTTTCTATCCTAATACGTCCTCCAAGAAATAGCATTAAGCAGAGATTAAACTATTGTCCTCAACATCAAATATCTTGTGATGGAACTATACATGCACACTAAGCTCAGCAAGAGTTTAGGGTGTCCACTGTGGGGTGCCCGCGGCTATAGCCGCGGGTTGGGGCCGAGGGCGGGCGGGTTATAGTCGAGAGGCGCGGGAAGACACCGAAATGGGGGCGGTAGGGGGCGGACGGGCTTCAGCCGACTCCGGGGCGAGGACGCGGCGAAATGGGGGCGGACGCGGCTATAGGCGCGGCGCCTATAGTGGCGGCACCGACCGCCGCGGCTATAGCCGATTTTAATTTTTTCTTTTTCAGTTCAATTCACCTATAAATACACCTCATTCTATTCATTATTTTCACACCATTCCAACTCTACATCTATAAAAATTTCTCTCACTACAATTTGGGGTCGGAAATGAACAATTTGTGGAGAGACAGCTGGAATGCTCAGATTCAACGGGTACAACACCAGGCCGCCCAGGAGGAAGCGGCCCGTTTGGCGGAGGATGCGATCCCTCGTGCCATTACTCATCGGTGGACAATCCCACGAGACCACGTCGGTGCCATTAATTTTAATTTTAATTTTAATTTTAATTTTAATTTTAATTTTAATTTTACTTCTAATTTTAATTTTAATTCTAATTCTACTTCGTATAGTCGTGTTCTTCTAATTACGTATAGCCCGATAAATTTGTTCATAATTACTTGAAACATTATAAAATGAAAGTTGATTATAGAATTTAGGGGCTATTGGGGGTGTCCACTATAGTGGCGGACACAAAATCTTGGGACTATGGACAACAAAACTTGAGCTATGGACAAAAACTGGGGCGGGGCTATTTGGCGTGTCCAGCTTATGGACACTTATTTATTCCTAAATAGTCAGCCCTTCATTTTCTCATCTACATTTCCCAATATGAAGAATTAACATAATCATACGCATTGTAAAGAGTTGTTTTCCATTCACATATTTTCAGCACCAAATTAACTCCGGAATCAAAAATCACCAAACCAAAAAATGCATATAACCATCTAGAAATTGAGGGAATACTGGACTATGGCGGCGGCCAGAGTTAAGGATGTCGTGAGCTAAGTCGTGCGCCGTTGTGGCAAGCCGTTTGAGGAATTCTGCCCTTGATTCGGTGCTTGACCCAGTCACGGCGCCATGGCTCATGGTTGTCGCCGCTGCTGTCAAAATCAGAGATGGATAATCGGGGAAGAAAGACTTCACTTGGGCTTGGGCCTTTTACTATTGAATAATTAGACTATGCCTCATAATTTACTCCATGTTTTCCGTTAAAAAGATAAGTCAAAAATGGTAAATTATGTTCTAACTATCATTTTTATAAAAAAAAACAGATCACTCAAATTATTTTTTATTGGAAATCTTATGTAATGTAATGCTACGGGAAACATTAAAAGGGCTACCGATCTTATATGTATATTATTTAATGTTAACAAATTAGAAAAAGTTATACTCCTACAAGACTATATTTTATGTGATCATCTATAAAATATGGAGTAATAATTTGGTCATATCATGATAACATGTTATTAGATTTTTAAATAAAATATAAGTTTACTATTTATGTGACAACTTTTTGCCGACATACCGAAATGGAAAATCTGGACAATATTTTAAGGAAGGAAGAAGTATTGTTTATGAACTTACGTCTCGGCAGCTCTAATCAATACATGATGGCGAGCCGTATTTGTGACACTTTGATTAATTTGAGCTTTATATGTACAATATAAAAGATTTCCTAGGCTTTATGATTTAAATAAGGGCAAATTGCCTCTAAAGTCATGAACTTTGAAGATAATTTGGTTGTTTTCGTGAACTTTAAATATTGCATGAAAAGTCATAAATTTTATCGGACCGTACAAATTTCCCATCCGACCTGACACGATAGATTTCCGACACAAACTTATCCTGCGTGGTGCGCCGAAGGCATGACTTGACAAATGAAAAATTTAGGGTTTAATTCGAATTGTGGAACTAATACTACTTTTATGCTCAATTAGATTTGTGGAATTCAATTTGTATGTTTATGTCGATTTGTATGCTAAATCGACTTGTGAAATTCGATTTGTATGTTTTGATTTGTGCTACTTGTATGTTTGTGAAAAGTCTGAGGTTAGAGATTGCAACGATAGAAGACAAACAATTAGAATTAGTGGACTTGGCAAGTCACGCCTCCGGCGCGCCACGTAGGATAAGTTTGTGTCGGAAATTTAACGGATCGGATGGGAAATTTGCACAGCCCCGATAAAGTTCATAACTTTTTACGCAACATTTAAAGTTCACGAGAAAAACCAAACTATCTTCAAAGTTTATGACTTTACTGACAATTTGCTCTTTAAATAATAGTAGTAACTTTTTTTATTTTTTTGGGACTAAAATACCTTTCAACCATTTGAGATCATTTGAACTTTTACTCTTTCACAGGACATAATTTCTTTTCGAAGTTTATTTATTATTTTTATTCAAACTAGTTTATTAGATCGACATAATTAGTTCTGAATGTGTATTTTATTGATGATACTTAACATAATTTGTTGTTTTCTTGTATCAATTTATTTGTTTTAATATGTTCTGGAAATTAATGGCTATCTTAAAATGATACTACATTACTATAAAGCATTCCTCATTTTCTACAGTTAAACTTGTTTGCCTTAATTTAAACATTATCTGGTTATGGATGTAAATGATTATACTTTGATAGGAAGAAAAACATTTGAATAACTGTGAGTAAATTACAAGAAGAAGCATTGTTTGGTTGTGGATATGATATAAATTCGTCCCAAACTTTAGATGGGCTGGAACTCGAAGATTTGGGTTGGGTTCCCAAGCCCAAAGTCTTTCGTGTACGTTTTATGGGACATGGGCATTTATCCCAACAAATTCGATACTCATATTCCATGTTTTTTTATATTAACTTTAAAATCGACTTATAAATTATTAATTTATTTTAAGGGCATTCCTAAATTTTTTTAAAATTTATGAAATTTCCTTTCTAATTTCTTTGAGATTTGAAACTCCATTTTTATGTGTATAACTGATATGAATATATTTTGAGTTTTAATGTACAAATACAAAAATAGAAAAAAATTATATATAAAGAAAAAATATTAGAATATAGTTAGGATAGAATAGAGCACGTACGATTAGAATTATTAAAATATTATATAAAAATAAACTATTTTTATGAGATAAACCAAAAAAAAGTATCTATTTTTATGAAATGCATGAAGCGTTAATATATTAGTACCAAATAGAATTTGTAGAGTAAAAATATGGAATGTGAATCATTTTATCCTTTATCTTAGCAATATGAAGATGGAGTTATCAACAAGGTCGTGATTCGTTTATTTTCAACTTGTATCGTGGTGTTAAAGGGGCATAGCATATACGCTGCATGATTCCATTTCTCTAGCATATTCCACGAATATTGTCCTAATACTCTTTATCTTATTATATATCTTTTCCATTTTCTTTCACATTGATGGGTAAAAATTTAGTGATCTTGAATTCTGGATTATTGGATACATTGTCATATATGGTAATATGATATGGTCAACTAACTACAATTACAAAAAAAGAAAAATAAAGAAAGATAAATTTCTACAATAATAATTGATTGGATATGTAATTATCACCCTTCTTTCATAAATTTGATTTAGTTTACCCTTTCGAGAAATAATTGTACTATATACTTACTCCTCATATAAGAGTTGAGACAAGAGAGGGGACGAGTATCAATCAAAGTATGCTATGTTATTATAGTTATTGGTTGTATTTCAATGAGAGAATCAAGAATTTTATAATTTAATATGCATACACGTGTTTGACCAAACAATCATACTCTATATCTTATACCAAAATCATTAAATTTAATGTAGAATTAATAAAGCAAGAGAGAATGAATGAAAAAATGGTAGAAGTACTATTATTGAATTTTGGGGTTCATATTTAGAATGATGTGAATGAGTAATATTTGTTTAAAAATTTTCATATTTAAAATTAATCTTATTTTGATGAATGGCCTAAAATGATAAAAATTAGTCTATTTGTTATTTTCAATTGAAAATAACAAAGGTTAGATTAACATCTATTATTAATTGCAGTTGTTTGGCTAAGAGCATCTGCAATAGCAGACGTCGGGGCGGACGTTCGACCGGCGTGCGCGACGTCCGTCCCGGACGTCTTTTATTGCAAGAAATGAGGCGGACGCGAACGTCCCCGACGGACAAGAGGTCGTCAGTCGGTTTCAGCGGACGTCCGCCCCGACGCCCACTATTGCGTCATGACGGCGAACGTCCCATTTTTTTATTTTAAAATAAACTCTATATATACGGCTCGTTGCACTTTATTTCATTCGCACCACTTGTATTGACGAGTTTATCTTCTTTCCCTCTACGTTTCTATTGATAGATCCAAAATGGCTAGTGGTAGTGGCAGTGGTAGTGGTGCGGATGGTAGTGGTAGTGGTGCGGGTGGTAGTGGTGGGGATGCTGATGACACAATGCGGCAAATTAATGAACGGTTGTTGGCTTATACGTCCGTCGAGATAAATCATCGGATACAAGAGCACCTGCAGCGGCATCTGCATCCGGTGGTACCTCGCCCCGTCATCCATCGTCAAGCTGTTGTTCCACAGGACCACGTCGCTGCACATCGCCGGTTGTTTGAGGACTACTTCGCGGAGGAGCCGCGGTTTGGGGATAACTTTTTCCGGCAACGTTTTAGAATGCACCAGCCGTTATTCATGAGTATCGTGAACGTTTTAGAGCGTCAGTACAAGTATTTCAAGTTCAGAGAGGATGCGAGTGGTACACCCGGTCACACGCCTATACAGAAGTGCACTGCCGCAATCAGGCAGCTGGCATACGGAGGCGCGACCGACATGTTCGACGAGTACCTCCACATCAGCGAGATGATTGCCCGGAGTGTCTGAAGTATTTTTGTCAGGGCGTTATTGAGATATACGGGGAAAGATATCTTCAGAAGCCTACCCCCAAAGACTGCCAGGCTCTGATGGATATGCACGGGAATCAGCGCGGGTTTCCGAGAATGTTGGGCAGCATAGATTGTATGCATTAGGAGTGGAAGAAATGCCCCGCCGCTTGGAAAAGGGTTGTACACTACCGGCTTCAAAAGCAAGAATCCAACGATGATCCTCAAAGCCGTAGCTGACTACCGGCTATGGATTTGACATGCGTATTTTGGAGTAGCCGGGTCGAACAACTACATCAACGTCCTAAATTTGTTGCCCCTTTTCAACGAGCAGTGCATGGGCGTTGGTCCGACCGTCAGTTTCGTCGCCAACGGCAACCAGCACGATATTGGCTACTATTTGGCGGATGGGATATACCCTAGTTGGCCCGTCTTTGTGAAGACGATCAGATGTCCAATAGATGAAAAGAAGGTCTACTTTGCGGTCGACAGGAGGCGGCGCGCAAGGATGTGGAGCTGGCCTTTGGTGTGCTATAGGCTCGATGGGCGGCAGTGAAGGGTCCAACACGGCTGTGGTATCCTGAGTGCATCGCTGATGTCATGTACTCATGTATTATCATGAACAACATGATTGTCGAAAATGAAGGTCCAGCGCTGACTGATTGGACCAATGATGATGTTGATGTTGCCGGTCCAAGCCACGACGTGACCACCGCCAATGTACGAATGGGGATAACTCATGGGAACGCCGATCAGAGCCGTGCATTTGCCGACATGCGCCAACAAGAAGCCCATATTCGACTCCAGAATGATATAATTGAAGAGTTGTTGGCGCGGAGGGGTGTATGTTGAACAACTTATTTAATTATGTAATTTTTTTTAATTATGTATGTTTTTTATAAATAAAATGGTTGCATTTTCTCCGTATTTTTGTCGAAATTTTAATTCCATAAAATTACATATTTGTGAATTTGTGGATTTTTATTATTGGGATGTCCGTCGGGAAGTCCTTGGGGATGTTCGCTATTGTGGAGTGAGATGTCCTTATGACGTAGCAGGAGGTGTTTTGGGATGTCCGCCGGGATGTCCGTCTGGACATCCGTCCCTATTGTGGATGAGCTATCTATTGTTTGTGACTATTGCCAACGCTTCTATGCACGCATTACATAGGTCAAACCCAACTCGACTTTGTTTCGATTTCTTTTGTAAAACATCAACTTTTATTATAAATTCTCTCGTTTCGAAATAATGAAAATGTTTTATTTTGATAAGAATATTAAGAAATGCTCTATCTATCTTTTTAAAATAAAGACATTTTGGACTATAAAAGATACTCCTTTCGTCTCATTAAAAAAAAAACATTTTTTTTTGGGATTATCCCATTAAAAATAAAATATTTCATAATATGGAAATATATCTATGTCAACTTTTTTATCTTTCTTATTTTACCATCTCTTCATTAACTTACAGAACAACACTACATAAAAGCTCAGAACGGATTTTTAAATATTCCATATTTAATAGGACAGAAGGAATATATTGTAGGAGTATAAAAAAAAGAAAAAATAATTAAAATACCATGTGATGAAGTAATTTCAAGAAAAAATCTAGAGAAAAAACATATCCCATTAATCAAGATTACCAAAATATCTCAATTTGTTTTTATTTTTAATATTATCCAGTAATCAACAACAAATCCCAATAATGCTAATTATTCGGAATTGTGGATTTCGTATTCTTGTTTTATTGAATTTAAACGTGTTTCGTGAACATCATCATCACTACTGTATCTTCATTTTTTTTATAATAATTGAAAACATGGAGATAGATAGCATCGATGTAAAATAAACATCATTCGACATGTTGAGAGAGAGGAAGTCAGCGTCATCGTCATCGTTATCCCCCTCGATTCGATCAACCAACTTTGGATAAAATTGTGGGACTGACTGATAGTGATACCCAAAGCTGACACTGCTCACTTTAATTATACTCCTTTTCTCCTCAATTCCCATATTCTCCTTAGCCTCCCACGAATCGGGGAACAACTTCTTTGTAATCACTCTTGCTTGCTGCATCGATGGGAGCTGCCAAACGACCCCTAGTCTTTGCCTATTATGTCACTGGCCACGGTTTCGGCCATGCCACCCGCGTTGTCGAGGTCCATCTCACTCTTCCTCACGCGCTCTGTGTGTGTGTGTTTGTGCAAGTTGCTTCTGTTTTTTCAATTTCGTTTTTGTTCTACTTTGGCATGTTTAAGGAAGACTACAATGAACTGTTTTGATGGAATTGCTTCTTCTTCTTCTTCTTCTTCTTCTTCTTCTTCTTTTCTGGGAGCATTTTTCAACGATCATGGCCTCTTTTGTTCTAGAAAATCCCTAAACAATTGGATAAATTTATGCAAAAAATAAAAATTAAAAAATTTACTTTCTTGCATCCTCACAAAGTCACTTTTTTAATCAGTTGATCTTCAACTTCCAGTTTCTTGCTATTAGTTGCATAGCTATATTGTGCTCCTCTAGAATTTCTATTTTATTGGAGTAGTAATCTATGGAATGTGATGGATTCACCTCATTCTTGTTGTGTACTATCTTTGAATTTGCGTTTTTCTTGTATAGGTAGCTCGGCATCTCATTCTTGCTGGGCACGATGTTCATGTGGTTACCGGTGCACCAGATTATGTTTTCACAACTGAAATACAGTCTCCTCACCTTTTTCTACGGAAGGTCTGTTTGCTCTTCTGCAATGT
The DNA here is from genome assembly GCF_004379255.2 of Salvia splendens. Classification (NCBI taxonomy): domain Eukaryota; kingdom Viridiplantae; phylum Streptophyta; class Magnoliopsida; order Lamiales; family Lamiaceae; genus Salvia; species Salvia splendens. The sequence continues at coordinate 22,274,838 of NC_056051.1, forward strand.
TCATGGTGAATTGCTCCGTGGCTCTGATGAAACGGTCTACTCACTACTGCCTGTTGTGCAGGTGCTCTTGGATTGTGGAGCAGTTCAAGCGGATGCATTGACAGTTGATCGCCTTGCGTCTTTGGAGAAAGTATTGCTTGTTACTTTGCAGAGTTCATGTCTTAATTATCCTGCTCCATGTTCACTTCTTGTTGTTGTATTATTGTTTATAGTATTCCGAGACGGCTGTAGTGCCTCGTGAGACTATTTTAGCGACTGAAGTAGAGTGGCTGAAGTCCATCAAGGCAGACTTTGTGGTAAAGTTCATACCTTACCCCCTTCAAATATAAAATCCCTCCTATTTCATAGCATGATGTAAATCAAAATTCGACTATTCACAATTTCTTTCGGTGATATTCAAGAATGAAATGAAGTGGTTGGCTAATTGGCTTTCTGTATTAACACAAACTTTGAGGGGGAAGAATTTCTGATGTTAAGTGGGATTTCAATCATGAATCATGTGGTGGCATTGTTTTTCAGATCAGATCTGTTTCTTTACCTGTTTCTCCTTCAAATATGTTGGAAGTGTAGGTGTCAGATGTCGTTCCAGTTGCTTGCAGAGCAGCAGCTGATGCTGGCATACGCTCTGTTTGTGTCACCAATTTTAGGTACTGTCGCTATCTCTTACTTGCATGCATGATGCCGTGGCTGGACATACTGTTGACCCTCACCTATGGTGTGAGTTTCTAAGCCACATTATTACCCTGAACCAAGCGATTGCCCATGAAACGCAAAAGATTCTAACAAATCCTCTGTCACGATTTACATATTCCTGAAGTTATATTTTGTTTTATGTAACAACATCATGAGCTGGATTTCCTTTACTCCATATTCATTCTCTTCTTTGAAATTAACTGTGGTCATGGAAATTATTTTTTGCAGTTGGGACTTCATCTATGCTGAATACGTAATGGCTGCTGGTCATCACCACCGGACCATAGTTTGGCAGGTAACTGCAGTAAAAAAAAATTATGAATATAACTTTATGTGCCTGATCTGTCTTTTTAAATTTATATTTCCTAGCACACTGGTTGGTCATGTCCTTTTCCTGAGTTGTGAAGTACTGTATGAGTTTTGATGAAGTGTCAAAATAGCTATTAGTAAATCTCAAAGATAAGGTTTATTATTTGGGAAGCATTGGCTACTCTGGCAGGGAATGAAATCAATTGAGAAACTTAGGAGGACATATGTTTTATTGGATTAAGTTGTTTTAGTTTTTCTTGTTTTTTGGTGAGGAATTTATTTCCTTAATTTTGTGGTTTCTTTTGGGTGAATTCGGTGTTCTCAAGCTGTTGGAATTGCATTGTTTAATGAGAATCTCGATGCTAAATCATAAAGTCATACTTGGGTGTTGCAGATTGCTGAGGACTATTCACATTGTGAATTTCTTATCCGTCTCCCAGGATACTGCCCAAGTAACCAACACAAAACTCATTATTTTTCTCTTATTTTTGTGTGTGCTTCCCTTTCAAATTTCAATAGAGTAAGAACTCGAGAGTTGAATTTATTTCCTTTGTCTCATATTGTTTATTTTACTACAGTGCCTGCATTTCGTGATGCTATTGATGTACCTTTGGTGGTGAGGAGGTTGCACAAGCCCCGTGAGGAGGTAAAGAAAAGATTTTCACCTTTGAACTTGTGACTGGATTAATGGTTAGTAGATATGCCATTTTACTTATTCATTCTCTTTAAACTATTCTAGATCAGGAAAGAACTCGGGATTGGGGAGGATGTGAAGACTGTCATTCTCAACTTTGGAGGGCAGGTACCTTAATCAGCCATTTTACTTATCCACACCCTTTATCTCTCCCTATTTGGGTTGCATTCATTTGATCGATATTGTACTGTGACTATTTGCAGCCCTCAGGTTGGACTTTGCAGGAGAAGTTCCTGCCAAGCGGTTGGCTTTGCCTGGTATCTCATTTTAACTTTTGTTTTTCCAAATTTCAAGGATTTTTTATGTAAATTGGATTCCAAAATCAAGGGTGAAATTTATTTGATTATATGTTCAGGTATGCGGTGCATCTGAGAGTCTTGACCTTCCTCCAAATTTTGTGAAACTTGCAAAAGATGCATACACTCCTGACTTGATAGCAGCATCTGATTGCATGCTTGGTGAGTCATATAACTTCTGTTCATATCTTATGTGTTAACGAAGTGAAGTTGCATAGAAGCTTGTATTTATTTTTAAATTTCAGGCAAAATTGGATACGGAACAGTCAGTGAGGCCCTTGCATACAAGATTCCGTTTGTCTTTGTGCGCCGGGACTACTTCAATGAAGAACCATTTTTAAGAAATATGCTAGAGGTAAATTTTGGTTATGCTGTGGGGTTGAAACATTTTATTTCTAGCTCATTATATGGCCTGGTACCTTTTTCTGAAATGAGTCTATAGATTAACCAGATTTGACGAAATACGGTCCTTTTTCAGTTCTATCAAGCTGGTGTTGAGATGATTAGAAGGGACCTATTAACTGGACACTGGGGACCATATCTCGAACATGCGCTTAGCTTAAAACCGAGCTATGAGGGTGGCATAAACGGCGGAGAGGTGTGCAGTTTTCCTGTCTATGTCTGACAATCTCGTTTTGTCCACTCCATATAAATGTCATGTACTCAAGAACAATGAATAGAATATTAATGGGTCTTTCTGCTGTATCGTTATTTCACACACAATCTGATTCATGTTAAATTCCAGGCTGCAGCTAAAATTTTGCAAGATACAGCCTATGGTAAAAATTATGCAGCGGACAAGGTGAGCTAAATTGTCTTGCTGTTGATGCATAAAAAATTTGAAATTTCGGATCCCATTTTATTATTTGAGAGATGTTTTTTATGTGATTAAACTGCTAAGTGGATTTTTTTTAACGTTTTGGCTTGAGTTTAGCTTAGTGGGGCTCGGAGATTGCGTGATGCTATTGTTCTTGGGTATCAATTGCAAAGGGCTCCAGGCAGAGATCTCAGTATCCCAGATTGGTATGCGAATGCTGAAAATGAACTTGGTCTTCGCACTGGATCTCCTACCACTCTGATGAGTGAAGATACTTTTTTCACGCCATCGTTAGTCCTTCTCATATCTCATTCACGCCCTTCATTGTTCTTTCTGATATACAGATTTCAAAAGTTACCATTTTCTTGTATTTCTGTTAGACGCCCTGAAGATTTTGAGATTCTTCACGGAGATTGTATGGGCCTTTCTGATACCATGACTTTCTTGAAGAGCCTATCAGAACTTGATGGTATCCTTGTTTCTGGAATTACTGAGAAACTCCAAAAGAGGGAACGAAAAGCTGCTGCAGGTCTCTTTAACTGGGAGGTGTTTTCTGAATCTTTTAATCATTAAGCATCTTCTTCATGCTTTGTACTTCCTGATTTAATCCACATATATTTTGGTTGGCATAGAACTGATATGTATGTGGATGTTCTTATGTTTGGTTGTAAAAACTTGAGCAGGAAGACATTTTTGTGGCAAGAGCACCTGGAAGATTGGATGTTATGGGTGGAATTGCTGATTACTCGGGAAGCCTTGTACTTCAGGTGCGTTACTGCACTTCAACCACTGGCCTACTTCCCTACGGGCTAACCTACTGTCCTAAACTCTAAACTCCAAGACACGTAGCTTTTCCAATGAGGAGCTATTTATAACAGTTGCATAAAGACTCCACTTGTACTCAAACTTTTAGATAAACCGATCTCTAACACTCCACTAATAAACAACTAAATAACTATAGATAGGAACGAGATCTGCATGTAAGGGACGATCTCTATCAGATGGCCTATTGAAATGAGACGGGAGGAATATAAGGCTATAAGCTAAATACATATTTTCACCATTGGCTTTCTGCCTAGTTGCCTTGATGATTTATCAGCTGCTTGTCCTAAAATGTCTACAGATGCCGACAAGAGAAGCTTGCCACGTTGCAGTGCAAAAGTTACATCCTTCTAAACAGAGATTGTGGAAGCACGCCCTGGCTCGACAGAATGCTAAGGGACAAGGGCCAACTCCTGTTCTGCAAATTGTATGGGAATACCTTTGTTCTGAAGTTCTATAAGATCAATAAGCAAACTGTTGGAAGCTCCCAGTCTCCATCAATACTCGTGTTTATTGCTTAATCTTTATATCATACCCTTTTCAGGTATCATATGGATCCGAATTAAGCAATCGGGGGCCTACCTTTGACATGGATCTGTCAGATTTTATGGATGGAGACCAACTCATGTCATACGAAAATGCCAGAAGTTTCTTTGCTCGGGATCCATCGCAAAGGTTTCACACTATGATGTTGTCTGCTTCTAGATTATCTCTTATACTATAAACTCACCATGTTCTGGACCTAGATGGGCAGCATATATTGCGGGGACCATTCTGGTTCTGATGAAAGAACTGGGAGTTCACTTTGAGAATAGTATTAGTGTTCTGGTATGTGTTACTTTTACAACGGCTCTTGATTGCTTGCTCTCATTCTTACCTTAATCTACCAATCTGAAATACTTATCATTTGGTGATACCTGTCATACTACTTTGAATTGTAACATTATCAATCCTTTAGGTATCCTCTGCCGTGCCAGAAGGCAAAGGTGTCTCTTCTTCTGCAGCTGTGGAAGTCGCTACGATGTCTGCCATTGCCGCTTCTCATGGTGCTCACCATTCTCAGTTTATTAGCTTAATATTAACTGGCTTCTATCAGTATCCACTATCCACTCACACACATCTACACCCGAGCTTTATCTGAACTATTAGGACACAATAATTGGACTATGGCAAGAAGCGATACAATACTATATGTGTGTCCATATGCATGCGTAAATATGCCATTTTAGGGGTAATATTTATCATCAGCTATATTTAGTCTCTTTTACTCAGCTTTACCTAGTTACATCTTGAATTTTTTTTTACAAGAATTAGTTTATTTTGCTCACTTAGCAAGCAACTTCTTACCCATGATTCTGCTGCAATTTGCATTATAATCTGTATATGTTAACACTGTTGAAATATGTGCGTGACAGGATTAAATATCGAGCCAAGACAGCTTGCTTTGCTCTGCCAAAAGGTTTAACTTTTGATATGTGAATATCACAGGAACATTCACTAAAACACCCATGGTAACTTTGATATTTTGCGATCCTCACACTTCCAATTTTTGCCATGTGAAGGTGGAAAATCATGTAGTTGGAGCTCCATGCGGTGTCATGGATCAGATGACTTCTGCGTGCGGTGAAGCTAACAAACTTCTCGCAATGGTTTGTCAGGTATTTGACCAGATTCATGGGGAAGGACATATCTTCTCTTGTAAGAGTTTTTAAAGAAAAGACATTGAGTTTCCACTTGACTGTTTCTTGCAGCCTGCTGAGGTATTAGGTCTCGTGGACATTCCTAGTCATATACGATTTTGGGGAATTGATTCCGGAATCCGCCATAGGTAATTGATTTGCAGAGAATTACGCTGTTTGTCACCTTAAAGTTAATTGGTTGTGTGTGAGTGAGTGTCTTACTGAACTGGTATATAATTTTGCAGTGTTGGTGGTGCTGATTACGGATCTGTCAGAATAGGAGCCTTCATGGGTCGGAAAATTATTAAATCCGTGGCAGCAGAGTTGCTATCACAGTCTACTGCTAATGGTTTGACGTCGGATGATCTGGAAGAAGATGGAATCGAACTACTTGAAACTGAGGCTTCCTTGGACTACTTATGCAACTTGTCACCGCATAGGTGAACACTTGAAAATTATGTCTGCATTTCTTTCTCCCTTTCTTTCCAAGTTGAATGATGAGGCTGTTCTTGACATATGTAAACCAGTTTGACGTATTTTTGGTTTTTCGATATCAGATACGAAGCTCTCTATGTCAATCAACTTCCTCAAACGATACTCGGTGAGGCTTTCTTGGGGAAATATGCTGACCATAATGATCCAGTCACTGTCATTGATACAAAGAGAAATTACGGACTCAGAGCAGCTACCAGGCATCCGATATACGAAAATTTCCGTGTAAAGGTAAAACTATACAAGTTTCTGTGGATATATCTTCTGTGATCTTAGTTTATTACATGAGATATGGTCTTCTTATGATCTACCATTTGTGAACCACTGTATAATAATCTCTCGTTTTCATCGTCTTGATTTACGCTGGTTTTTGTACGAATACAGGCCTTCAAAGCATTACTAACATCAGCAACTTCAGATGATCAATTAACTGCTCTTGGAGAATTATTGTATCAGGTAGCTTTATGTTGTATTCAGCTGGATATTCTCGTTCGAGTTCTCGTCTTTAAGCACGCTAAACGTTCAATTTTAATGCCTACGCTATCTTTGATTCAAAACTGCTGCTGATTGTGGTGTTGATCTGCTTGACAGTGCCACTATAGCTACAGCGCCTGTGGGCTCGGCTCAGATGGGACAGACCGGGTGGTGCAGCTAGTGCAAGAAATGCAGCACAGCAAACACTCTAGGGCGGGTGAGGGAACGTTGTACGGTGCAAAAATCACCGGAGGAGGATCTGGAGGCACTGTTTGCATTGTTGGGAGGAACTGCTTACGAAGCAACGAGCAAATTATTCAGGTACCTCAAAAACTTGTGCAAGACTGTCTGATTGATCAAAATGTATATGACTTCCCCATTCCTGATTGTGATGTGCAGATACAGAAGCGATACGAAGGTGCAACGGGATACTTACCTATCGTTTTCGAAGGATCCTCTCCCGGTGCAGGGAGATTTGGCCATCTGAGAATTCGTCGTCGCCTCCGATCTAAGTAGGATATAACCATTTCAGAAGAGATTAGTATCTCCAAAATATATTGACAAGAGAAGCCATGAATAAACTAAAAAATGTGACCTATATATTAAACCATTAAACACCTGATGCGTCATATATATAATTCCAAGTCTAATTTATTGATTTGTTTGGATCAGTTATAATGTGGAAATTTGCGACTTTATATATTGTGTAGCATGGTCGTTATGAACTTAAACTTGTTTTCGCATTTGGGTTACTAAAAATGAGGCATAAATATATTCAAAATTTCATTAAACATATATGTCCTTAAAATTACAAATTTTAACCTAATTTGTTATTTTCCAATAACTTCAAATTTGGTCACAAAAATATGAACTTTTGAAATGCAGTGAATTTCCTACAGCTTAAAATTCTGGCGAAATTTAGGAGGATTTTTAAACTCAAATAATGCGTCAATTACAAATGTTTCTATATTGACCGTCTTTTCAACCATATAATTCAATACACCACATCGAATTTGTTTTAGGAAAAAAATCAAACTTGGGGAAATTGGCTACAATATAAGTTCATGATATTATGGACTAAATTTTAAGTTCTTGAAAATTATCAAATTCGACCAAACTTGGTAATTTTAGGTACTACTACCCTTAAATTAAATAAGTCAATACGTAAATATGCACATTTTACCTATGACTATCTTAATTGACAATTCAGTCCTTATTTTTAATAAAAAGTTTCGTGTTCACAATTTTCAAGTCGATAAAATAACATCTTTATTCCATTTAAAGTCAAATAGCTGAAAAATAATTATGACAGTTGGTTGACATCTCCGGCCACGTCACCGCGCTGACGTGTCAACTTCCCAACTGCAAATAACTACCAACCAACCTCAACTTCTTCCTCTTTGTCAAGTCCAATTCAGTTTAAAACCGTGATCCAAAATTTCACCATCATTTCCAAATTAAACCCTCTCATTTCCCCTACAAAATTCAATCCCAAAATCCCCCTACCTTTTTCAAGCAGAATGTGCTCCAACGCAGCTAGAGCTGAACAGACAATCCACCCGGTTCCGGGTCTGGGGTCGGACGAGATGGAGCGGGTCGCCCACCAGACCTTCACGCGTTACACTTCGGACGCAATGCCGCCCAGAAAAGGAAAAAGGAGTCGCTATCGTTTGGTTCCGAAACGACTTGAGAATCTTGGATAACGAGGTTTTGCACACGGCCTGGGCTTCGTCCCAGGCTCTCTTGCCCGTTTACTGCGTTGATCCGAGGTTGTTTGGCGCCACGCATCACTTTGGTTTCCCGAAAACTGGAGGTATTCGTTGCGCCATTTCGTGTTTTTATGTGTATTGTGTTTTGAGTTTTTGTTAGCGTTCGACTCTGCACACCCGAACTCACATTAGTATCATATTTTAGGTTAAGCCCTCACGGTATTGGTTACCACATTTCCGTGTATTTTGCTTCGTCTCTTTGGAGGCATTTGGTGATGTTAAGGATTTTTATGTGCAATATGTTTTGAGTTTTTATGAGCGTTCGACTATGCACACCCGAACTCACATTAGTATCATATTTTCCACTTTAGGTTAAACCCTCACGGTATTCGTTGCCACGTTTTCGTGTATTTTGCTTCGTCTGTTTGAAGGCAGTTGGTGATGTTAAGGGTTTTATGTGCATTATGTTTTGAGTTTTTGTTAGTGATCGACTATGCACACCTGAACCCACATTAGTATGATATTGTCGACTTTAGGTTAAGCCCTTACTGTTTAATTTTTGGGACACTTCCCAAATAGCTTCATACTAATTTAGTTGGGGTAGCACTTATATATTGCTTTCAATTTTTACTTATTTCCCGACGTGAGATGTGGTTTGCACCCCAGCAGTCTTGCTCCTTCTTTTCTGTTTCGAGTTTCTTGAATTCATAAATGTAGGCTATATTGTGTAAATTAATAGAGTGTTTGGCATGAATTACGCGTAAGTTAATGTAACTGTTTTCGATTTTCTTGTATGCCAGCTATGAGATCACAGTTTCTTATCGAGTGTTTATCCGATTTGAAGCAAAATTTGATGAAAAGGGGCCTAAACCTTCTGATTCAACAGGGGAAACCAGAGCAGATTCTTCCTTCACTTGCCAAAGCATATGGAGTCCACACTGTTAAGTAACTCTATTTTCTACGTTTCTTTTCGTATTAGCATAGATAGTCGGTTTACTAGATCTCATCTATAAACGGAACATTGTTGGTTGGAATAACAGGTTTATGCTCAGAAAGAAACGTGCAGTGAGGAAGTAAATGTCGAGAAATTGGTTTCCAAGAATTTAAGAAAAGTCGTGCTACCATCAGCCGAGGGCGTGTCTACTAAGCATAAGTCTTCTAATGTTACTAATCTGGATTTGATCTGGGGGTGTACTATGTACCACATCGATGACCTTCCATTCAATTGCACGTCTTTGCCAGACGTGTATACTCAGTTTCGTAAGGTGCATTTCCTTTATCATTCGTTTCAGTTTCAGTGCTAGTTTTGGTCAATAGAAGAGGCTCTCTGATGTGTTTGATGTGTTATGATCAAACATACAGTCGGTTGAATCAAATTCTACCATTAGGAGTTGCATTAAGGTTCCGGCATCACTTGGTCCCATGCCCGATGTTAAAGATTGGGGATGCATCCCCGATGCTTCCATGCTTGGGATTCAGCCAGAAAAGGCATGTAAATTTTATTTCTAAATATACATTAAAGTATTAGTTTCTCTTGAGGCTCAATGTTGCATTTTGTTTGATTCTTCCGATGCAGGCTTCGAAAGGAATGTCGTTCACAGGGGGCGAAAGCGCAGCACTGAGTAGAGTGCACGAATATTTCTGGAAGAAGGCGAGTGCTTTCTTCTGATTTACCAAATACTATTTGAAGTCATTCTGGATTTGAGTATAATGAGTTTGATTGTGTACTTTTTTTAGGATCTCTTGAGGACATATAAAGTGACACGAAACGGGATGCTAGGACCAGACTACTCTACAAAGTTTTCTCCCTGGCTTGCCTTTGGAAGCCTTTCACCTCGTTTTATTTATGAAGAGGTACAACGCGACTTACATCCGTATTCGATAAATTAATATCATGCTTAATCAACTGCAACGATCGGTTAAGATTTTGATATAAACGAGAATTTGATTTGTTTAGGTGAAGAGATATGAAAAGCTGAGAGTATCAAATGATTCCACATATTGGTACTTTCCTCTAGTCGGCTTCTATCAACTTGTGTTTTTGTGTGAGATTACACACATCGAAATTAATTGTGTCGTGTAGAAACTGTCGAACGATGTCCATGAAAAGCTACTTGTTTTATCACCAGGGTGTTATTTGAACTTATATGGAGAGACTACTTCATATTCCTATCAATCAAGGCTGGAAACTCTCTCTTTTATGTTGGTAAGGGAAAAGGAATACCGTAATCCATGACTGAAAACGAAAGCACTTGTTTCGAGCTCAAAGTTTAAAATTGCATCAGAATCTGATCAGCTCTAAGTAAATTTTGATTCGTATATACTTATGTGGTGAAGAATGTTGATACATCCACAACTATATCTTTTTGGGTAGAAAATTTCTTGAAGATGGTATATTTTACATTACAGGTGGTCCTCGAGGAGTGCAGACGAATTGGAGCCAAGACCAAGCACTGTTTGATGCTTGGCGAAATGGTCAGACCGGGTATGTCTTTGGGGGTTCGTTATTTCATTATGTTTCTTATGCATTCATACGAAAAAGAATGTTGTCCATTTCCGTTGACAGATTCACTATCGTGCAACTTTAGGTATCCTCTAGTTGATGCAAACATGAAAGAGCTATTGGCTACTGGCTTCATGTCGAATAGGGGGCGACAGGTGAACTTAAAAATCAGTACCCATACATGTTTGAGTTTTTCAGTTAGTTTGATGCGAACGTCTATTTTTGACAGATTGTATGCTCATTTCTCGTTCGAGACATGGGTGTTGACTGGAGGATAGGAGCAGAATGGTTCGAGTCATGCCTCTTAGATTATGATCCGTGTTCCAACTACGGTAACTGGACCTACGGAGCAGGTCAGTTCCAGTGCTAGAGATATTCTTCTGTGCCGTCATTCATTCTGTATTGACAAATAGTAGCTGATGTTCTTTACTTCTCGCGGTAGGTGTTGGGAATGATCCACGAGAGGATCGGTATTTCAGCATCCTGAAGCAAGTATGCTAAACTTCAACTTTTCTTAGTCTTTTCTTCATGGGAATGGGACAAAAGAACTATGTTAGCAACCTGACTATGTTGTGAGTTCAGGGTCAGAGCTATGATCCAGACGGAGAGTTCGTGGCGTACTGGTTACCTCAAGTGAAGCCACTGCCTAAAGAGAAGAGGCATAATCCTGGGATGATGATGTATATGAAGCCAATAGTGGCACTCAAATTTGGGAACACAAAGGCCTCAGGAGCAAGAAGAGGTGGTGTGGAAGAGAAGAAAGGGAAGAGCTATAGAGGCAATAGAGTGCAATAAAATAATGATGCTTGGCATATACATATCATTTTTCAAGTGGAGGAATGAGAAATAAGTTGTTTGTTAGCTCTTGCTCTTCCCAGTGTTGTGGGTGGATGTGTTCACAGATCTCTGAATACTGTCTTGCTTCTGCAAGAAGGCGGCATTCGTCCATGTATCAAGGAGCTGTAACGATGCACAAGTGGTTCGTGGGAAGAGAACACAAGGATATTCGAGCAAGGCTCTGTGTGTAATTTTGACTATGAGTTTCACTTGAAACACATGACTTTTGCACTAGTCTATCTGTAACACTATAGTTGAGTCGTTTTCCATTTTTAGTCATCTTACTGGTTGAGTCATTTCCATTTATGATGAAAATAGCACATTTAATCTTTTTTTACTTCATTCTTCTTCTGTTTTATTCTCTCTTCATATATGTACTTCATATTCTCTACACTTGACACACTAAGCGTTTATTCTTTGATCTTCGTGCCCAAAACAAACACATCAACATCAGTATGACTTCTACTAATTATTTTATTAATTAAATGATAAGTGATAGGATCCAAAAAAAAACATTATAATTTGGGTGGCAAAGCCTTTTCTCCCTGTTAAGTGTCACTGATATCATATCATCATGCAAATGGAGGATGAGAAAAAAGTCCACCCACAGGCCACCATGCCGATATATATATAAAAGATGCCAAAAATTAGTAGTAATATATAAGTAGGGTCAAAAAAATATAGTGTGTGTCGATATTACTTTGGGTAGCTTAAATATGTAAGTAGGCAACTACAATTTAGACAGTATTCATCCCTATTTAAGCAAAAACACATGTATCAATTAATCAAAGGTGCTATATTTGAGTCATCATCAGCTATCCTCTCCGAAAATCTGTAAAAATCTGATGGCAGTGGTATATTGAGTTCTGAGCAGACTAACTGCATGATTTTTGCTGTCACGCCTCCCATATTTAACTTGTTCAGCGTTACGCCAATAGAGAATCTGTTGTCAATGTCGCAATAGCCTGTCGATCCACCGAGTCCAGAATGCCCGAAGCCAATCAGCTTACCATCCTCTGAGTAAGATCTCTTAAAACCAAGACCAAACTGCCCACCTGGAAGTGTCAACTCCTCGTAATCCCCGGCTCCAACGAATGCATCGTGGATTCTGCTGTTGGTAAAAAGTTTAGCAGTTGTTTGGTCGTTGCCATATTCACGTATAGCGACAGAGATGCTGCTGCTGCTAACATCTTCACTGGGAACCTTAGTGTAGTTAGCTCCGCTGGCCTTTTTCAAGGAGCTACCATCTTTGGAATTGTTTCGTGAGTGCTTGGAACCTTTTTGTTTTTTGGTGGATTTTGGAGATGAGAATTTGGGGATGTGCTGGTGGCTCCCCAGTTTGGGTTCGGCAGGAGAAGCATGTGGTGGTGGAATGGCGCCTTGATCCACGAGAGCTGCATAGTAGCGTGCAAGAGCACGAGCTGAGCAATGTGCATTAGCAGAAGGTATGATGGCACGCCGTGCAAAAAGAGTGTTAAATAAAGCAGGAAGAGCAGATGCGATCTCGGATGGGTCTTGCATTTGGGACTGGAAGCTGGCTGGAATATCTGGCCGGCTTTTGGCCATCTCGGAGAGTCTCTTGATGTCCTCCGCATCAGATGTGAGAGTGGCAAGTCGAGATTCCACACCTAGTAGAAATAAATTGCAGTGTCAAATATATAGAGTCAAAAAAAGGAAGACTATGAGAAAGATTAGATCATTTTTCTTATCCAACCAACTAAACTGTACAGGACTCGGAGACCTTTCGGACTTGATCTAACAATTAAAGTATTCGGTTCCCACTTTTAGACCATATATAAGAGATCTGACAAAACAAACTCTGGTAAGTCTTACTCCTCTCTTCTCGATCTAATATAATTTCCCAATGGTTCAACGAACTGCACTTGATGGGTTTAATATTTACCGCCAAGTTGAACTAGCCAACTAGGAATAAGAACGAGTACAAGGTGCGTGTGAACAGGAGACATTATGCATGAAGAGTCTAAACATACCTGGAGGAATTCCAATGTATAGCTCTCCATTTATGTTAAGAGGTTGAATAAATGCTTCTTCAAGGATCTCCGGAAACTTCTTCTTTGATGCATGCTGTTTTTAGTAAAAATGATATTAATAAGCCTCACAACGTAAATATTGGTTCAATTAGCAGAGAAACGGGGAGTTTCTCCACTGGACATGAAAAACAGTAGGTGAAACTTTCTCCATTTCAGGATTCAGGTTCTATTCCAAAGAGAGGAGAGGGCTGAGCAACTAAAGCTTCCTCTTAGGAACTACATATACCGGCATGACTAACTTAAACCAGTACCTAGAAAGTTTGTTGTAACATGTATCAGCATAATCATTTTTGTCTTGTAAGGCCACCATAATCAGAATACTGTGCTCTCCATCTGTGTCATGAAAACAGATGTAGAGCAATAGCATTTCTCTGTCAAAAAAATTCACAAATCTTCTCGAATGGTATGAATAGCTCATCTTTGCAAATTTTGAATTTTAGTCAAATTAAAATAGCAGTATGGTAAAATAGAAGTTTTAATTGGACCTTTATCGAGTCTTTGCTCTTATTGTATCATAGACAATCAAGAACATGTGAATTATGTTGAAGATAAAAAGGAAGGGAGCTTCACACGACACAAGCTATAGTATTCATACAACATTCCAAGGTTGAATTATGCTGTCCCTAAACCAGACATAAGAAGATAATTTTAAATATAGAGAGAAGAAGGGGTGGGAGGTCTGAGGGAAATACTCCCCCGTCCCCCATTATGTGCCCCACTTTTCCATTTTGGGACGTCTCTTATTCATTGTTCCACTTAACCTTTATTATTTTTGGTAATGAAGCTCATATTCCACTAACTCATTCAATTCACAGTTTATTATAAAACTAATATATAAAAGTACGACCAACATTCCACTTACTTTTTCCACATCTATAATTTACATTTCTTAAAACCTGTGTTAGGTCAAAGTGGCACAAGTAATTCGGTTGGGGGGGAGTACAAGATTGAAATCCGCAATATCATTTTGTTACTGAAAGAATAAGATCTTCAATTTAATATATTTACCTCAATAATACCACCACATAACCAGCCAAAAGACAAGTAATGATATGACTGCTGACCTCCGGGTTCAGTCTCTGGCACCATCTTTGTGATGCAATTTAGACATTCATCCCAATCAGTCAGAAGTAGAGGGTTTTCGCGTGCTACACTGCCCATGGCATTTTGCAAACCAGCTGTGTGATTAAGCACGTGATGAACCTAATAGAACAAATAAAAAAGTATTTTGAACACATCATCCAAAGATAAGACCTGAAATGGGAAACAAGCTGGAGACAGTACATGATAACTATACTCTAATACAATCTTAGAGTTGAGAATTTGCAAGTTAGGTCACATCATTTGGTGAATAAATAAAGATGGTTGCACTTCACTAACACCACAGATTATTTTAATTATTAGGGCATTTTCAAACAGATATAGATTCGTCGTCATCATATGAAAACTAGCATACATCCAAAACATTACCTTTATCTTGTCTTTTCCATCTGATCCAAATTCGGGCCATATATTTTCAACTTTGTCCGAAAGGTTCAGCTTCCTGCTAGATTAATTTTAACCAGTTAATACTGAATCTTCATTTCCAACCAAATCACGTGTGAGGACCAACCAATTAATTTGTTGGATATCAATGCAACAATTATTTTCACATAGAGAATAGATACATATTAAATGGGGCTAACAGTAAGGATCTAGTCAACAGTGGCAAACCACAGCTGCATAAATAGATCTGCCGCTTCATGCCTACATGAATATAACAGAGCATTAACAACTTTTGCATACCGTTTATCAACAAGCCAATGAACCATTCCTGCTGTGATTCCTTTAGATACAGAGAAAACAGGGAATAAACTGTCAGGCTGAACTGGTCTAGGATCATATCTTCCAAGGACCCCAGCAGCAGTGTCAATGATTACTTCTCCATCTTTATAGGCACACACCTACATAAGTTCCGTGAAAAAACAGCAGAACTTCTCAGATAGGCCAGAAGAACTAATATAGAGCAAGAACAAGTGGCTTTGTAATAAAATAAGGGCACAAGCTCTATCACTTGACAAACACACTATGAGATGTCAAAAGGAATTAATTTAATTACTAAGTAAATAACATAAAGAAGGATAAATTCCACTGTAATGGAGTCACTTTTTTTTTGCACTCGTTTTGAAGAAATGATAATAAAAATGGAGAGAGAGTAAAATAAGGGAGTATGTACCAAAAATGACCACATATCCTGCCAATATATTCTATATTCTATAAGCTCGATGATTTCACATATTCAAGTGGCATGGGGTTCCAACATAATTTGGGAAATGATATGCTAATGTGAATATAAACAACATGAACTTTTGATTCATTTGGCTTTAGTCTTTTTATCTTCAACAACCAAAACCTGTTAAGTCGAAGGAATAGATATCTAGCATGTTCTTTGCAAAGAAAAGAGTGATCATTGTATTTTTTCTTTTAGGAAAATAACTTTTAATAGACAGGATTTCGTACTTATTCTGCAGTAATGTCTACCTGTATTCCAAGTACTTTATCAGCATTGCCAAGCTCAATTAAGAGCTTCCGAAGCTTGTTTTCAACATTAGAAAGGATAGGAGTGTCGTGCATCCAGTTTGGATTAGCTGCTGGCCCTTTGTTCACATTGCTGAAACAAGTTTCCACAAGAGGATGAACATCCCTGAGGATACAAAAAATCATGAAATCACAGCTTACCCTTGTAAAACAGATTCTGCAAATGGTCTCATAATATCCACGTAATTAACACGAAGACCCATTGATGACGAAAGACCTGAAATCCATGTCAGTTCACAAATTATGGAAATGTATACCAAATAGAAGAAGTGTGTACATGAAAAAAGTTATCGGATACCTCTTAGAAGATTAATCACTCTGCTGAATATAATGATATCCCCTGGAAAAGCATCAACCTGAAGAAAATATGTATATGAATCCATTGAGAAATACTTTTGTTTGGTGTTTTCATGAGGAAGGGAGGTTTTCCACTAATTGTATAATAACATCACAACCAAGGACATTATTTGGACTTACAGGATTGAATCGTTTGACTTGTTTCTCATTGAGCTTCATTTTCTCTTGAAGGACCTTCATATTTTTATCTCTTTGCTGAGCTAAAGCTTTCATTGTTTTCTTCACCAAATGATGGAAACAACTCAGTACATACAAAACGATTAATTATATTGAAAATGAATATGTGTCTCTTACTGCGGCTTCAGCTGCTGGGGTTGAAGTGCGGAAGAAGACATTTGCTATTTCCATAACTTGCTCGGGTACATCCAACCGCAACTTAAGTCCCATTTCCGTGAAGGAAGATAAAAGAGCCACATGATCACCCTGCAATAAGCAGCACATAAGTTTTCTTGACAAAATAAACAATAATACATGGATTTCAATCAAAAAAATTGAAAAAACACTGGATCATAGGAGTAGTTAAGAAGGTAAATATGGCAATGAATGACCTGGACAGTAAAGACCTGACAGGCCCAATAAGTTTACATATGATATTAACTCTAGGATAAAAGAGAAAATAGTGAGCTTCTACTTTTCTAGAGGAAACCCAACACGGGTCTCAACAGCCCAACTAGTGCTCGTACCCAGAGCAAAGGGAAGGCAACAAAACACTATGAATTTTAATTGAAACCCTGAACGTAGCAGCATCGGCAGAGACCTATGTAATTCCATTCCCTTCTACATGGGCCATGAGAACGAGTCGATTTGTTAGCCTCACTGACTGAGGGTTTGTGATATAGATGTAAGAATCACAGGCTTAAACCTTTGGGTCAGATATGGGCTCAAAGCATCAAACTGTCCTTTCCATGATGAACTATCAAGCTAATTTTCTACTACTGGTGTTGTTTTGATGTTCTATCAAAACTTATCAATTTGATATATTTTGGACATCGGTTAACATGAGCACCATGGAGGAAAGGGTGCTAACCTCAGCAGATGCTAGAAACATTTTTGCTAAAGCTTGTTTCAAAGGAGATGATAGCCTCTTCGTAAGCCCAAAGTCTAGCAATATTGGTCGATGTGGAGGAGCCTTGCTCACAAGGAAGTTTCCTGCATCAAATCAGAAGAAGATACATGATACGGCATAAATAAAATAGCAGGATAAAATATGTTCGTTAACAAACTGAAAGAACAAAACCAGACTGAGATTCAAGATATATGGTACCAGGGTGAGGGTCACCATTGAAGAATCCATCAATATATATTTGATGTGCATATGCACGACTAATTTCCTCAACCAGTTTTTGTTTGTCAACACCCATTTCTTGCAGAGAAACTGAGTCGTTTAGACGTACTCCATCCATATACTCTAAGATTAGGACTTTCTCAGTTGACTGCATCATAACATATATTGAGAAAAATATGAAATTACCATATAATTAAGAAAAGCAACTTGATAATGCAGGAAAATGCAAAAAAAAATCTTCTCTTTTTTTTTGATGAACTTTCCACGAGTAGATATTACTGTAATTAAAATTAATACATAATGTGGGTACAAACTTCGGAGAACATAGTCTGGGAAAGATTAAATCCATGTTATGCACGGATACCATTTTAGGTATCCTTCAAAGCTAGCCATTAAGGTATTGTTTTATTCTGGTATATATGCAATCAATAACTTTGTTCTTCTCTCATGCAGGAAAGCAAACCAAAAAAGGTGTTAGATATACCTGACGAGTATGCCTTTTTCTAAGTATTGAAGAGATGTAAACAATTAAGGTGTACTTAAATGCAATTTTAGGAAGACAATGTCAGAGTGAGAAGTAAACAGAAAAAATGGACTGAAGAAAGTAAGTAGGAAACAGGACTCTATTATAAAACCCATGAGAGTTGAACTAGAGGGATGTAATCAATCAACTCAGCCAGATATGTTGTAAATGTCCTAAAGCAATTTGACTGGATTGAAAAATTAGTGTAATAACACCAGGTCATTAATTTTTGACATATAACTAGACCATAGGTAAATGATCATAAAAGGCTAAAAACTTCAGTCGGAAGAATCTAGAAAAAGCTATACCATAATAATATTTGGAATTAAGACTTCCACACGGTTTATGACGTTATCATCAAAATTACTTTTGCAGCCAAGATTCCTAGAAACTTCCCGAGTGTTATCTACAAAAACCAAGAGAATCACTGAAAGTGTCAACGGATTCGAAAATAGGCACAGATCCAATGATTATGACTAGCTTACCAGCCTCAATGTTGAAGTTAAGTTCTTTGGGTGCTTCTTTGCACCATTCATCTATCATGGGATTGAAGTCATATTGTGGTTCTGCCCAGGCAATCCAATCAACTATTGACTTAGCATTTTTGAGATCCTATCAAAACAAATAATTCAGGACATAGATATCATGTGTATCATAAATAAAACTATCTCAAGACCCAAAGACAACCTCCAATATGATTTCTTTTATACCCTCATGTTGAACTTTAACAACTACGTCTTGTCCATCACGCAGAGTTGCTCTGTGAACTTGAGCTATCTGCAGAAAGATAGAGCGGAAAGCAGTGGAGTCATCCAAAAAAATATGTTTGCATCCCAAGAGAGGGGGATGGGCATTATAAAAAAAAACCCATTGACGTATTTGTGATAAATAGAAGGAACATAAAAATTATGCCAGAATCATCCTCATGTCTCACATAAGCATACTTTTTTTTATCATTTATCTTTTGATGTACCTTGTGGAGAAACTATAAGAATAGTTCAACTGATCCTAGATAGTTTTCCGTAAAAATCTCTGCTTTTAAGTTCAATAAAATCAGGTGCTAACAAATGTAACATTAAAGATCTTATACTGCAGAGGAATGCTAAGCTGCATAAAAGCTAAAAGTGACAGTATCATATGTAAATAAAAAAGTTTACATATTTGGCTAAAAATGTTGATTGGCATTTATCCATACACTAATATAATGCATCATACCGAAAATGAATTAAGCCATTAGGTTATGATCTTGCTTATTTATACGACATTAGCACTTCCAATCTGAACATAAATACTGAAAATCAGAAGTTCCATTCCCCCCTTCAATAGTTATAGTGCTGGAGTCTTACAGATGCTGTAGCGAGTGGTATATTATCAAAATTCAAAAAGAGATCGTCGATCGATTTCCCTAGCTCCTGGTTGATAATCAGGCAAACCTGCTCAAACGAAGCATGTTATGTGTTAACAATGTAGCCAGCACCATGAATATATCGGAGCAAATTAATACATCAACCTATAGTGCAGTAATTATATGTTTCATAATGTACTACTTTTTTTCCAGATGTTACTTCCTAGATGCTACACTGACAGCGTCAACAGACTTCATTTTGCTTTTTAAAATTTCCTCAGCATTACAATAAATTAATTAGTAATTACCTCTTCTAGCTTGCGAGGGGGGAGAGAGTCCTGCAGCTGCTTTAGATGGTTTATATAGGCTGGGGGAAGTACATCAGCTCGTGTAGATAGGTACTGTCCTAGTTTCACCCATAAGCCTTCCAGCTCAACTATCAATTTAAGAACACGCTTGGCATTACATTCATGAGCCTTCTCCCAAAGCTCATCCCTCTTTGAACTCTTTGTCCATTTCTCTCTCACTTGCAGGGCCTGCAGATTAAAAAAAGACATAGGAAAAAAAGGTCAGAAATGGGCATCATAGTCATTCATCAGTCCAACATAGAAAACATTATGTTCCGGTCACTGTGACACACAAGTCACTTATACAATGACAGCAACCTAGAAGCACTACAACCTTATAATCCAGGTAGATTACAACAGATAGAGTGAAAACTTTCACACGTCTCTTGTAGATGCTTCCCCATCCCATTTGGAAGCAGATCTTTTCCCAGCTGTGTACCTAACAGATACTGAAGCACATATTACATAAAACTGATCATGTTTGAAAATCATATGCCATAAGGGATTCGAGAAAGTCGGGATAAACATGACAATGGCACATTATTAATGTATATAACACTTGAAAATGTTCTACTGAAAAATTATTTGAGATGTCTATATAAATGAAAACACCAGAAAATTTTAAATATGTAGGAAAAAATAACCGGAGGATAAAATATAACAGTTAAGGCTAGTAGATTGGACTAAGAAAGTCTAGCAGGTTTGGTGCAAATGATTGTCTTAGGCCAATTTTTTCAAGCTGTCTCAGGTTAATTCTGAAAGAGATATATCTCACCAAGTTACTGTCCCCAGATTCCATTCAATATATATATAATATAATTTTTAACTTGGAATCCTGGCTATTTTGATATTCATGATTTCCAATAAGATTAATGTACATGCTCATATTCCTGAATCCGAATCCACAATAGCATTAGTAAAAGGAACATTTCGAGAAAACACATCCTTGGTAACTATGCAACCATTTGAGCATAAGGTCCCTTTTACAGACTTATTCATCTAATGAATATGAATTTAGCAAATCTCACTAATTTTTCTCCCTCACACTACCAGGCGTAACTGCTGCAAAACCAGCAATTCTAGAATCGAACTCCAGGTAAGCAAATATCCCATGCTGGTCATCATCTAAAGTGTTCTCAGTTCATAACCACCACTTGGAAATGCATCAGACTAATTATATCTAAAAGTAACTTAGCATCCCAGCATTGTTTATGCCAGTGGACATTATAGAACAAATAGTTTGAATGATTATGTTCAGGCGAAGCAGGGACTACCAGAAAGGGTGTTTCAGCTATGAGGAAATTCTGCTCCTGATGTGTCTTTCACATAATTTTCATTAATTCAAGCAGGTCTGCCAGAAGGGATGTTTTACTTATTAGGAACTTTGCTCCTCATATATCTATTCCATAATTTTCATTAGTTCCCAGCATGTTCTGAGTAATAGATGTTCTGATTCTCCTTCCATAGCATGCCATCTCCAAATAAGAGCTACATGCATATTTATTCTAAAATTGTCCAACTGTTAGCTTAAGAAGCATTTTAATTCCAGAAATTAAGAAAAACCCTTGGATAAAACTGGTGTCTCTCCGGCTACTCTAAATACCTTGAACCTTCATCAAGTTTTAGTCGCCACGAGCCAGATAGTGTTGTAGGTGAACCAGTGTGTAATATAATGAATCAACTAGAACTACATTAACGCATAAGAACATTCGTGCTAAACCGGTATCATATACGCTCACACCTAGATCATGCTTCTTTCCAACTAATTACAACTCCTCAAACCCCTAATGTCACTTACAAACATATACTTCCACAAAAAATTATCAATTCATTAGTTTCAGTGCTCCTTACTCTAAAAATAAGCTATGCGCACATGAATTTGATCAAATAAGTAGGAATTCCAACAAAAATCACATCCGCGCGACCTAATTAACAAGCAGCAGGGTCCAATAAATGAACACGCAATTAAAAAAAAATACGGATTACGAAGAATTCACCTGGAAAATGAGGCGGCGAGAAAAATCCAACTCTCCTGGAAATGATCGGTGGTGGTTGAGGGCGGCGGTAGAAGAAGGGAAATTCTGGAATTTGGACTTTGCTTATGGTCGACGTATTTGGTCGGTAGTAGTGTACCGGTCCCTATGTGTTAGTGATTTTTGTTGATGTCATCCATGGCGTAACGGCTTTCCAAATCGTCGTTTTCCTCTTTGCTTCCTCTTTTTCCTTGTCCACACCTATTCGCCAAGAAAATCGTTATAGGGTACTTCACGTTAAAAATAACGTAAATGTACTAATTTTGTTATATCTTCCATATATGGGTAAAACGTCACCCACATTGGCATGTTTATAAGTTAAGACGCCATCCGCATTGGCGTCTTACAATGTAGAACCGTATTTTAGCAAAATATAGTATTTGTTAAAACACGCCAACTAGATTGGCGTGTTTGTGATAGTTAAACACGCCTTCGGTAATAGCGTTTTTCATTAAACACGCCTATGGAACTGGCGTGTTTCAATTTTGAGAGCATCGACGTTTAACGTGTGGTTCAAGTTAAACACGCCTTCCGTAATGGCGTGTTTCAATAGACACGCCAATGGAATTGATGTGTTTTAATAGTCACGCCAACGGTAATGGCGTGTTTAGTCAGAAACCGTATATCAGCATTCCTCCCCAAACGCGAAACACACAGCAACATCAAATTGTCGTCGCCGTTTTCATCTTCTCCTCCTCAAATCGCGATTCTCCCAACCTCTCCTCCCCGAAATCGGTGATTTGGCTCTCCTTCCATCAATCGGTGCTATTCTTCCCCGTATTTGAAAAATTTACCGGTTAGTATGCTTATTTTTTACAATATTAGAGTAATTGAATACCGTTGTTATTTAGGTTTATTTAGGTTGTAAATTGATGTTGCATTGTTTGGGTTTAAGTGAATTTGTGTATTGTTGAGATATTAGTGTTTAGTTAGAGTATAAATTTGATTATAAACCTAAAATCTAGTGTTGTTATAGCTTAAAAATTGGACAAATTGATTTGATTTATGTGGGTTTTGCTTTATTTGGGTTTTATTTGGCTTATAGACCTAAACTCTAGTGACAAATTATTGAAATTGTGTTAGGTCGATGTAAATTGTTTAGTTTGAATTGTTAATGTTGTGTATGTGAATTGTGTTATGATTTTGTGCAATGTTGTGTAGGTGAATTTGGCTCTTTGTGCATTATTTGATATTGGTGTTTCATTTTGTGATAGTGGATTAAATTGTATATAATTATTGAAAGTGTTTAGGTTTGTTTATTGTTTAATTTGAATTGTGAATGTGTAGGTAAATTATGGCATCATCTTCAACTTCTCGTCGTCGGCTCTTATGTGGTCCTGCGGATCCTTCTGTATTGTATCTTCAGAGACAACACGTCTCTAATAATATATGGGCAGGAGTTCCATCAGAAGATGTCCGATGCCGAAGATTTGAAGGAATCATTTGGGATGTTCCCATACATCCCCGTGTTTTGGCGGTAGTGGACCAGATGGGGTTCGGCGGTATTTTGAGGTGTGGTCAACCAAAGGACATTGACCACCATCTTATCACCGCATTGATTGAACGTTGGAGGCCAGAGACTCACACGTTGCACTTTCCAGTCGATGAAGCGACTGTGACATTGGAAGACGTGGAGGTCTTATGGGGCCTCAAAGTTGACGGAGAGGCTGTGACGGGTTACAGCCCCTCGAAGGATGTGGGATATTGGAAGGACGTGTGTTTGGATTTTCTAGGATTTATATCAGACGCAATGGAGTTGAAAGAAATGAACTGGAAGCAGACAAGCTTATCAAAACAATTGAGGATTGAGCTGAATGATGAGCACGATGAGTACATATATGTTCAGCGGGCTCGTATCTATTGTCTGCTATTACTTGGTGGTCTGATGATCCCGAACGCCACCGGAAATAAAATTCCGTTCTTCTACGTGCAATTTTTCATGGATGTAGAACGGTGTTCTACCTATAGCTGGGGTGGTGCGACGCTTGCTTGCTTGTACCACAATTTATGTGAAGCTGCCGTTGGTAGGAGGACTGATGTCGGGGGAGCTTTAACTTTATTACAGCTGTGGGCTTGGGAGAGAATCCCAAATATTAGACCGAGGATGCTAAATCCCGAGCACATAGACTACGTACCATATGCAATCACGTAAGTTGTTCACTAATTCATTGTTTAAGCTTAATTTTCATCAATTTCCGTGTTATTGGCTCATAATTTAAATTTTTTAGATGGAATGGTCTGGCGTCATATGTAAAAGCACCCGGACATTGTATTGAAAATTTCCGAGATCAGTTCTCCGTAATGCACGCCAACTAGGTAAATTATATAACTTAAATTGTTTTTTATTTGTTGTTAATGATTGAATTTATTTTGAATAAATTTGTTTCAATACATAAGTCCAAATATTACACAATGCATAACTAAAAATATTACACAATGCATGAGTCCAAACATTCAAGAAGTGGGGCAGTTGCGCCTGTCATGACCTGGTTGACGGCAATGTTTACAACGGCGTCGGGCTCGTGGCTGGTCAACTTCACGGACATCCATCTGATTAGGAATCCTAGTTGTACGGTATCGACCGTGACTTCGGGGCAGTAGCTGAGTTCGTGAACACTGCAAAGTCCACTCAGGCACGTCCTAATAATCTTGGTGTCTGATTGGATTGAACACCGTAGAATATTGGTGTACCCAAACACTTGTGTGGTATACGGGGTCAACAAGCGACAACATATTGTCGTTTCTAAACTGCGCAACTTCCGCTGCATGTGAACATGGAAGTCTCCACATCTGCCACTTTTGGCATTTGCAGTTCGCCTCCAAGTACTTTACCTTCCACTTATTACCCCTCTTTCCACCAATTCAACGTTTTGTTCGAACACCATAAAGCCTTGCAATAGTGTTTGATGCTCTCACATTATGTAATTGACATTTTACATCATTTTTGCACACCTTTTCATGCGCCCACGGGGTAAGTGGTGTGACACACTGTGTTGATGCAATTGACCGCTCGTTGAAACATTCTATTGTCCTCCAAAATATCATATCAATGCATGATTTGATTAGGAGTTGTCTTGCGCCTCTCAACACACTGTTGTAAGATTTCACCATATTAGTGGTCACCTCACCCCATCTTTTGTGTTTGTCATACGCCAAATTCCATTTTTCTAACTCCACGACATCAAGGTACTGCAAAGCCTCGTTGTTGACGTTTCGAAGTAAACGACGTCTGATCTTAACCTTGCGCTTCTTGGTAGCAATACCAATTTTCCAAACAAGTCTTTTGACCATGATACCTTTGTGATTCTGCAAAACATTCTTTCTAACATGTACCAAGCAAAATCTGTGAAGACCCACATTGGGTTCTTCTTTCCATATGGGAGAATTCATTGCATCTATGATTCCCACATGCCTATCAGATATTACACATATTTCATGCTTGGCTACATGAAGTCTAATATGTTCCATAAACCAATTCCAAGTTTCTATGGTTTCCTCATCAACAATGGCATATGCAATAGGCAAACATTTCTTATTAGCATCAAATCCAACGACAATAAGAATTTTACCTCGACATCGTCCACGTAGATGAGTTCCATCAACCGTTAAAACTGGTTTGCATAATTGAAAAGCCTCCACAGCTGGACAAAAAGCCCAAAATACGTACTTGAAAACCTTATTCATACCGTTGCTTAATCTGCCATCATGCAACCATTCGACAATTATGCCAGGATTTTGTCTTTGCAACTCATTCAAATAAGCTGGTAAAACTTTGAAATTCCACTCCCACGAACCATACACAAGCTCAATAGTTGTCCTCTGAGCATACAATGCTTTCTTGTATCTTGTAACTAACTTTCACATGATATCTATTTTCAATATCCGCCACAATTGCTTTTACCTTGTAGCAAGGATCGTTTTCTATCTGATGTCGAACACTCAACGCTATCATACCCGACGAAAGATTAGCGTGCCCATTATAATTACGATCCCCATGCAAGTATGAGCAGTGCTAAACACTCTAATTTGCCAGTGTTTATCATGCTTCCTCAATGTTGCTCGGCACTCCCACAAACATGGCGGTAAGGACTTATCTTCCGGATTTCCTTGTGGCCACTTACAAACTGCATGCCATCTCTTTCCTTTACTTTCAGCAACTGTGTATTGTCGAATTTTTTCCAAATGCCAAAAAGTCACAGCTGATTTCAATTCCAATTTCGTTTTAAATTTAGTATGCAAACCGACATTGCTCGGATTTTTTTCACTCCAATAATGCACATTGGGATCATCAGACTCAAAGTTTTTTGGATCAAAACTATCATATGGACCTGGTAAGGTGCGAAAATAGTTCATACCAGGCTGTGGGAACTGTGGAACTACTCTTCCTCGTACTGCTCTTCCTCCAACTGTTGTTTCTCCAACCACTGTTTCTTCAACTGCTGTTTCTCCAACCAGAATGGGTCTTGAAGCAACAAATTGGTCATCATCCGACGAAGCACCATCTGAGTCTGTACTATCTGGGTCAACATCTTCAGAATCATAAGGTGATTGTGGATCAAGAAAGTCGGCTTTATCAGGACCAATTATGTCCTCAACCACATCACAATTGTCACTGTCCCCTAAATGCACGCCTCCAACATCAAAATCTTGTGTTGTATCGAAACATGGTTCTTGGCCTCTCGTAGATGTACCAACATCATAACTTATGAGATGATGACTATGTTGTTGAGTAATTGCCGAATACTCAACATACAAATCAATTTGACCTCCTGTAGCCATACTCTCACTAAACATTAGTGGCATGCATACTTCTTCTAGTAGAATACCTATAAACGTGACTGAAGATCCATATAATATATGACGTTTCCATACTATTTGAACTTTGATGTCAAATATGCTTATCCTCATCCTTTCACAAATTGTTTCCACAAGCTTATCGTAGGAAATACTTTCATCCAACATAATGAATTCTTTTGCAAAAGGAGGATCATATGAAATAACTGGTCCGGGAATTATCCCACCCCAACATAAATTGACACACCACGTCATACTGTCTGCATTAATGTAAAACACAAACATTGGTAAAAAAAATATTTCTATTAAGTACACTACAATATATACTATCATAACAACCTATCAAATATAGGTAAAAAATTAGATATACTACAACATTTAATACCATAACAATTGGTCAAAATATTTCTATTAATTACACTATAATATATAATACCATAACAATCCATCAAATAATTATATAAATTACACTACAATATATACTATCATAACAATACATCAAATATTGATAGACTAATGTTTGGAAGAATGAGTCAAAATTATATATACTAACCGATTGGGAGGACTAATATTTGGAAGAATGAGTCAAAATCGAAATCTGCACGCTTAAATCCACCACAGGGTCGACCCGAGCAAGGGAAGTGTTTTCGCGTTTTTCCGCCTTGGGGAGGGTTTTCGCGTTTTGGGGAAGGAAAATGTTTAGGGTTCGCGATTTTGGGGGAGATCTGGGGGAAATATGGTTCAACAGAAACGCCAACTTGGGGGAAATCTACACGCTTAAATCCACCACCGGGTCGACCCGAGCAAGGGGAGTGTTTTCGCGTTTATCTTAAACACGCCAATTCAATAGGCGTTTTTTAACTTAATCACGCCAATTCCATAGGCGTCTCTAACTATTAAAAACGCCAACTTGGTTGGCGTGTTATCACTTAATACGCTAACCTAATTGGCGTGTTTTAAGTTAGCTGTATTTGGAGAAAATACGATTAAAATACGACGTCATTGTAAAACGCCAACTCCATTGGCGTCTTTACGTATAGAAACGCCAACTCTGTTGGCGTCTTTACTTATAGACACACCATTTTCATTGGCGTTTTTCCCATATATGGAATAGATATCAAATTGGGTACATTTTCGTTATTTTAATGGAAAAGTCTCCTAGAAACCCGATTTTTCCCCTATTTGCCCTGTCTAGAGCATCTTCAATGGTAATAGGCCAGCATAGGCTAGCCACAAACTCCTCCTGCCACATCATCAACACTAAAAACTCCTCCTGCCACATCATTAGGACAAGCAATAGGCTAGCCACAATAAATAAAATTATAAAAAATAAATAATTAACAATCACACAAAATACGGAATTAAATTTACGACACAGATACGGAAAAATTCAATAATAATATTTAAATTTAAAAAAGTACATTAATTAAAAAAATTCACATTAATTAAAAAAAATCTAACGACGTGCAGTCCTCCGCGCCCACAACTCTTCAATTAAATCCTTTTGGAGTCGAATATGAGCATCCACTTAGCGCATGTCGGCATGTGCCTTGAGGCGGCCGACTTCATCGTGAGGTACCCCCCTTCGTACGTTGGGGGCGGCCACGCCGTGGCTTGGGCCGGTTTCATTAGCATCGTCATTGGCCCAACTAGTCAGTTGTACACCTTCATCTTCGACAATCATGTTGTGCAGGATAATACAGGCGTACATTATATCAGCAATGCAGTCGACTTGCCACAAACGCGTTGGACCCCTAATTGCCGCCCATCGAGACTGGAGCACACCAAATGCGCGCTCCACGTCCTTGCGTGCCGACTCCTGCCGTTCCGCAAAGTAGGTCTTCCTCTCATCTGATGCGCATCTGATCGTCTTCACAAAGACGGGCTACCTAAGGTATATCTCATCCGCCAAGTAGTAGCCCATATCATGTTGGTTCCCGTTGGCGATAAAACTGATGACCGGACCAACACCCTGGCACTGCTCGTTGAAAAGGGGCGACGAGTTGAGGACGTTGAGGTCGTTGTTCGACCCGGCTACCCCCAAAATATGCATGCCAAATCCACAGCCGGTAATCAGCTACGACCTCGATGGTCATCGTGGGATTCTTTTCCGTGTAGCCGGTCGTGTAGAACCCTTTCCAGGCAGCGGGATAATTCTTCCACTCCCAATGCATACAATCTATGATGCCCAACATCCCGGGGAACCCATGTTTCTCCCCGTGCATCTGCATGAGATCCTGGCACTCTTCAGGGGTAGGGCTTCGAAGATACTGATCACGGAATATTTCAATGACGCCCTGACAGAAATACTTCAGACAATCCAGGGCAGTCGTCTCACCGATGTGGAGGTACTCGTCCCACATGTCTGCCGCGCCTCCGTAGGCCAACTGCCTGATTGCCGCAGTGCACTTTTGTATAGGTGTGTGGCCGGGTCTGTCAGCCGCATCGTACCTGAACTGGAAACACAAATATCGATGCTCCAAAGCATCAACGATACGCATAAACACTGCCCTACGCATCCTAAAACGCCGCCTGAAAAGAAGCGCCCCAAACCGCGGCTCCTCCGCAAAGTAGTCTTCATATAGCCGCTGATGTGCATCTACGTGATCCCGATCAATCACTGCTCGTCGGTGGACAACGGGGTGGAGGTCGAGGTACCGCAGGCTACAAGGCTCTTTGTATCAACCGGTTTATCTCGCGGGACGTATATTGATAAGGCTCATTTCATGCATCGGTTTAAGGGTGAAATACATGCTACTTGATCGGTTTATCGCGCAAAACAAGTGTTAAATGTGCAGAAATACCACTTAACCAAGGCAGCAAGGCCGAACTGATCAAACAAGTACAAAAGGCGATAAAAGGCCAAGAATCGGGGGAGTTGATCAAGAGGGAGCGATCAAGCAGTTAGGTGGGGACCGCTGGCTTCTAGAAGAAGAACACGTGAGGAAATGAGCTGGATATAGCGCACAATTCTGTTATCAAGGACGACGTTCTAGAAGGAGACACGTGCTGGAATATGAGACGCAAGGACGGAGCTGAGTCACGAATCTGTTACCAAAAAGCGTCGTCATTCTAGAAGAACAGCACGTAGCAATCAATGAGTCGTTCACTCTCAGAATGAGCGAATATTCCCTGTCAAAATCGTTATCCAGCTGGCGGCCGAATCGAGCTTATAAATAGAGGGTGTGCCACCACAAGAAGGCATCCGAGACTTTACTTTCCGTCTAGTTTAGCTTAGCTTAGTTATTTAGCGTAGTTTAGCTCTCTAGCTTAGTTTAGTTCAGTTCTCTAGCTTAGTTTAGTTTAGCTCTCTAGCTTAGTTTAGTTCAGTTCTCTAGCTTAGTTAGATAGCTTAGTTTAAAGGGCGACCGAAAGGGAGCGCTGCAGAATACTCATTTCTGTTAGCGTTATCTTAAGTTTCCCGCTGAGATTTTTCTCAGTTTTTACTGCTTTCTTATATTCTAAAGTGTTAGCTTAGTTTAAATTTCACGTTGTACTCAGCTTTTAGTTTAATCAAAGTTATTTTCGCTTTTAATCCGCGCATTTACTTTTCTGTTATAACTTGCAATTCACTTGATCCAGTAGTTAAATTTCCATTGATCAAGCTAGCTAGTTTAATTCTGTCTAGATTAAAACCAGTAGTTAAAAACTCCCAAGTTAAAGCGTGGCAGCAGCCAACCCCCCTGTTCACTACTCACACACTCGACACACCAACTTCTTTGTGGGATCGACCCCGAACTTGCCGCTTTACTGTTAAAGTTGTGCAAAATTGGGAGTTATAAATTACTTTAACAAGCCGGAAAGGGCGAGAGTTAGATTGCATTGATTAAGTGGCAACGACATTTGCTAACTGATCCAATCGGTTCGGTTATCATTCCATATAACTTGATCTGCATTCTATTCGTGTTTTCGACCTCTTTCCAAGTCCTTCCATATATGCCTCCAACTCTTCGTTCATTTGCCGTTCGTACTCCTCAGCATCACCACCACTACCACCACTACTACCACCCGCGTTATTCATTTCACGTTGTTGCTCTTGTACAGAGATTAAGATGGAGAGAAAACTCGTTAAAACAAGTTGTGGGAATGAAAATGACGTGCAAATCGCGTATATATAGTGTTTTGAAAATAAAAAAAAAATTGAGCTCGCCGATCGCTCGCCGATCGGGAGCCTGCAATGGCGGCCAGCCGACCGGCAAGCGGATCGGCCAGCGCCCGAAAATCAGAGTCGGGTCGCCCGGTTCCAATGGTTCGGCGAGCGGACCGGCCAGCACCGGGAATCGGCTAGCCTGTCCTCTCGCGCCATTGAAGATGCTCTTATCTCCCACATTAATTTTGATGTTAAATCGATCATAATTCTTATCAGATTTCAGTCATGGTTTATGACTGATTAACTTGCTGACACTTGACTACAGATGATTGAGTTATTTTGTGTGAATATGATTCATGGTTACAATTTAAGTTTGTGCCGTGGCCAATGATTTATAGTCCATACAGGGACGGACCTAGCACAGGTCAAGCCGCCGCTCCAGCGTGGGCTTGGCTGGTGCCGGACCAATATCCACCATGGCTGCCACTTACCTGTTGCGTGGAGAATTCGTGTTTTCATTTTTTTGTACAGAGGGTGTGAAAGAGAAGGAGGAAGGATGAGAGAGAGAGTAAAAGAGCAGGGTATAACTTTACAGTTGGCAAATGTGGGACCTCTTCTTCATTTTTTCTCCTTTTTATGTCCGTAGTTATAAATATTGGATTTGGAAAAATAATTATTTAAATATTGTGTCAACGTCTTTTCATTTTTTCGATATACTATGATCATTTATTTGTAAAAGAATATTGTGTACTAATAATTTGTATTTAAGGTTTATCGCTGAATCTGTATTTAAAATAATACTTACTGCTATTTTAATAACTTATTTTAAATTGATGTATTTATTTTTTATTTCTCTTGAAAAGTAATAATTGAATTTAATTTAATTTTAGTCTGTTTTATATGTTTGAAATTAATATATTTAATTATAGTTTTTTTTACTTTTTTAAAGTTATTTCATTCATGTATAAAATACTTCGTTTTTGGTGATATTCAAAATTATGCGTTTCTTTTGTTTCTATTTTTTTTTGTATTTTAATGGAACAATATTTTTATAAGACAATATTTATATACTGATAAGAAAATTTAGAAACTTAAAATTTTGTGCTTTAGTAATTTGATTTAAAATGATATGAAACTATTTAACTAAAACTTTATAACTTAAATGATTACTATCCCAAATAAAAATAAACTTCTAATATTTGATTTGAAATTTATTAGTACTATATTCATATATTTATCATTCTATAAAATATGTAAAATAAGTAGGAATGTTAGATTTGTGAATTACAGTATAATTTTTGTAATATATATATGGAGTATTACTTTTTAGAATTATAGCACCGGCTTACATAGATTTCTAATTCCGTCCCTGAGTCCATATAAGATGGTTCAATGGTAGAGAATACGTGGGAATCATGAATAGGTAAAAATATCGCTGTTATGAAACTAAAAAAATACTGAAGTATTTATACTTGTATAATATCTTACCAATTGATTTTAATACGGTGAAGATACTATATATTTTCACATACTGCATTATATTGGACATACTGCGTTATACTGAACATGCGGCATCAACATATATAATATAGTACGCCATTTTTTTAAGAAACATAATTTAATATTGTTAATTACTTCCTTCGTCCTCTAAAATATAAACTCTTTCTTTATTGATTCGTGCCCTAACAATAAAAAGGTTTTATTTAAAAAACTAATGAGGTGTGACTCATTTTCAACTAACAAATTTTCTCATACCCGATTTTCAGTGTGGTATGCGTTATTACATTCTCGTTGTGGTATATATATCATACTGTCCAACTCCTTACAGTGAGGTCGAATACCACTAATGTCAATTTGAAAATTCACGAATTTTGATCAATTCCGCAATTTTAAAAAATGGTCAACTGTATCAAACTTTGTGTTTTTTTTTTCAATTCTCTCATGGATTTGTATTTAGGAAAAATATGTAGTGCATGACTTAAAAACTGAAATCCATGAATTTTCATAAATGTATATTATATCAGTGGCAGATTCAGGGGGGCAGGAGGGGGCGACCTCTCCATTCCCGGCGATCCGCTACCATGGACCCGGACGTGATTTTTCTATTGTCGTCCCCTCCGATAGCTTCCGGTAAATTTTATTTCGCCCCCTTCTTTTTAGGATCCTGGATCTGCCACTGTAGTATATCACTCATAAAAGTCATTGTACGGAATATAGAATATAAAATTATATTGCTAAATTATTTTTGCTTTGAGGTGCCTTAAATTTTTGGTCCAATTATCTTACTCTTCGAAGTGCCTATGAATCAGCACGAGAAATAATCATATATGCTAGTGGATACCCCTGATCCAATAAAATGTTTTGTTTGCAAAATTAGGAGTGATATATACTGGCTTGGCGGCTAATCAACTAATTGAAAAATTATTAATGAACCCAGAATTTTGAAATGATTATTTAATCATCCTGCAATTTATAATCCTAAGTTTTAAAACGGTCCTCACTACAATTATTACTGATTTGATGGTCCCTAATTTTATGCATTTATTAATAGTTACTCCCTCCGCTTTAGAGTCCCGATTTAGTCGGACACATGCTTTAAGAAAGTGTTTGAGTGTGTAATCAATACATGTTGTAGTTGATATTGGTAGTGGATATTGAGACCCACTTTTGGCACATATTTTAAGAAAGTGTTTGAGTGTGTAATAAATAAATATTGCAGTGGTTATTGAGACTCACTTTAACACTTTTTAAATTGAATTGTAAGCATCTTTTATTAGTTTATCCCAACCGGGACTCCTAAAGTGGAATGTACGAAATTGATCAACCTGGGCTTCTAAAGCAGGATGTGGGGAGTATAAAGAAAGCATTTTCCTAACATTTTATGCGAAAATGAAAGATTATGATGCACTTTTTGTTTTAACCAATTGATTTATCTTACACTCAATAATGTGATTTTAATTTTATCTAAAATGATGATAAATAACCAAAATTTAATCCTAACTAAACTCATTGATATATCATATACTACATGTGTGTGTCTGAAACATGGGCCCAAAATTTGGATGGGATCAAACTCTCGTTTCAAACTCGGCCCTATACAAATTTCAATTTATTAAATACTATTTTAATCGTAGTACAAGAATATGTACTCTTTCTTTTTTAGTCTGTTTTATAAGAATATGTATTTTCTAAATTTGGAAATTCTTTTCACTCTAGTGAGGTATAGCTCATTCTTTACTGACAATACTTTAATTATTTTTTCTCTCTATCTCTCTTGCGGGGGAGGATCCCCTACTGTGGGGATAAACACAACACCAAATGTTGTGGCATGAAATGATGTAGTGTTACTTTCATTAATAATCCCAGCAGCAATTTTGTTCTCAATTGATTCAATTTATAATAATTAATTCATTTCCTTCCTCTCTATGTACATAGTATTATACTGATCGAACCTTTTGTTCAAACTTTTTCTATTACTTAATACTATTAGTTTTCTCATATACATCAATTTCTATCACCAATAATTTCATTCTCATTACTTAATTCATGCGATTTTTAATGTATTAATTTTTTTCCTTTTCTTCTTTTTATCTGTACATATTATACAGAATATCTTTCTTCATATTTTTTGCTAACACTATCAACTGAGAACATGTTCCGTCATAAGTATTATAAATCAAAGTTCAAAAACAATATTACCTAATTAATAGTTGACAGTAGCTAGATAAAAGATAGTATAAACTAATACTCCTACTTCAGTGAGTGCTTAAATAAAGATATACTCCCTTCGTCCCATAAAAATATGTGGATTTTTCATTTTCATTTGTCCCATAAAAATATAGGCATTTCCATTTATGGAAAATTATCCTAATTTATTACTCATATATATTAAGTTATTTACAACTTATATCACCATTAAAATATACTCCCTCCGTCTCATAAAAATATGTGCACTTTTCATTTTCGTTCATCCCATAAAAATATGGTATGGAAAGTTATTCCAATTTATTACTCATGTATATGAAGTTATTTTCGTTCGTCCCCACCATCACTCATGTTTGTATGTGCAGTAGAAGATGTAGTAGGAGATGTTATAAGTTATCTCCCCTGATATTTTTATGGGATGAATAGAGTACAATTGAAACTTAATTGAAATATGTCCATCAACAACATATAAGATTTGATCAAATGGTACCTACATAAAAAATATATATAAATCACCATTAATTACAAACAATTTCAAAAATATTTACTTGCTTAAATTAAGTGGAAAAAAGTTATGAAACAGTAATATTAAGCAATAGAAAAAGTTTGAACAAAAAGTTGATCAGTATAATACTATGTACATAGAAAAGAGGAAGGAAAAGAATTAATTATTATAAATCGAATCAATTGAGAACAAAATTGCTGCTGAGATTATTAATGAAAGTAAAAGTGTAAAACTACGTCATTTCATGCCACAACATTTGGTGTTGTGTTTATCCCCATAGCAGGGGATCATCTCCTCTCTTACTTTTCCAATTTTACATCAAAACTCGTATTTAACCTAAAATGCATATTCTATGGAAACGAAGTGAGTATGTTATAGAATATTGGTGTTCTAACACTTTATTGTATGTGGGCATTTAGATCTTCGAGATATTTTCTTATTTATTTTATTTCATTGCTACTAATTCCCCTTGCACCACGGAATCGAAAATTCAAATATAAATATTTTATTATGCATGAAGAATGAAGAGGAAAATAATGAATTTGTTTTCAATTAATTTTGATGGTAAACAGTGAACAATTGCCTTATGTAATGTTGCACTATAGTAAATCTTTACTTAAGTAGGAAGAAAGATATGAATGCATTATGTAAAGTTGTGAACAATTGCCTTATGTGAAGTTGCACTAATTGCCTTAAGTAAAGTTGCACTATAATAAATCTTTACTTAAGTAGGAAGAAAGATATGAATGCATTATGTTAAACAGTGAACAATTGCCTTATGTAAAGTTGCACTATAGTAAATCTTTACTTAAGTAGGAAGAAATATATGGATCTTGAAATCCTAACATTTTATCATCCATCAACATCAGTTATTATTGGAACATTAAGCCCCACCAATCGTATGGAAAATTGATTTCCAATCCATTTATTCAAATGCTAATGGTCAAAATATTTAAAAGAAAGTTCTAGATAAAACATTTGACAAGCGTGTGGGAAAATGATGAGTTGAATAAAATTTGGGCTGGGCTATTAAAAATTGAATTGAGTCTACGAAAATGGTGTAAACAAGTTCAAAATGTTGAAATAATTGCTACACCCAATTACGCATTCATACTTATTTTTTTCCCTAGTGCATTTATCATGGTCTTAAAAATTTTATCAGAAGATATTAGGTTGATAAATTATATCGGAAGATTGATATGAAATTAAGGATTTTTTTGGCCTATTTATAACGACTATTTGGTCAAATTAATTTGACTCTACTCCTACTTGCATATTCAAATAAAAACGAATCTCCCTCATTTTCTCAATGGAAATTTCAAGTCAAGGTAGACATTCTTCTGTACTAACTATCAAATGCTTTATTGATAAGTTTACTTTTAGAAAATAAATTTTAAAAATAAATTGTTATTATTGATCGTTTTCCCGCTATTAATAATTTTTGCCAAACATCGTTCAAAATTAACTTGAGATATTTTATGAGGGAATATTAGTCTTTTGTGGGTTTATGTATCATCCTATCTAATGGTGTAAAGTGAGGCTATATTTTTTAGACATTTAGTGAGTCGCTTATAGTAAAGCGATTTCATTATTTTTTCATTTTTTATTAGTCATGAATAGAAAATTGAAGACCGTATTATAGCCTTTTAATCTCATACATCAAACACTCAGCCTTGATCAATATACACATATTATTTTTTTGATATAGTGACAAATTGGAAGTTGCATTCCATCCTAAATGGGAAATTGATGAAAAAGAAAGCCTAGGCTGGAAGAGGTTGTACGTTGTGCTAGAGTTGTGGTGCCATTAAGAGGTCATTTGTACATTGACACATAGATAAACTGGCAATTAAACTATAGTAGCACGCAAAATTATTTAATTATAAGATGAAATATAGTATTTCCATGTCTCCCAAACCTCAGGCACTCATCTACCACTCCTACCCATATCTAAAATGACCAAACTGCCATCCTTTAACCAATCATGTTCATTCTTCCAAAAAATTCAAATTATAATCTTCTATGTTAGGCATACGTATCTTTACTATGATAAACATTTGATCAATTGATTGGGTACAATTTTATTCTACTCGAGATTGAAATGTAAGCTGAGAAATTCAATATAAATTTTGATTTCATTTATAACATTTGTTAAATTTAGCACAATTGGATTCATTCCATTCAAAACTTTTCTTGACCTTTTATTTTCACCTTTACCAGAAATTTTATGAGATGTGATATGGCAAGAGTAAAATAGAAAGATTTAATAAATGTTTATGACATACGATAACAATATAAATCCAAGGTGTAAAGAAAAGGGCACTATCGTCATTTCGGTCCCCCGAGCTAACGACATTTCATTGTATGATTTGAATTATTTGGTTATAAATTTATACTAATAAATCTCCCTTTCTGCAACGTGGGTTTGTTTCTAAAATAAACACAACACACGCACTCATAAATTTTCTAAACCCAGAAAATCTCATACCTCGGATACCTGCACAAAATCCGATCGCCGGAGCCACCGTCGTCGGCGTTATGACGGCGTTTAGACTGTTCCTGCTCACTCTATTTCTTTCACTAGTACTCGCTCACGTCAGAGCTGAAGCTGATGCTTCAGTCTCAGATGTCGTCGAAGAAGTCAAAGTCTCCGGATCGGACGGTGCATATTCTTCCGTCCTTGAGCAACTTAAGTCCAAGATCCAAAGTCTCGGTTAGTTGATTGAATCAATTTGGATGTTGACGATTGAAGAACGGTGTTAATTTATTAATTTTGGTAGATTTATTTGTTTTGCGTGGTCGATTAGTGTCGGTTTGTGCGCGAGACGTTGTTGGTGAAGCTTCCTTTGAAGCGGTGATTGTTTGAATTGAAAAGGTTTAATTGATTTGGAGGACATTGTTGTTGAATGTCGATTTGTTGATTAAAGAGATGACTTGAATGTAAGGATATGAGTGGTTAAGTCGAACCTGTGGCTATTATGTGCCCAAATGCATGTGACACCGGATGTGGATTGTGGAGTTGTATTGTTCTTGTGTAGGACATAGAAATGGTTTTGTTAAAGAGTCATATTTTGTGGCATTGAGTTTTATATCCGTTGATTGGTTGCACTTTGTTGGAAAACACAACATTGCTGCCTTTGGACGGGAAATTTCTGCGTAGTCACTGTTTGTCTGAATGCATTGTGAAAAAGAAACCTAGTTTGCTCTTTCTTGTCAGCACATGAGTGCATTATGATGTAAAGATGCATCGAGAGAGCATTAGTTACGAGTAAAATGATAAAGCTTTGTGTAGGTTTGACTGATGAAAATTTAGTTTTGGGCTACCAGGATCTTGAGTTGCAAGTCTAGTCTACCTTCAGTTGACTCAACAGCATCACATTTGCTAAATGACCTGTTGAGGAAGTGATTATCTGTCCTCTTTATGATTATGCATAGCGGCACTGCGACAATTGTCCAAATTATATGTGCAGTGCCCGTAGGCACTGTGCATTTCCAATTTGATGAACCACGGACAATCAAATTCTTATCTTATTTCTGCATTGTTTGATTCCAACTTATTACATATGCTATTGGTTTGTGGTTCTTAAGTGAAAATTATTACTGGTGCCCACTCACTGACTAACTTTCGTTGGTTTAATGGTTTTTCCCATTTTCTTATTTCTTTCTCTTTGATATATGAAGAATCCCAGATTGAGGAGAAAATTCAAGTACTAAAAGAAAAGGATCAGGTAGTTGCAGCTAAAGAAAAGACAATCAAGGAAAAATCAGATACTGTTGTATCATTGAAAAATGAAATTGCCTCGTTACATGTGAGTGGCTGGGATCTACAAAAAGAACAATTATACTAACCTTTAGATCAATTTGAAATCCCATTTTTTAAAATTTTTTTAGAAAAAGGGCAAACTGGATGTTGCAGAAGAAGTGGGAAAGGCACATGCAAGAGCTGAAGATCTGGAAAAGCAGGTGGAGAAACTCAGAAAAGACCTTCATCTGAAAATAAGCGAGAAAGATCTGTTGGAAGCCCGGGTGACTGAAGCGGAGAAAAAGGTTCCCGAGTTGAACGCGAAACTCGCGAGTGTAAGTCCCCCATCTCTGCAAATTTCCATGTTTGTTATAAGGTCCTAATTATGCTGTAAGATTTTATGCTT
The DNA here is from genome assembly GCF_004379255.2 of Salvia splendens. Lineage (NCBI taxonomy): Eukaryota > Viridiplantae > Streptophyta > Magnoliopsida > Lamiales > Lamiaceae > Salvia > Salvia splendens. The sequence goes on from NC_056051.1 coordinate 22,313,923, forward strand.
ATGTTGAAACTGTGTCAGCAGTGCCATTTCAGACTGGGACACATAAGCAGCACATATTGAACTTATTCTTCTCCTTCTTACATTCCTTATTGAATATCATCTTTCTCACACTCCTATATAAACATGGTCTTGTCCTTCACAAGAAAAATTATACTCCGTCCATGAAAAATAGTCATGCTTTATCATTTTGGGCTGTCTACTTCAATAAATGTTGAAATCTGTCAGATTTCCTCCCTTAAATCTTATCTCACTGAACTGTCATTGCTCCAAAAACTAGCGTCATCTATTCAAATAATTTATCTGTTCCTCTCCCTTCATATTACTTCAACAACACCTCCATAGTTCTCTTAATACAACTATACAAGGTATATTCACTTCAGTTTTTCTTCGATTATAAATTCTTCCTTCTTCGTGGACTCAAATTCTTCTTGATTTGATTCAAATTCTTATTCAACTGTTATGGCACCCCGGTTCGTGGGGCTAGAACCCTGTCGACCCACGCCCCGGATTTTTACCTAATCGCCTCGGTGCGCCCCATGCTCCTAACAACACTGTCTCACACACACCACGAACTTTGAAGTTTGAATGATGACACTGTTTGCAACACAAACTTTTAGATGCTCATCTGCTGATAATTCTTAGATTTATCCACATTACTCATCTTAATGCCTTTTCCTTGTTATACACAGCTCCAGAAGATCATTGATGACCAGAAAGCGAAGATACGTAAAACTCAACGAGCTCTTGAGATCGCTGAGGTACGCTATCAATGACTCAACTGATTCCTGGTTCCATCCTTTTTGTTGGAATGATTGATAAGTCCTTCTATATCAATCTCTGTGCAGGAAGAACTGATGAAGGCTAAATTTGAAGCAACTTCCAGAACCAAAGACTTGATGCAGGTACAGTTACATTTTAGTTTGTGGACGGCTGTTCTTTTAGCAATTCATCTAGAACCAGTTACTAATAATAACCTATCAATTCGTTTATAGTTCATGCTTGGAAACTTCATAATCAGTTTCTTGATCTCTGTGTCCATATTGTTTGGTTTTGAGGAGATTTGTTTAGAGAACTGTCTGTGTATAGGTGAATGATATCTTAATGAGTTATTTCTTTTTGTATCTTGTCAGGCTCATGGTGCTTGGCTTCCAACTTGGCTTGCAGTTCATCTTAATAATTATCAGGTATTTTTATATCTTTTTATCCGTGAAAATTCTCATGATTCAGCCTTCCATATAATTAAATCATGGTGTCCGTATCGCCAGGCAATTTTAGAGGAGAACTGGAAAGTGCACGGAAAGCCTGCTCTTGATTTATTGATAAAGAAGGTAAGTGTTTGTGGTTCATGTTATTTGTGTTCCCAGTTCCACATGGTCTCCCATTATACTGTTAATTAATTTGATTTATATCTTTAACTTTTATTGGATCAGGCTATTGAAAAGAAGGCCCAAGCTGAAGAATGGGCTGCACCACATGTTGAAACAGTCAAAACTGTAAGTCATTTATGGAACAAGCTGCATCCTATTTATTTTTTGTACTTAGTTTACTGAAATTTTTTGATACTGGAAGCAAAAATTTGGTCTATATACTTGCTATATGGCCAGTGTTGCTTTTTATTATGGTTTGCTGAATTTCAGTCTTCAATAAACACTTCTTGTTAATCTAAGTTTCCTTTTTTATACTGGAGTAGGATTATGTGTTTTAGTTTGTCTTTGGTATGCCTCTGATCTGATGTAAACTGTAAAGATTAAATTACAAGTGAGAGAGGAATAGTGTGCAAATTTACTTTGTTATGTCTGGATCTGTGAACAATGTTCCACTTGTGGTTTGAGTAATCTTCTTTGTATGTTTATGAAGAAATTTGTACCAGCCATCAAGGAACAGTGGGTGGTTGTAGCCACAAATGTTGAACCTCATGTCCAAACATTAACGGCCAAAACTGTGGAGATATATGAAGTGTCGAAGGAAGCTGTGACTCCACACATTGTTAAAGTTCAGGAACTTGCAAATCCTTATTTCCAGGTGAATTACATATAGATCAACCTTGCTTTTCTACCTGTTCTGTCTTTTTTTAGCTGAAACAAATGTTTTATGTAAAGGAATTGAGTGAAGTAAGCAGACCATATATCAACCATGTAGCTGCTGCTGCAAAACCTCATGTTGACAAATTACAGATTATTTTGAAGCCATACACACAGGAAGCAGTTAAAGCTTATCGAAAGTTCCTTGAGTCAGCAACTGAATATCATGGTCAGGTAGGATAATATCTAGTATCTATAATCTGGTATTGATCTGACGATTCTGACCATAGTAATATTTTAGTTATTTCTATTACGGTCATTATTTAAATTATTTTTTTAATAAAATTTGTTTGTCACTAAAGAAACATAAAGCCTTACTATAATTTTAGTATGAGAAATGAGAATTAAATGGACTTCATGCTAAATACTGCCATACAAATGTAAATTGTAGGAGTACACAGTGGTTTACTAGATATGTAGCTCTACACTATCTCAGAATTTATATGCAGTTGAATGAGAATGATATATGAATGCTTTCCTCGTAATTATTTGCTCCTAAATTCCAATGCATTATACTATGTTTTTAATCTCATAATACTCTGGCCTCTATGGTAGGTTCAAGACATAGTTCATGATAAACTCAAGAGTCACGATCTTACAAAACCTCTTGCTACGAAAGAGCTGATTTGGTTTGCTGTAAGTTTCTTTGTTATATTGACAGCTGTTTCTTTTGTCTCAGTTTTATCAATGACTAATGCATTCTTTACATGATAACTTATATTTTATCTTGTAGGCTTCTGCATTGCTAGCTTTGCCTATCATTTTGCTGTTCAAAATCCTGGCAGCTTTTTCTGGGTCAGTGTAGTCTTTATATTCGTATTGCGTACAGTAAATAGTTTAAGTACTGCTTTGAGATTTAAAAGTGTTTCTAGCTCTGATATCATCTATCCATCAACATAAACATACAGCAGTAAAAAGGTGAAGAAGCCCACCCGACATGGCAATACACACAATGTTCGTCGCAAAAAACGTGTACATTCAGACAAGTGAAACCTGCTAATGTACTCCACTGTTTGATTACACAAGGTGTGCCCTAAAACCTCACTGGTTGTTTTATGCTCGTCTCATATACAATACAATCTATATACCCAATATTATCCATACGATTGACACATGCTTAGACATACATTATATGTTTCGTGATGGTGTGGATGTAATGGGAATTCGAGTGATACTTAGTTACCAATATTTTCATGCGCGTGTTACTTATGTCACCCTCCCTGCCTTGTCTTGTCTTGCCTTGCAGATCCCAGAGTTTAGATGGAAGATCCACAATATTAATTTTTATCTGCTACTGTGGGCAGATACTGTGTCTGGTCCCTCGATGGCTTGGGAGCGTTCGGAGTTCGATTTGTTCATTAAGTACACTCGATCTGGACGGTTTTGCAAATTTTCAGTCTCATGTGTAGAATAGAAAATCTGATTGAGGATATATCTTGATCTCAGGATTATTTTACTATAGTTACAAAATTTGTAGTTGTTTGTGTATCATGGCGTTTGGTATTTATGTTGTCAGCTCCTTTTTTTGCTCAGTCTTTTTATGGATGTATAAAGTGTCTCAACGCTGTTTAATATGCTCATTAACTTAATCTGGGATATATCCTCATTTAAAGGAATTTATTGGATTTTGTTTTAGGTGTTTTTACTTTTCATATTTGATAGGATATTCTATTCTATTCATATCTTTTCAAATGATAGGTGTTCAAATTCATCAAGAGTTGCACATAATAATTCCAAACTGGTTCTTCCTAATACACTTTCCAAGCAAATTTAACAAAATAACAAACTTCCAACTAGATAAAACTACAAACCCTCCAACTATAAAATTACTACCTTATTATTATACAATTACTTGCCTTCAAATCTTCACCAAATAAGAATCCTCATCAATAAGAAGGCCAGTAGTTATCCAAGTCACCACACTGCTCCATGCCCTCAAACCTATTGTTGTTCATGTCCCCTCCATAGACCGCCGCCTGTTCGCCGCTCATGATGGCGGCGGACACGTCTTGTTGGGTCATCCCTAGCTGAGGAGGCGGCGCCGCGGCCCTCATTCCGGCGCCGAGGTTCAAGTTGAGGCCGGATATGGTGAAGGCTCCTGCGGCGGGGCCGTAGTTGACCTGCGATGGGATGGGGAAGTTGATCATGCTGGCCGAGGCGGCGCCTGCGGCGATGGCTCGGTTGAACTGATCATGGATGTCGGCGTAGTTTCTGGCGGGAAAGTGGAAATTGTCTGGCTGAATATTGATTTGTGACTGCATGGGAAGGTCGAGGTTGTAGGAGAAAGGGTTGACGGCTCTGGATTGGGTTGATGGGTATTTTTTACCTCCGGCGCTCTTTTGGAACACACGGCAGACTACCCACTCATCTTGCTACATTCATCAGGGAAGATAAATAAACAAAATATGATAATAACACACATTTTAAGTCATTTTTTGCCATATAACTTCAAGATAGATGAGTTATCTACGCTACCAAACTGATAAGAAAAACAATTTGTATAAACACTTATTTTAGGTGGTTTTAATTAATTGATCATTATAATTTCAAGAACAAATTAATTCATAGTAACAGAACTAGAAGGATTTGGTGCTATGGGCTGGTTTTGATAGTAGGGATTGGTATAAAAGTTAAAATTGGGTGATTTAATTCTATTATGTGGGATAGGGTGGTTTTTGAATTGTTAGAGTTAGTGTTGGTGGTGTGGGTAAGAAAGTTAAACATATGTAAAAGTTAAAAGATTTTGGGGAAAACACTACTTCTCAAATTAAACTTGAGTAAAATTAAGCTTACTTTTTATTAAGACAAAATCATGTGCAGATAGATGCAAATAAAAAAAATACTTTTCGGAGAGTTAAAATTGAAAATTAATTTCCAAAAAAATACTAAAGAATAAGGTTATAAAATAACTTGGTTGGGAAAGCTAATATCGAAATTCTCAGCTATGTAAAAAAAATTTAAGCTAAAGAAATGTTCACATCACCCAATTGCATAGAAATAAAGTTGGACGAAATTAAACTAATAAATTATCAATGACTCTTAAGATCGTGTGTGGTCTTAATGACTGAGGAATAATCGATCTTACTCTTGCAAGAATATTGTCTATATCTTGTATACATAAAGAAGGGCTAGTTTTCTTGGAGAATTTATGTTGATCAAACGTATGGAATAAGACCAAACATTGTTGTGAGAGCAGAGAGGATTGGTTGGTTGAGAACATTAGAACAATTTGTTTTTACATTAACACTATAATAACTTGTTGTATCGACACAAGAAATTCAATCATTGCGTCTATTAAGCAATATTTCTGCTAGTCTCCTTAATTAATTATTCACACAATTTAATCTTGCGAAATTTACCAATATGTAGAAGGGTTAAACAAATGACTACCAATTACTATAAAAAAATCAATGTGGTCACGTTAGAATTGATTGCATATACGATATATCCCAACTTGTTAATTTGATGGGATAATATACTTTTTATAGATGATAAAATGTGATGTCTAAATCCAGCTTCTTATTAAGGGAAATTATTTTATTAAAATATAGTAGTAATAGAGTAACTTTATTGAACAAATTAGTGATTTGGTTGAAACCGAGAGTAATTATTCAAAAAGGAAATTTCTTGGCGACACAAATACTATTATCTTTGAGAAATGAAAAAATATTAATGCAAATATTTCTATAAATCAACTTATAGCTCTATATATTTAGTATATCAATCGTGGAACTAATGACATGTGTCATTTAAAAAGTTCCATGGATGCCACTAAAATCATTAATCAAGTTAGAATATCCATGAGACAAAGAATCATTTTTTATGTTTCAAAGTTTCAATTAAAAGATGGTGTTAATAGTTGCAACATGTTCAAAGTCAAGTGAAAATTAAAATCTAATAATTGAAAACAATACCTACATAAATTCCCCAATAAAAAAACTACCGCACAAATTATAATCAATAAATCATAGATAAAAGAGATGAAATTTGAGAAAAAATAAGAAGAAGATAGTTACCTTGTTAGTTCTATAAGAAGATTTGGAATGAATTCGATATTCATGCATGACCCAGTTTGTCTTCTCCCCCCTCGGAGCTCTCCCTTTGTAAAACACCAAAGTCTTCTTCATTCCCACCAACTCCGACGTGTTGCTGTTATATATCTCCTTATCTTTCCCGGTCGTCTTCCAGTATCCCGTGTTTGTTGCCCGGTTCGTCCTCACACCCGTTGGATACTTCCGGTCACGGAGGCTGAAGAAATACCACTCTTTCTCTCCCATCTTCGCCTTCCCTATATAATTAACCTATTTTATTAGGGTTTATTATAACAAAAAAAAAACTAATTATGCTTAGTTTTCCTAGCTAGAAAACCCTAGTTTTCCTCAAAACATGTTTAGAAATTGGAAATAAAAAATAAAACAAAATGACAAGATATTGAATCAAGAAACATGTTTTTCCTAGCTAGGAAACCCTAATTTCCTTAAAACCAGAAATTGAAAAAAGGATATTGAATCAAAGACGTGATTTTCTAGGTAGAAACCCTAATTTTCCTCAAAACCCTAGAAAAAAGAAAGTAAGGGTTTATGGTACCTGGAAGATCCCAAGGCTCACACTTGTTGAGATCGACGTCTCCGATGGCTCTTCCTACGAAGGTAGCGTCGGAGATCTTGTTGATTAAATAGTAAGTGATGAGTTCTTCGTCGGTCGGGTGAAATCGGAAGCCGGGTGGCAACTTATCCTCCTTCACTGGACTTCCTGACCCCTCCATTTCTTGTCTAGCTTTGCTCTTTTCCAACTATAGTATGCTCAAATTTTCAAGAAACTTCTGAAATGAACAAACCAAAATTCAACCTAGTTACATTTTATGCAAGAAATCTGAAAATTTAATGATAAATGCAAAGGAAAAAACCTTAATTAAGTGTATATCTCCATAGATTTTGCTCTGATGCTACATGCGAGGTAAAAGGAAAAAAATGATGATCTAAATATATATAATTTCCTGGCCAAGAGTTTGTTAATTAATTGTGCAAGAAAACCGACTTACTCGAATGTAGTAAAAATGATATCAAAATGTTTGCATTCAAGTAATCGAGGAAATTGAAGTATAGGTGTTGGATTCTTGCAAGAGATGAGTTAGTTGTGAGATGATTGAGATGAGCAAGAAAGCTTGGAATATATATAACTATATGAAGAACGAAAAAATGGTGCGATTTATTTCCAAGCTCTCACCTCTCACCTACTATGGGCCTTATGCTACACGACTTTGAGACTTCATTTTGAAAAGTCTGTAATTAATTTTTGTTATAATCTAATTGATAATCAAAATAATAACATTTCACCACTTCGATCTATAAGAATTAGTCTAACAAGAGTCATGACATTTGCTAGCTGTGATTATGTCTTAATTAAACTTCTAGAAGGTTTATGAAAAACTAGTAGTCGATTTTGCTTGATACATTCACTTTTCATCTGCGACCAAAAAAGGGCTATTTTTATCATAAAATTTGTTAGGCTATCCACAATGGCGCCTAGCGCACCGCCTAGCCGAGCGCCGGCGCTAGGCGGTCGCTAGGCGAACCATTGCAGCTTCCGAAAACCGCCGAGCGGTTTTTCGGAATTAAAAATCGCCTAGCGCTAGGCGGTCGACGGGCGCTGGGCGATGCGCTGGGCGATCCGCTCGGCGCCATTGCAGCGTCGGGATCGCCCAGCGCATCGCCCAGCGGTTTTTTTGTTTTTTTTAAATTTTCGGGACAGTATATATACGCGATTTGCACTTCATTTTCATTCGCACCACTTGTATTAACGAGTACTCTCTCTATCTTAATTTCTATACAAGATCAACACCGAGAAATGAGTAACGCGGGAGATGGTAGTGGAGGTAGTGGGGGGGACGCTGAAGAGTACGAACGTCGAATGGCCGAAGCGTTTGAGGCATATACCAACCGCGGGATAGACCAATGGATGCAAAGAGCCTTGCAGCCGGCGGTACCTCGACCTCGGCCAGTTGTCCATCGCCGACAAGCGATTGATCGTGATCACGTAGCTGCATATCAGCGCCTATACGAAGACTACTTCGCAGAGGAGCCGCGGTTCAACGCCAACATTTTCAGGCGACGTTTTAGGATGAGCAGAGCCATGTTTATGCGTATTGTTAACGCCTTGGAGCAGCGATATCTGTATTTCCGCTTCAGGCACGATGCTGCTGGCAAACCCGGCCACACACCAATTCAAAAGTGCACTGCGGCAATCCGGCAGTTGGCTTACGGAGGCGCGGCAGACATGTGGGACGAGTACCTCCACATCGGTGAGACGACTTCCCTGGAATGTTTGAAGTATTTCTGTCAAGCCGTGATTGAAGTATTCGGTGATCAGTCCTCAACTCGTCGCCCCTATTCAACGAGCAGTGCCAGGGCGTCGGTCCGGCCATCAGTTTTATCGCCAACGGCAACCGGCATGATATGGGCTACTACTTGGCGGATGGGATATACCCTAGGTGGCCCGTCTTTGTGAAGACGATCCGATGCCCAGGAGATGAGAAGAAGGCCTACTTTGCAGCATGGCAGGAGTCCGCGCGCAAGGACGTGGAGCGCGCATTTGGTGTGCTCCAGGCTCGATGGGCGGCGGTTAGGGGTCCAACGCGTTTGTGGCACGTCGACTGCATTGCTGATATAATGTACGCCTGTATTATCATGCACAACATGATTGTCGAAGATGAAGGTGTACAACTGACGGATTGGGCCAACGACGATAATGAAGCCGGTCCAAGCCACGGCGTGGCCGTCCCCAACGCACGGAGTGGGGTACCTCACGATGAAGCCGGCCTCCTCCAAGCACATGCCGACATGCGCCAAACGGAAGCTCATATTCGACTCCAAAAGGATTTAATTGAAGAGTTATGGGCGCGGAGGACTGCTCGGAGTTAGTTTTTTTTATTTATGTAATTTTGTAAAATGTACTTTTTTTAATGTACTTTTTATTATTAATGTACTTTTTTAAAATTTTAGTACTTTTTAAAATTTATTGTACTTTTTTAATTTATTGTACTTTTTTTAAAATTAAAATAGTATTATTAATGTTTCCCGTATATGTCTCGTAAATTAAATTCCGTATATTGTGTTATTAGTGATGTGGCTATTGATGTGGCTGGGCTATTTATGATATGGCTATGCTATGGCTGGGCTATTTCTGATGTGGCAAGAGGATTTTTAGTATTGATGATGTGGCAGGAGGAGTTTGTGGCTGAGCTATGGCTGGGATATTGTTGGGCTATCACCACTGTGGATACCCTTAGGGGCGTGCTAGTTATTGTGAAAATAGATATATTTCGGTTTGACATATTGAAGTTGATGACTAAATATGTACTAACGTGAGATTAAAACTCACAACATAATTTTAGATGGATAGTCACAACACTAAACCCAATAAAACTAATCTTAGCTTCAAATTAAGAGAAAAGAAAAATAAAAAATACTAGTAATATTTGAGTATATTACTAGTAAGTACTATATGCTCATATGTATTAAGCAGTTTTTTTCTTTCAATCTTTACTTGTCCCTTTTATTGTATTTAGTTATAATATTGTCCAAGTAACTGAACGACATAATATGTGCACTCATGTAGTCGTGTGTCTTAATGAATACCGAGATTGAAGTTGTACACAATTTTGCAGACAGATGTAATTGTTAATTTGCAATTATAAATCTAGCTTGTTTTTCGTGTATCTTGAGCCTACTATAATCAATATAGAATTCTAATTTATGATGTTAGGTGTTCGGTTTGCAAGATTATATCCCGGGATTAAATTTGTAGTGTGTTTGATTCATAAGATTCAATCCCACAACTCAATCCTAGATGGATAATCATGGGATAATTAGTCATAGCTAACCCCTATGACTAAAGTAATCTTACAACTCAATTCTAGATTATATCTTGGTATTTTTTATCTTGAAAACTGAACACCACCATAGTTTTTCATAGAAAACTTGGTTAGTACATGAACTCAAGCCAAGTTAAAGATCGTACCCCTCTGATTAATTATCAAAATTCAAAACCAATGAATCCAAAAATGGATATAGCACTTCTAAAAATTACTTTTACTGATTATGATAAGTTTACTATAAGAAATTAAATGCAGTTATTTAAGTGTAAAGAGAATTAGGGATGTTAATCGGGACAATCCACTCAATGTACCAAGACGACCGACACTCTTTTCAGTTAATGCCGCTTGGGTTAGATTATCTTCGAGCTAGCTCATTGATCTGTAGTTTATGAAGTTGTATGAATACTTATGAATGAGAATGAATGTCCTCCTCTTTCTTAAAAAACGTCCTAACATGAGCTCTCCAAAATTTCGAATATGGTCATTGATCACACTTAAAAACCATTTGGCTGTGACTGTGATTATGTTTCTATATTAAATGTTACTGTAATTGATAAACAACATGGCGCTAAAACCCAATAAAGCTATATATATATATATATTGGTTTGGCTCGATCTTAAAAAGTTGGGACAGCTAATATTAAAATCACATTTTGTACAAATTAGGGGCAAGTTTGCTAGAATATGAGTCTGTAAGACTATTTTACAAGATGTGTTGAGTTATAAAAAGTAATTGAGTTAATTTACAAGATTGTTTTCCCAATATTCTCAATATGTATGTTTCTAGCAGAACTAGAAAAATCCTAACTGTATATACTTAATTTGAACTTAACTAGTAATCCTTCCGTCCCTCCCTGAAAGTTTGTCTCATTTTTCCATTTCCGTCCGTCCCACAAAGTTTGTTCCATTTCACTTTTTACCATTTTTGGTTGTGGACCTCATATTCCACTAACTCATTTCTACTAACATTTTATTATAAAATTAATATATAAAAGTAGGACTCACATTCAACTATCTTTCTCAACTCATTTTTCATTACATTTTTTAAAACTCGTGCCCGGTCAAAGTGGGACAATATTTGGGGGACGGAGGGAGTATTATATATGTAGTGAAAAAGTATCAAATACTCGTACTTCAAATTTGTGTAAATTCAGTTAATCTCTTTCTCCATTGAGTTCATCGAAACCTTGAACTTAGGCTTAGGGTAACGCATAAATAAAAAATTGAAACTTATGGAGAAACTAGGACAAAATCATAATGACTCATTACACAACTCTGAAGATGTTAGAACTATTATAAAGGATTAATCACCCCTTAATTACGGAAGCGACCAATAAATTAAATGAATTTCACCTATAAACCTTAGAAGGGATTAATTTCACCTCCATTTTCGATTTTGTCTCCAGATTCGTGCAAATGGTTGGTTGGAGAGGGGATCGAATTAATAATTAATTGTGCGTAATTACTAATTAGGGTTTGGACACATTACATTCGACACGATATCATGCAAGTTTTTTTTCTTTCTATGCTTAGTAGTTTTTACAATTAAACTAATCCAAATCGACAACATTCATTTTTGAAAGTAATGCGTGCTTCGTAGGATGCTTTAAATACATGTGTGTTAAAACATCACACATGTATGTTAATTAACTGAGTTCGTTAATATACTATTACTTTATCTCACAAATAAAAATTCCGAAAACATAAACTTGCCTTAGTAGTGACTTATACTCCAAATGATTAGAAATATGATATATGAAGATGCTTCACTGCCAAAAAAAACATTGTTTACCCAGTAAACAATTTCGAGCACAAAATAAATAGTCGGAGCTTGCAAATGGAAACTTATATATAGTATCTTTTAATAATTCATTGTTAATTGACGAGTTTTTTCTTTATTTCAAGAAAAGGTTAGTACTCTATTTTATTTGCCATGTTTCAAGATTCTACTAGATTATATTAACAGTAACACGTTATTTATGATTTATATAGTCCAACACCACAACATATCTTTGACCTAATCCGTCAACTGTATTTTTTCATTTGTAAATTTAATGGAAAATTATATTATTGTAATTACTAATTAATCTTATTTTTGTTAATTTTAAAATTATAATTATCAATTAATTATTTTATTAATAAATAATCAGAGGTTATTTAGATTATCAGCCAAGATCTAGTTTCAAGTAGGATTAATCTCTTACTTTTATTGATTTTAAATTACTAGAATTTAATAAAGGTGTATCGTGTATGCAGTACAGTGTCCATGTGACCAAATGAAAACTTTATGAAATCAAACAGGATGTGAATTAAATCCGTTTATGTGATTGGGTACTTTATTCTATTTATTGTCCCACTTGAAATTTTTCGTAAAGCAAAATTAAACAGAGATTAAAATCACAAAAGACAAACATAAATATTGTTTTTAATCATGAGATTCATGCTAAAAGCCTAAATTTTTGCTGTCCATTTTTCGTGTGTTTTGATATTGTCAGTTGAGTTTAATTATATAAATCCGAAGATCCTTAATTTGTATTTTAGCAGTATTTTTATAGAAATAGTGGAGCCGTTATAAACTTGTAAAGATAATTTATCATATAAAAAATCATCAATGAAGAAGAGCCTTTGAAGATCAGTCAAAATGCAGCAGCTATCTATCTCAATCTTCTCTTCTAACTTGTCCAACACTTCGAAATTTTATTATTTAATTTCTAATCATACTGATTGCTCCTTTATGTCTCTCAATTTTCATATAAATTTTATTTTCTGTGATTAAGATGTATGAGAGAGAGAATAATTAACAACAAACTGCATTAAACAATTCTTTACACCATAAACTGATCCCAAAAAAATTCAACAAATGAGACTCTATGTGTCATATTATTGTTACATGAGAAATAACATGTAGTATTCATATTTATTCTCGTAAAATGAATACTCTTATAAGTTATATGTATAATAAACTAGGTCATTCTCAATTACAAAACTTGAACAATTATTAATTATTTAGCAAAAATTAATCATGTTTGCACATCTGTAACATTTCTAGAAATTTTGTTAGTTACATGATCCAAAAATTGAGCTAAATAACTAAATAAAGTTGGATTAAAGATAATGTTTGGTGCATGCAATCAAAATCAGAAGCATAGCAAACTTGTGCTGCACTTCACCATTGTCTAATCAAATAATCAAAACTGAAGGACGAAGCATCGTTGTTAGTTGTTATACTGATTAATCACAAACCGGCTCCCGTGTGTGTGAACGCAGAAGACGGTTCTTGAAAAGTTATACGCGAAATTAACAAACCCTAATCAAATCTCATGAAACTAACTATTGTGTTATTATCAAGATAAGTTCAATCCCATAAGAAAAAGCATCCCCTCAAATCATGTTAGAAATGATCCAGTTGTCCAAAAGAGTTAAACGTGTGGAGTTGGACAAAAATTATAGAACGTGAAATTTTTTATTTAATAAATATTATCATGCTAGCTTCAACAACACAATTGCAAAATCCTTGGCTGTTATGCAATTTATAGTTATTTAACAAAGACTAGGTCACTATTAATTAAAATTTTGGTATTGAGTGTGTAGTGTTTTAGTTGGGAGGCCTTAATCAAGAACACTGTTAATTACATTTTGTCACACACATCACAAATAAAGATGATGGTGGTGAATGAATGAATGAATGTACAATGTATTTGTTTCAAAGAAAATTCTAGTTATACCATAATAAAACGCTTCTTTTCTTTTTGGATAAAGTTAGGGCGAAAGAAAAAAAGGAAAATAGAGAAGAAAGAGAATCGTGTTTGGAGTTTATAAAATGGACGTGACATGTATTTTAATATGCGTGTGGGTGTGAAGATTGAAGTAAAATGGGGACTGTGTATAAGTATTCATTCTTTGTTTGTAATTTCATGATCAAAGATTGTGTTTCATGTTGAGGATGTTAGGTCAGAAGTAGGTTTGATGAATTAATCTTTCTTAAGAAACTTGTCCATCTACATTTGAGGGTCATATTCGTAATTTTATGTTCTACACTAGTAAATGTGTGTGTGCGCGCGTGTTTTTTTCTAATATATAAGTAATGACAGATCTAGGTGGGGTCGACCAATTACATCGTTGGCCTAGGAATGCCAAAAACTCTATAATATATATTCAGTCTTTGGAGCCAATGTCAGACACAAATGAGCCCGACAAGAGGCTTAGGTCTCTACCAAAAAATGTTTCTATAATAATGTTGTTAATGTGTAAATTATTGTATAAAAGCTCTTATAATCAAAACATATTAAGGGAATGTCTTTTAACCTTTCGAATACGAAATATGGATTATGTAACCCTCACAAAAGTAAATTATGTGTTCGACTTGATTTGGAGTTGTTGTCATTCTCACGGCAACTCCGTTTCAATCCTTTAGGGTTAGAGTTCATGTCCGTTCTCCGTCTCCATCCATTACTATTGATGGTCACTGCACCGTCTCTACCTTCCGACACCGATTAGAACCTTATTAACTGTGTTCAGCCCTGCAAGCTAAGGTCGTATAATTGGATTTTTCATTTAAGGTTAGTTAGTTTATAGCTGTTGGTATCTAGGATTTGTTAGAGTGACTTGCGCTTCACTAGGTTTAGTTTTTCTTGTGACTAAACATCTTACTCTTGAGTGAATCAGTGTTGACTAAATAATGAAATTACATATGGTGTATTTGTTCCCATGAGTGTGAAATAATGAAAGTCTGTTGTATATTTAAAGTATTCGATGTTCATCAATGTTGAATAATTAGCATTTAATACGCTTATTTATAGTTTAGGCAAATAATTGCAGGAAAAAAACACCAAATTTGTTCAATTTCTAATTAGTTCTACAACTTTTTAAAATGTTGTATATCGTAATTTTAATATATTTTTCAATTGTTCTATGGGAAAAATTTATGGTTTGTTACATGATTGAATTTATTGACGTTGCGCATACATGTGTGAAAATATAAAATATGTCCGACTCCGAGTATGTGTATTAAACAACATTGTTTAAGTAGTTGGGCATTTTTTCACATAATATTTTCTGTCTTCCACATTATACACCCAATCAAGATTATGGGACAAATGAGAAACATGTCAAAATTATGGTGTAATAAGCTATTTTTCTGATTTGTGTAATAAACCAAATTTGTGATTTTTGAAAATGTGCCCCATAAGTTATATTAAAATAAAAGTAATAAGTGAAAATGGGGCATCTCATGTAAGACGTTTCTGCTTCCTCCATTATGTTGGGAGTTCAAGTCATCGTGAAAGTAAATGGGACATCTTGTCAGTTGTCCGTGCATGTGCCAAATAATCCTTCAATCGTCGGAAAATGACTTGATTATAAGACATGGTTGGTTTGTGTACAAGAAAAAACAAAAATGCTAGCATTAAAATAAAAGTGATTAGATATTTTATTTTTTATTAAAAAGAAAATGACTCAACCTAGTTGAGGCATCCGGAAAAATAATACGACTAACTTAGTTATGACGAAGGTACGTAACTCATGGAAAGAAACGATTCCCCAAAATCAAGGATCTAGATAAAACGTGATATGACTAAATCACCCTTATTGCGAGATGCTAATATCATTTAGTTCCCAAAAAATAAATAATGGAATCACCAATTTAAAAAATTAACAATACTTTATTAATTGTAATATCAAGACATTGCCTTATGGCTTATAGTACTACTCCACTAATTATTTCAACCGGCGAACATTGTCAAAAACTAGTGAACAAGAACACCATCGACCCAATTAGTATATTTTGTCATGAATCTGAACAAGAACTAGACTCAAATGAATCTGTAATCCTCTCTGCCCAAAATCAATAACAACTCTAATTGAGAAAACAAGAACAAGGCCAGGATTAATCAGCGAACATATAGTTTTTACTTCTTCAATAAACATATATAGCATGATTAGAGAATGCCCCAAAACTTAATGACTCTTTAAAGAATCACTGACAAAATTGGATTATACTGTTCCCACATAATGCCATGTTTCATTTCCTATCGTCTTGAAAAAGGAAATTAATTACAATCTCATCGTACCTTCTAACCATGGAACTCAACTCATACAAGGCCTGTCACATACACCACCTTATTATTCTCCACAGTTAAGCCAGCCACACCTTTTTCCCAAATCTGATTTGTTCATCACTCTATAAATCATCCTCGTCCCCGCTACTAAACGATTCAAGAACATCGCTGTCGTCGTCTTCGTCTCCCTCAGACACGATCCCCAGCATTTCAGGAGTGTCGTAGTCGAGACCTGCTATCAGGAAATCCCCATCATCTTCCTCATCGTCATCAAAGTCACTGACACTGTCGTCGTTGCTCATATCATCAGCATCACTATCACCATCCTCTTCCAGAACCCCCTCCAAACCGTCATCGTCATCGTCATCTTCATCCTCCTCAGTCTCTGCGTCATCGGGATCAGAGTCGTCATCTGTCGGCTTGCGCCTTCCGATCTCATACACCCTCGCGGAGGAGTACATCTCGTCCTGGTCGTCCATCGTGATCAAACCTACGAAAGAATCTGTTGGCTCAGTAGCGAAGTCGAGCACACAGCGGTCAACAGGGATCGTGGCGATGTCGGAATAATTGACGGCGTCCACAGTGCGGAAGGCAGAGAAGAGAGGGTGCTTCACACGGCGAGAGTTGAAAGCTGACGTGATATCCTCAAGATTTCTCCTCAGAATGCAGTAGATAACATCGCCACTAGCATTGAACGTTATCGTTGTCTGATCCAACGACGGCACGCTCCGAAGCAACCTAAATTTTCGGAGATCCCACACCTCGGAGTTTATAATCACCTGTTATCAGATTTTAAGAAGTGGCACGAAGGTTGAAATGAGAAAATATAAATTCAAGTTAAAAAGATCTTAAATATGCATATAAAAGACCACTCAAGAAAAGTAGTACTTTATGCAACATCCAGTAAACAATGTGAACTATCATCATACCTCATTCCCAGCAGGGTGAAAACTGCCTCCGCCATAATCTGTAAATTGATCAAAGCGATGAATTGGACCCGAGACCCTTCGATCCCACAAAACACCATTCCAAAGCAGCATAGAGTCGGATGGGCTGAAATGAACCAGTGAATATGCATGCCCGCGACCAGAAACATTAGTAGATGTATCCGACAACGTCAAGTCCAACTGACAGGTGTGAGTATCATACAAAAGAATCTCCCGGTGTGGAGAATCTGATCTTAATGCTGCAAACATTTCACCTGAATTACTAAATTTGGCAGCTTTGATTCCATCAAACGAGTGTTTGGGACCAGCAGAAACCATAGACGCATCCCACAAGCGAACATCCATTGCACTAGAAGAAAGTAAAAGCTGGTTTTCGCCAGAGCAATGAGACTGCACAAGTGTAAGAGGAGACTGATGACTTGTACAACTGTCTAACACAATGTTGCTGTTGGAGTCAAATATTTTCAGATCCCCAGAATGTCCACCAGAAGCAATCCGAGAAGAATCTCCTAAGAAGGCAATGCATGTTAAAAGTGAACTAGTATCATCACGGCAACTTCGCCATGGTCTGAATCTACTATACACAAACTGGCGATCCTTTCGAAGCCCATGAATTCCTCCTTGCCTACTTCTAAACTCACGGTTGCTAAGACGAGAAGTGACATTCGATGGAGCGTCAAGACTTCTTTTTGGTTCTGGACAAACATGAGGTTGCAAGAGCGAAAGAGGAGGTAAAGTTGTGATCGGTGCAGGACATTGACGATGTTGGTGCTTTAAGTACTGGACAACAAGAGAATCCAAGGTAAGCCGTTCAGAGCCAGAAGGTTGTGGATCAAGCAGTTGGGAGGAAGAAGCCAGACCAGCCAACTGATTTTCATCAATATCCCGACTTTGATAGTCCCTCGGAGTAGAGATTGGTGTGCAGAATAGAGTTGCATCTGAATACAGACCACTTCTGCGAGAAGAATTAGGTGTGGTGAAACAAGGAGATCTAAGTGATTGCTCACCAGTGTTAAGTCTTTTTACCGATGGGCCTGATCCACTTTCTTTCAAGTCTGTCAATTTTCGCTTCATTGGCAACACTATTGGGGTTCTAACCTGAGTATCCGTATCACCACCAAATTTCGGAACAGACAGCAATGGAGTTCTCACACCATCTGCAGCTAAAGAAGCTTTTTCGGAGTTGAAGTTTACTTCGCTGCTTGAAGGTACTGGACTATCCACTGGTTTAAGTGGAACTTTTGAGTGACTATTAGCAGCTGACGATGGCAACGCTTTCTTTTTTGAAGACAAGTAAGCTGAATCAGATCTGAAACTGGAATCTTCCTGATGAAGAGAAAATTTTGATTTATCTGACAAGAATCCACAGGCAGCACGAGCTGATGGCCAATGAATTTGTACTGTAGAAGCTTCCTGTCCAGTGGCTTGATGTGCTAAAGATGAAGGGGCAGCTAAAGATGGCAAGGGTGTCAACTTAGCCTCTTTAAGAAGTGTAGCTGCACTTTCTGCTAAACCGGATGCTTGAAGGTGCTCGTGCATCAGCAGCAAAAGTTCCCTGAATTTGAAGGGGCATGTGTTGAAAACAGACATTTGAAAATTATATGCATTTATAATCCCGAACAAGAATCCTTAAATACCTAGAATGATAAGAAATAGGAGTAGCAGCAGCTATGGCAGCTCTTTCAATACGCCTCAAGGTTGGGGTAGCAGCATCACTGGCTGCTAAAGTACTCGCACGCCCAGAATTAGTTACGACCTTCAAATAGCAAAACAACATCATGAATAGAAATAAAGAAGTACGTAATTTCCTACTCTTGATTAACAGTTTGACCTCAAAAAATTGTACTTTCTGGTGTATTAGCACAGTATATCATTAGTTACCCAAGAGCCTTGCTGTCTGTCTTAATGCTCAATGCTATGTAGAATTGTAGATGGTGTGTGCAATATTTTTGTGTGATATTCCAAAGGCTACATCATGTCCTTTATTACCTCTATTCAGCTAAACTACTCTTAACAATGGTTAGCTGACATACATTCATTTGACCATAATTAAATTACACATATATAAGATATGTATCAAAACTGCAGTGATTAGCAATGGCCCAGCCACCCTGTCTCATATTTCAGAATTCATGTGAACAAAATAGTGCTTACTCCAATCAGCTCAAAAGTCACTTGAGCGAGCTCTGCCTGCCACCTGTTTTGCTCGCCTCCGGCAGATTGGCCCCCAGAATCTCGAATAAGCTCTGAGAGCTTTTTTCCTACCTGAGTAGAAACCAAAATGACGACAATTTTTTGGTAAACCTTCATCTATTACAGAGGGAGCAATTTATTACTTGATTGCGAGTCAATGCAAAACAATATATCAGATATCAAGCAATACCAACCTGAAGCTTTGTTAATATATGAGCAATTGTGTCATCTCTGGCCAAACCAAGAAGAACTCGGCATGTCAGAGCACGAAGACAATCAAGAGCAGCAGGGGATGTTACCATCCTCGGTTGGAGAAGCTGAAGAAGAACCTTGATACCATTGTTTGCACGAACAGCTTCTCTCGCTTGCCGATAGCCTTGTTCCAGTTGCGCAGCAAGCCCAGCACAACCTGCTCTAGCACCTAAAGATATCCTTCGATCTCCGACTAGGCCAGATGCCACTGTAGATGAAGATGCTTGTGACGATGCGTTATTAGTAGATGACGATGGAGCTACTGAGACACCTCTATCCACAGAAGCAGGTTCTCCACTTTGCTCCCTTGTTTCATTCTGGACAGGAACACTGACTGTTTGTTCCATAATATTTCTTTCTGCATTTCTGTCCTTGGAGTCCACAGTAGAACCATTTCCAGTTTGGCTAGAATAAGCTTGTTGGCCTTGCATGTTAGAGCTTGGTTTGTTGCTGATTGATGGAGGAGGGCAAACAAGATTTATCAACAGATTCAACGCCGGCTCAACAATCTGAGATTTTAAAATGATATATAAATATATAATTAATGAGCTGTGAAATAGACAAAGAATTGCCCAAAAGGATAAGCAAACACCTTGGGTGCAATTTTTACCTCAGGTTCAACAAAACCCGCACCGTTCACAGCATCCAAAATGACAGCTATGCCCACTCGATCATTGCTTAAAGTGGCAGTTACAATAGGTTTGCGGCTATAAGGTACCAAAGTTACAATGTGCAGCACACCGAGGGCATACTGAAGCAAATCGTGCAAATAGCGCTCCACTGGTGGGGCCTACAAGTGCAACATGTGAGTTAACACAGAGAACTAAGATTCAATAATACAGAGCAAGTAAAAAAAATACTAAACCACACCTGACATAACTCTAACATAGTTGTATGACCATTTGATGCCAAAAATTTATCAACTACAGGCCAACGTTCCTTCACAAGTGCAGGTCCCAGTTTCCGATCCTTCTGTATTTGACGGAAAACAACATCCATTGCCTCATTGCTTATGTCCAGTGGCTTATATGCTGCCCTAGAAATGTTTCTAGGCACACTTCGAATATTTTTCATAGGTCTTATTGAATCCACGAGCAAAAGAAGATGTGCTCTGAAATATTGTCGCAGTGCTCCACAGGTGTGATAAGCTGTTTGTTTTTCTGAAGATGTCAGTACATCTGTGGTGGACCGGTCATTTCGAAGAGATCCTGAGTTACTTGATTGCCCAGCAGAAACCCCAGATCTTACTGAGGCAGCATCATTCAAAAGAGAGAGTACTTTCTGCAAACCATCCTGTGAATCAAATTCATCAATGATGGCTCTGAAGACAAAAGAAGCAGCAAAGAACAATGCAGCATTCTTTCGGGCTGCATGATCCTGTGGACACTCAAGAAGTTGTAGAGCCAACTCAACAATCTGATGGATTACATTTGAAGGAAGGGCACAAACACGCTCCATTATCCCCTGCAAAAGATATTTTGTTAGTGAAAGGTGGCATGTCAATTCTAGTAATAACCAAATACTCCCTCCGTCCCACATAATTTGACCCAGTTTTCCATTTTTGGCCGTCCCACATAATTTGACCCATTTCACTTTTACCATTTTTGGTAGTGGACCCCACATTCCACTAACTCATTCCTACTCACATTTAATTATAAAACTAATATATAAAAGTAGGACCCGCATTCCACTAACTTTTTCAACTCACTTTTCATTACATTTCTTAAAACCCGTGCCCGGTCAAAGTGTCCCAAATTATGTGGGACGGAGGGAGTACTAATGCATGAACATACAGAGCTTGAGAGAGGATATACATAGACCTACAATGTCATGTAAAAATGCAGATATATGCAACTACAGTGACTAAAGAGGACACAGCAAATTACCTGGATTGAACCAATTGTAATTAAGCAGGATGACAAATCAAGATATGTCAATGGAATTCTTGGAACACCAAGCAGTCGTTGCATGCCACCACGGTCCACAAATAATGCAGCAAACTTCCGATGAGCAGCCAAGGCACAGATCAATTTCAAAATATCAGGCAAAAGATTCATACCGGTTGATGCCTCTTTGTGCTTAAGACTTCGCTGCATTAGTGCAAGAGAGACATCAACCCCCTTTTCATGGATCACGGGACCGAGAACTTCAACATACTCCCCCAGCACTACAAGACACTGGATAGAAAACTTCTCCCTTAACGTCGCAAGGGAGTGGTTGTCTGGGATTGAGACTTCGCCAATATCTTCACAAAATTCTGCATCAGTAGCCTTTGAATTGCCTGAATCGCAATCGGCATTGCTTGAATTTCTATAAGGGGCAAAAGGTCAAGTAAAAATCTATAGAGTAAGTGATGGCGCAAAACATGAACCCTCTTGAGCTATTTCATCAGTGCCAAGCTATTCTGTGAAACATACTGCCTACCTTGGAGCAGGAATTGCATTTGCAGCATCTATGACAGTAGAGGCAGCTCTCGAAGCAGCAAGCACAGCAGCTTCTTCATCATTTGTCTTCTTGTATTCCTGGGTCAATATAAAACAGATATGTGTGAATAGTTCAGGCATATACCCATTTGGAAAGAAAAACGAAAGGAAGAAGAAAATAGTACCTCCAATGCAGCAGTTTTAACCACTTCAGCAGCAGCATCACCAGCCGCCCTTATGGGTATAGCATGAGCATTGGCTGCTCTCGCTTCAGCTTCAGCAGCTCTCACAGCTTTTTTAACAAAATCAGTAATGTCTTTGTTGCCAACTTTGCAGTTCTGGAAGCAATCATCATTTTCGTCTCTCTGGGGGATAAAAGTATCAACATCATTCCTTCCTAGACTCTTTTTAGCATCTGAAAATCTCCTCAGATCCTGATTTCTAGCTCCACTTCTGTCTCTCATACTCCGTGCCTGCCCTGACCTACTGCCAGAACTTGGGGACGTCATAGCTTGCTCAGTTTCAGATACTCCTTCGCTGGACCTAACCTTTCCTCGTGTTCTGGAAAATCCACGATTTGTTTTTCGTCTGGAAGAGTCATCTCTCATATTTTCTTCAGTCTCTTCCTCTTTATGAGATCTTCCACAAGGTTTTGTTTTTGACTCACAAAAATCTCTGATATTGCATTTTTCTTCACCATCTGCTTCTGCTTCATAACCATCAACCTCAAGAACCATATTATCAGGGGGGTCCTCATCAACCCCACATTCATCCAATAGGGCAGCATCTTTATCTTGATCCTTATCGATATTCATTCTCGAAGTGTCGACATCCAGGTGCGAAGACTCTGCCGCTAGCCGCAACCTACTCCTGCCTTCCTCTTTCATTTTAGGGAAGGTTATGGTTGGCGCACTTTTGTTGTCAACTGATAGATTGCCATCTTTCTGATTTGGGCTTGTATCACTTAAAACCCGAACTCTTAAATATCGCATAAGCTTAGCTGATATTCCAGATGTTAAGACATCTTCCACAAGTGGACCACCACTGAAATGCCCATGGAGGAAAAAGTTACAATGAGAATAATAGAAACCACAAAAAGATTTGGCGAAAAAAGATATGATAGTTTCAGAACCAACCTAGTCAAGCATATAGCAAGAAGGGCAGTAGAGTATGTTCGTAACATTTCAGAGTCTGACGATTTTCTTTTCACTGTGACATGCTTCCAATGACGGTCATCACCAGATGAGCGGGGAATATCCTCCATCACCCACCGTCTTAAGTTAGCTAGGATATCATCTTCAAATACATGTGGATACTGCATTCAGGGTTACTTACATCAAGAAAACTAAACAAAGTTCATGAATTGAAGAAAGTAAGTCTTATATTGTCCATCAGAAACAGCAAACAATGTTTATAAACAAAACAAAGTAATCCCTATAGAACCCATCAAGAACATTAACAAAGTTTATGGAAAATAGGAAGAAATCTCTATATCCCACAACAAACAAATAGATCAAGACATTTAGATCAAATAAATCAACAACTACTACCATACCATCCAAGTTAGCGAACAACTGAAAAGAATCCGGGTAGTAGCTGCCTGTACCGATACTGAATGTGCGCCAGCTTTTAGAAATTTTGAAGTTATCAACTCAAAAAAATCTTCATTCTCCTGTAGAAAGTAAGATAAATTAAGCAAAACACCTCAAAACTAGTTAAGTAGCTTAAATGACACTCAGCCACACAGAACCATATTCCAAAATACTAAGTCACATGCTACAGAGAGGTGTGGCTTAGCCAAGAATTCTTATTTAGACCATATTCCTCCTTATTGTGCGTATTAGACAGAGACACAAGCTAGCACAAATGGTTTCCAAAAGACCCAAAACCAAAAGCGTAAGAGAGCGATGAATAGTCAAATACCCGAATAAGGTTTCCAAGTCGCCCAATATTATGAGAAGACCTGCCAATACTTGTCGGAGGCTGATCTGCACCCTCCATGTAGCTATGCATCCAAAATTAAACTAGAGTCAGTACCCATATATGAATGTATATAGATAAGTATACAGCTCTGGCATCACATCATAAAGTCTCAACAAGAATGAAGATATAATATGGATATTATCATCTCATATTGCAAAACAAAAATGCAGTGCAGAACTTTCCAGTGGGTAGCCTACTCTCTCATCACCTCAATGCAATGGGAACAAGCCCTTGATGACACTTGGACTCTATACAAAAGAATTATCCTGACTTGGTAACAGGTATACATACCCCAACATCGTAGGCCAAAAGTAAGACAGAACCTGGCTATAGTACTTTATCTTTGTGGCCCCACAACAAAATTATGGCAATCAAGGTTCATCCACTTTGATATTGTTCCATCCATTTTAGGCTTAAATACAGTAGTCAGTACAAAAAAAACTCTATGTCCTTGTATATTGACCTACAAACATGTTTGTGCAGTCAACACGTGGACATCAAATAATGCAGTCAACACGTGGACATGTTTGTGCAGAATACAACAACATTAACAAGAAGAGAGGCATAGCTATTGGTAGTCCAGCAAAAGAGGAACAGAGGGATTCTTGTCATAAAATCCTACTCCCTCTGTCCACCAATACAAGGGGAGTTTTAACCCGGCCCAGATTCTAAGAAATGTAGTAGAAAGTTGGTAGAAAAGGTGGGTCCTACTTTCATAATTTAGTTTTATAATAAAATGTGAGCGAGATAAAGTTAGTGGAATGTGGGGTCCATTACCAAAAGTAGTAAAAAGCAAATGAGAAGCAAATGAGAAGTTTATTGTTGGACAGATGAAAATGACAAAAATGAGAAATTTATTGGTGGACGGAGGGAGTACTATAATTCATGTTTCCAGCCAAGAATCAAAATCACACACAAGGTTGATCATGGATATATAGACGAACTTATTATCTCAACTTCTTTACGCAAAGTACTTTTCACCATCACTAATGTTCTACTACCAACAAGCCTACCTCATTCACATGCATAACAACAAATGACACAAGCAACACTAATTACTTAAAATTTCACAATCCTTAAGCTCAGTGTCCTTCATCAAATCAAACTATTCAAAATAACGCACTTGCTCCCGGAACCAATTAAAATTCACTATCCGATACTTAATTTCCACCACCAACAAAAATGAGACACTGGAATCGCGTGACAAAACGAAAGAAAACCACCGGAATGGAACACAGGAAAAAGCAAAATTGATTTCAGCACGCTGATCGTGGCATAACAGCGAAACCTACCTTGATTCTTGCGCCTCCAGAATGGTGGCGAGGGCATGGAGCACGTTGGGGCTAGGGTTTCCAGGGCTCGCAGTGATCTTATCTATCAACGACTGAGCCTTGGCCATCAAAATGTCGTTCTCATCTTCCTCCTGCCGCTCCTCGGCCACCTCCGCCGGCGCCGGTTGAATTTGAGGCTCAGCTTCCGTAGGCGCCTCCATTGCAACAATTGGCACCCAAATGAAACAACGGCTACACGATTCGCGGGTTCAATTAACGGAAATTTTGTAAAATTGATTTTTTTTCAATTCGAACACAGCTTGATGGAGAGTTGGGAGGAGAAATGATTGTGTGTTGTGTGTTTTGGTGCGTACTTATAGAGGCTGGGGAGGGGGTGCTGAAGTACATTTGTTAAGGCGCAAGGTACTACTGCTGTAAATAAGAGTGCTTCTTTTCTTTTTTTCTTTTCTTTTTTCAGTTGCGGTTTGAGTAGAACCCGAGAATGTTCTATTTCTATACCCTTCTATTTCACTCGATCTCCTCCTCTCTTTTTTTTATCAAATCGAATGATCTTATAAAATACTCACATGCCTCGTAAAATAGTTTTTTATTGAGATATCGATCTCTAAAATCATAAATTTGGATTAAAATCATGTGTTTTACCCTAACTTTTTATCGTCAAAATTGTGTAAGTTAGAATTTGTAGTCAATATTTAGCAAAGTCATACTTTGGCAACTTATGAAAAGTTAACTGCATGATTTTTGCAACTAAATTTTATGTTCATGCGATATGCTATTAAATTAGGCAAAAGTGTGTGATTTTAAAGAATAATTAACTTTATTAGGTCTGATGTTGAAATTATTTGCTAAAAAAACTAAATACTCAATTTGTTCATGAAAAGTATAAACATTTGGTTTAACACAAGTTTTAATGCATAATTGGTAAAGTAATAGAGATAAGTTTGAAAGAGTTTTTAAAATATTGTTAGTACGTGGAGAATGAGTCTCACTTCTTCATTATAGAACGAAAAATTCTGAAATTAGAATGTTCATACTTGTGAAGGACATACTAGAATTCACACTTTTTTTAGAGAAAGTCAAAATGAAATAATTCATATTTTTCATAGACGGAGGGAGTAGTATTATTTAGAGTAGTATTATTGATTTTGATAAATAAGTAACCTAATAAGGGGATGTTCGGTTTGTAAGATTGTGTCCCATGATTAAATATGTATGGTGTTTGGTTCATGAGATTCAATCACAAAACTCAATCCTAGATGGATAATCACGGGATAATTAGTCATGGCCAATCCCTTATGACTAGAATAATCTCAAAATTCATCATATATTATATCTTGATATTATTTTATCTAGAAAGCTGAACACTATATATTAATTAGAGGAATGAATATGATCACTTGAATCTGAAATAAAATAGTACTAGTAAGAAAAAATATGGATTATAAAATATTATTTTTCTTAAAATTCACTACGTATGATTGGGATGCAGTCGCGGATCAATTTTACTCGAATTGCATGTTAATCAAATGGGATAATTGGACTGGAGTTTTATTGGGTTAGGGAAATTCAACCATATATAGTTCTAAATATTTGGATTTTGGACTAGTTTAATAGCTAATCAGATTGTTAACTAGAATATTAGATTAACATGTGATCCAAGTGTATAATGATAAAATTAATTATATTTACATAATGTAAAATATTTAATTATAAGAATTTTAGGATACATGTTTAAATTCAAACATGATTAAATACGGATAATAGTGACGTTTGATAAATTTTGAGACTTGAATTGTTGAATGATTAACATATAAAAATAGTATTATGATCATTGACATTATAATTTAACATTTTAAAAAATTTCAAACTAGTTTTTAATATTCAAAATATTTATTATAGCATTTGAAATTTTCAAATAATTTATCAGTTATTATACTAAATTATTATATTATTAAAAATCTAAAAGATATATTCCTTCTCTCTTACTTTATCATTTATGTTTCCAACCATCCACTGCATAATTAAAAATAATTATTTAAACATTTTATGTATTTGATTTTTTACTATGTCCGATCATTTATGTTCTATTTCCTAGATTCGTCACTGTATATAATGAAAATACATATCACAACATGAAGCAGTGCTTACCATAGATTATTTGCTTCGTGATTTTAAAATAAAGTTGAAATTTAAAATGATATGAAACCTGTGATATTTACTCGGTTACTTATTTATATAATCAATAATTTTGTAATTCATAACTTTTTTTTCTTGCTTGGTCTAATAAAAACAAAAATGGAAGTGGAAATTCGGTTTCCTATTCAATTTTATAAACACAATTTTAAAAAATCACCATTAATTATTTTATAATATGTTTGAGTGATAAGATATGTTTGATAAAATAATTCAATTTAATAAAATCTTTAATTTACATGATTATGGATAATTTGGCTGGATCCTTATCACTTACTACTAATTGGCTGGTTATTTTATCCGGCTTTGAATTCATTATTTAATCATTCTTCAATATATGATGCACTACAAAATAATTAGCTTTGTTTGTTCTCAATTTTGATGCACTTTTGCAGAATTATAAAAACGATTCATTTAATAATCATTCAATTTATATTTAATTGAATTAATTCAAATACTGAATTAATATTCCAGTGAATCCCCGCCGATTTGGAATCTTAATAGAATCCCACAACAAGTCAACTCTCTCTCTCTCTCTCTATACGACGAGAGAAAGCTGTCAAATTCTATCTATCATCGCCGATTTCTCCTTCTTAAATTCTTCTCTCTTTCACACCACACCACACCACCACCAGCTTTGAAATTCAGAGAGAGACTTTCTCTACATACACTATTTTCCCGGGTTACAGGTATGCAAAGCTTTTATGATTTCTGTTCTAATCGATTTTATTGCACGCTTTTGTTTGCATCTTTGATCTTTATTCCAAGATTCTTCTTTTGTTTAAAGGTTTGGCTTGATTCGGGCAAAATTGTAACTTCCCCTTTTGATCGGATAATTCATCTTTACCTAAATATTTCTTCTCTTGCCTGTGTGAAAGCAGTTTCAATTATAAGTGTAAATTGGAAAAACCAGAGGATCTCGATTTCAATTTTGAGTGAATTAGGGTTTTAATTCCTAATTTATTTATTTTTTCCCCAAATCATTCACGCTTCTCCTTAATTTCCTGTTTGTGCCTTTGAAATTTCGATTTTGTGATATTTCACAGGCAAGCTGAAAGCGATGGCGGTGACGATGAAGCAAATGGCATTGTTAGTAGCATTCCTTGGGGCACTCTCCTTCATTCTTGGGGTTGTTGCTGAAAACAAAAAGGTGACTTCTTTAACAATCTAATGGAATAGAAAAAGAACATTACTTATGTTCTTAGTTAATCAAAATTCACATGGTGTTTCTGCTCATCAGATTATCAAGCTTGAATGATTTATTGGGATATTGAAGTACTATTATATGTTAAAAGTGTAGTGAATGGATTTTTTTAGGTCGAGGAACTCGTCTTCAGTGTATGTAGTTATGGTGTTTGTGATGTGATCACTGAAAGTCGTATACGATTTATTTAACACAAGAAATTTTGCCATTATGTTGAGAATTTTGGATGTTGATGGCTGCCTTTCCATGAGAATATGTGAATGAAACACAGGTCTAAATAAAACAAGGTGATATCGAGTCTAGATCAGCTATATAACGACTTCGTATGTGTCTTATTTGATCTTCTTTGAATCTGCAGCCTCCACATGGAACTCCAATAACCGGGAAGGGTGTTGTGATCTGCAAATACCCATCCGATCCATCTGTGGCTTTGGGATATGCATCCTTTGCGTTCCTTGTCGTTTGCATGGTTGCTGGATGGTATTCTCTATTCTACCCGTACAAAGGGAAGCACGTCCCGAAGGCGGCCTTATTCCAAAACAAAGGCTTCCTTGCCTTCTTTGGTGTTGCACTGTAAGTATATATGCCTATTGCTTTTGTTTTGTGCTCGTACCTGTTTCTACCTCCGCTCTGTCCCTCTTAGCTTCGTCTAGTTTTACTCATTGGTCAATCATTATCACATCATTTAAGTAATCTAAGTTTCCTCTTAGTTTCTTGGTGACTATGAAATTAAATTTTGAATTATGACATGATTTGTTTCATTATCTTCATTTTTCCTCCACATCCGGCTTTTGTATATGTTTATGTTGAGTTCATGCACTTCCCAGTCCGGTTATTATTGTTGAAGGTCGACAGCTGCTGATGTATCCAACGACCCCCATCTATTCCGTTGTGTAGTTTTGGTCTAATTTTCCTGTGTTACTATCATTGAAGGTCGACAGCTGCGTTAGCTATTGTGATGTTGTTGTGGCCTACAATCACAGAGCAGCTTCACCACACAAACAATGTTCATCACAATTTGGAAACCGCGTGCCCTACAGCCAAGACTGGACTTCTCGGTGGAGGTGCTTTTCTATCTCTTGACGCGTGCCTCTTCTGGCTGGTCGCGTTGATGCTGGCTGACAATGCTCGTGCCGACTACTTTGATGAATCAGATGACAAGGCTGCAGGAAGTTTTGAAGCTGAGCCAATCAAGGGCAGTGCCTGATAGCTACCAATGCATACCTCATTATTGTCTTTTCTTTTCATTTTCTTGCTAATGGATATATACATATATATATATATATATGCAGTGTAAGTATTGACTCTGTTGGTTTACATTAGCCTCATTTCATAGTTATTATTAAATGGTAATTTGGGAGTTCGTTAACTTTTCGTTGTCATTTTGCTTCTTTATCTTTATAAGCTTAACATCTGTAGACAATATGTATTTCAAATTTGCAACATTTCGCATTAAGATTATTACTAATATAGGATTCATATAAATCTATTACTCTATCATAAAATATATTACTATATCACAATAGTGGTGCCTAAATTCAATAACTAAGTATTTATCAGGATAATATATGTTAGAGTGAACTACATAAATGATACTTGATTTTTCACTTTCGCACATAAAAAGTATATGATCTTTATTTTATATCGTATTTGGTACCTAGGGTTTATATCACATGTTTGGTACATAGGGTTATTTTTGTCATGGGGTACCAAAATAAAGATCATGTACTATTTATGTGCGAAAGTGAAAGATCAGATACATTTATGTAGTTCACTCTAATGATAAATATATGCATGCTTACGCATTCAAATTATATTCATTAACTGGTATATGTAATTTAAAATTAGGTGCATACTAGTACTTCATTTATCTCACTGAAAATGACTCACTTTCCTTTTGATTTGTCCCAATCAAGATTACTTATTATTACAAATGGAAATACATTTATATCTACTTTATTCCATCTCTCTTACTTTATTCTCTTCACTTAACCCACAAAATAAAGTTGTATAAAATCACGTGGTGCTATGCCGCCCAAGAAGGAGTCATCTTCTTTGAGACGGAAGGAATAATATTATACTTTATTTAATTGGAGTTTCTATTTTCGATATCAAATTGTTATTCAACTCTTATTGTGATTTAAAAAAAATACTCTACGATTTGATATCCTATTAATCAATTCAAATTTTACCAATAAGAAAATAATGGCTAATCCAGAAAAAGTAATATTATGCAAGTTTAACTCAGTTTTTTAATTAATATAATATTATGGTGTAATCATTTTTTTAACTGCATTTCTTTTAATGTTTCTGAAAATGTTTCCATCGACTATGGGGGAAATTATAATGATTATATTTTAAAATGCGGAAAAGGAAGATTTAAAATTAAGACACAGCTCAAATATATATTACATATATGTATATATTCTCCGCTTAAACTTCTGTGAAATTAGGGAGATAATCATATTATAACTAACTGTAAATACATAACTAGATAACACAAAGTTAGTTTATTATAAGAGCGATTTTTTATCATTATAAGAGCGATGTAACTCAAATGATTTACTCTGTGAAATATTTAGTTCACTATAATAATGTTTAGGTTCACTCCTTGTTTTCAAATTCATATTATAAACTAACGCGTCTTTATAATGAACTAAATTCATGTTCTTTAGTTTTCAAATTAATGTTGTAAACTAAAGCGCCTTTATAATGAACTAAATTCGTGTTCTTTAATTATGCATTTATGTAGTGGTTGTCTTATATCACTACTTCGTGAAGTTATATAAAATATATTCCAAATATTATAATTTCCCTTACCTACTATACGAAGTAATTTATACTACTATATAATTTGATCTACGAACAAACCTAGATAATACTATGATCTACGAAATAATCTAGCAATAGTTATATATACAGTGTTTACTTTGTAATCTAGTCTGCATAACTTGATATCCGAAATACTCTTTATTAATTGATTTACAAAATAATCTATATAATTGTCATTTGAAATCATAATAATAGTATTTGATTGAGTTGTGATCAATCAAACGATATTTGAAAATTAAAATATGTAAAAATTACAAGTTTTTAGTATTTTAGAAATGTAGTGGGAATATTTGTAATGTGTCTTTGTTTGTTACAAAAACAATATTTAAAGAGATTGTATTATTTCAAAAATATGATTCTTATATGAACACATGTTCCTAAAATCGCATATAAATATTGAAATAAAGCTGAAGGAAAATCAGAATTAAGGTGATAGAGAAAAATGAATGCGCAGGAGTGGCAGGAAAAATAATATAAATAAATTCATAATTAGTTAATGAATTAAAAAAATGAATTCTGAATTCATACTATGTCTTGATTTGAATTACTTTGGAAGGTGTGGTTTGATTTATAGAATTAAATTCAGTTTAAAGTTGAATTATGCAACTGTTTTTTTAAATTGATTTTAAGAATTAAATTCAGTTTAAAGTTCAAGAAATAGATCAAATCAAAGAAGCGTTTGAGGAACCAGGAAAACTTGCTCGAAGAGGCCTACGCCTTGGTGGCACCAAGTATAATGTTACACAAGAAGAAGGAGATGTAATAAAACGAAAACTAGAAAATTAAAAATAAGTCCCAAAAAACAGTAAAAATTATCGTTATATTATTTAGCCATGTGTCAGCTAACACAAAATTCCCTCAACAATGATGCATAAACATTATCATTATATTTAGCCATGTTGTCCATTCAAAATTCTAATCAATTTTTTTTTTATTTTTTTTATAGTACAATTTGATTAAGTTTAATTTTCTCTAAATTGTTTTTCTAATGGTTAGGACAATGGACGAACCGGAATCGTGGTTGACGCTGGAATACTGCAGTGTGGTGGTTGGGAATGCCGCAGATATACTCATCTGTCAAGGCCTCTAAGTTATAATAATAGCTGTCATTTTTGGACACTTTTTTGGTTTTAATAGTGTGTTACAAGTAAATGAATAGTATTATTTAAGTTTCTTCGTTAGTTAAGTTGGTAATTTGTTATGCTGGTTTTTCCCTTTTATCTTTTTTTATTTATTGCTTCGAAATTATTATAAATATTTTAAGTGGGTTGTGATCAAATGGTAACTAATTTCAAACCTAAAGCCTATAACCTTTTCAATTTTGTATGTTAAAATTATCAATAAAGATATAAGTATTTCAACACAAGACCATCGATATACAAATGTCTTTGTGTTGATATTTAAATCTATATGTTGTATTGATAATGTTATGTCTTTGTGTTGACAATTTTAATATGCAGTATTGAAAGTTCTGCGCTCTAGATTGTGAATTAGTTTTATTTTAATGAGACCCTATGTGAAATAATATAAACTTGTATATATGTACTACATTGATGTATAAATACAAAACCTTTCATTGCATCATATCGAATTATAGTTTGATACTTTGATATATGGATTACTACTTTTTATTAGTTGATTTAATGAATAATCTTTATATGTCTATAGAGGTGGCGTTCTGTTGCCATGACTAATATCATGAGATTATCCATCTAGGATTAAGTTGTGGGATTATTTTAGTTGGAAGAGGGAGGTTATGACTAATTATCATGAGACTATCCATCTAGGATTAAGTTGAAGGGTTCAATCTTATGAACCAAACATGATACATATTTAATCATGAGATTTAATCTTGCCAACCGAACACCAAGAGTGAATATTTTTTTAGTTCACGAACTTTATCAAATTCTTATGTTTGGTCCATAACGTTTGAGAATATCTTTTGAGGTTTATTAACTTTGACTTAATATCATTTAAGCTACTTTTTCATTTTTCTGGACAGGATACCCTGGTAAGGCCAATTTAGTCTTTTTTCTGTATCTTCTTCGTTAAAATATTTTTTTTTCTTTCTTATTCCTTTTCTCTTTTCTTTCTCATCCCAATCATCCCGATCCAAGTCGATTCCCACACCAATTTGAAGAATTTGATGCTTTGAATTCTTTGAATTGGTGTGTGAATCGACTTGGACAGAGACGATTGAGATGAGGAATAAGAGAGAGAAGGAAGAAGGGGAGAAGAAATAAAGTGAAAGAAAGTAATTACTATTTTATTAAAGAAGAGAGAGTAAATATACTAAATTGTCCTTCATGGCTTTCAGAGTTTTTTTGTCTAAAAAATGAAAAAGTAGATCAAACGATATTAAGTAGAAGTTAACTAACATCAAAAGATATTTTTAAATATTATGGACCAAGAGTGACAGTTTGACAAAATTCGTCAACTAAAAAATATGTTCCCACTAAATTATAATTTAACATTGACTTACAAAACTATTGATCATTGATCACACTTAAAAACCATTTGGCTGTGACTGTGATTATGTTTCGATCAATCAAACAATGCATGAAAATTTAATCAATATAGTCTTAACAAAATTTAAAATAATAATTATTATTATTATTATTATCATCATCATTATCAGTATAGTCTTAATAAAATTTAAAAGTATGAATTATATTTATATTAATATAAAATAATTTTAATTAGGTGTTTTAGTCCTAAAAAATACTCCATGAAACAATTAAATAAAAAATACTCAATTAATTTATGTAGTTTAAACAATTGATTTAATTTAATATTTTGTCTTTCTTTATAGTATTATGAATGTCAATTAGGTATATGTATAATATAATAAAAAAGAAGAAAAAAGAAAGAAAAGGAAATAGAAACTAAGAAGAAAAAGGCCCAAAATCAACTACCAGCTTTCTTCAATGCAAGAGTAGTAGCTATAGATGATTAACTGAGTATTCATAGCCTGGGATGTCAAAAATAAGTCTCCGTTGTGTTTCGGATGAGGTAGAGAAACCAAGGAACTTCGATTTTATAGATTTTGTTAGTTTGCTACTGTTTTACAATCTTCGGCAGCAAAACTTGTAAGTGGGTAGGAGTAGGACAAACTTTTTATTTTTAGTATGAAACTGATTTTGATGGATCAACATAAATATTAATGAGACTACTTTCTACAGATCGAGAATTTTTTTTTACTTTGCAAATATTCCACATATCCCACCATAGTTATCATATTTCTTTTTATTGTAATTAAGAGATTTATCTTATTTTATTCTCTCTTATATTTTACCATCTCTTTTATTCTCTCTTCGGCAAAGAAATGGGAAGATTTGACCTTATTTCCTTGCATTTCTGGACTAATGAACACGATCAAAGTGTTACGAGATAAAATAAGTTGGGAAATTAATAAAGAAAAAAAAAAGACAATTTGGGAAAAGAGGTGTAAATTAGGATAATCTGAATGTATTTACAGAATGTGGTAGCGTAGGGCCCCTGAGCTATATCTGCATTGGCTTATGGTGGCAACAAAGCCCAACCTAAACTCTACTTCATGGCTTTTCCCCACAGCAAGCACTAAAATAAACTACAAATAATTGACTTCAAAATGAGATGATGCATCTATAACCTAAATGTCAAAACTGAAGCTGCTGCTGCTGCTGCGCTTAATAGAATTCACACTTTGTACATCCTGCACAGCTTATTCTGCTGCCGCGTGAGTCAGGACAACGATACTCCTCCACTCCCTGTGTTCCACTCAGCCATTTAGCTTTGCCAAAAATTGGTTCAGATTGTATTCTTCAGTGTATTGTGATTGGTCCCACAGTTCTTCTAGCCCGCCAAGAATTGACTTTAGTCCCTTGCCCCTGCCGGGCAGTTTTGCTTCATCGGCACCTGCCTTTGACGATTTAGAGGCTCGTGCTCCCTGCATAACAAACAGGTCATTCATGAGACGGAAATTATGTGAAGCAATGTCACTTCTGCAGAATGCTGAGAGCAGTATTACCTTTTGGCCTTCGGCGGAAGTGAATAGATCAAGTAACTGATCTGTGTTCATTGTGTTCATGCTAGCGTTGTCTGCATTTATCACAGTATTAGCTACTGACACTTTGAACTTTTGGAGACTCATCACCTTCTCCTCTAAGGTGCCTCGCATGATAAGACGGTGGACATTCACAACTTTCCGCTGGCCTAACCTGTGAGCTCTGTCCATTGCCTGCAAGTGTTGCAGAAATCCGATGAAGGTTTTGTATTTTTCTTATTTGTAAAAGCATGATTCATACAATTATCGACCTTATAGCAAGTGCATTTACTAAATTCACATGGTATGGAGACGGTATCAATAAATTTAGTATTCCTTCATGAAGCAACCATAGACAAATAGGTGTTAAGGGGTCATATCATCACTATTTCAGATTAAATAAAAAGGCCTACTCAAAAGTGTGACTTATGCAAGTCATATAATGTGTAAAAATTATGGATTATCTTATGCTAAATCTCTCTCCCCAATTAGAGCTGTTGTCCTGTTCTTGGTCAAAGATATCAATCATGTTTAAAATCAAGTCGGGTTTATCAAACGTTTGGCCCGATTGGTATGGAAGGGATCCAATCACTTAGACAGTTCGCTAGGGGTTTCAAATAGAAATAATGGATTGTTCATGGCAACTGGCAATAAGCTGAAGCCAATACTCATGTTCTATAATTGATAATTCAAAATTCACAAACTTTGTTATGAGCATTAGAACATTGCAATCAGTGGATCTAAGGATAAAAAGCAGATAATTAACATTGCAAAAAAAACCATAAATTCTACCCTTTAAGAAAACCTGCCAGAGAATACTAATAGTAGATAGTGCTGACTCTATCCGTACCTGGTGATCTCTCATGGGATTCCAGTCATGCTCCATGAAAACAAGGGTATCAGCCGATGTCAAGTTCAAACCAAGGCCACCAACTGAAAGCAATAATATAAGGTTCAAGTCACAATTACAAATACTTTACTTTCTTAGCTTTAGCAAGTGAAAGAGATCCCACCATGTGTTGTGAGCAGCAGAGCATCAATTGTAGGGTCAGAGTTGAATGCTTTGACAATTTCAAAGCGTTTCTCAGGTTCGACAGATCCATCCAAACGCAAATATGTAACACTGCTTGGATGGAGACATAAGCAATCATTATCAGACATATCTCGCAACGAAGATATCTATATTAATAAAGAGAACCCCTAGAAAACTCTTAAATATTTTGACAAGAACAGGTGCTACTCACTTTTTCATATGCGTTTGAAACAAGTCTTTTTCAATAATGTCCAAAAGAGCCTGCATAAAGAGTCACGGTTATAAAATAAGAAACCTAACACTCACGAGCAGTTTTCATTGACAAGAGATACGGAATTCATTACTTTGTGTTGTGCAAATATCAGAACTCTGTGCTGACCAACAGAAATTGCACCCTCGGAATTGGATGCATCAACTCCTATTCCACACTCTTCCATTATCTCCTGAAGAGCAACAAGTTTAGGCGAATGGTATAGCTTATGAAGCTCTGAAGCGATATCAGAGTTTGCAGGAACAAGTTCAGATAGAACAGGCAGCAGTGATTCTGGGATTCTTTCACCAACAACCAGTAACGGATGACTACAAAGTTTCAACAAATACTGAAGTGCCTGAAACAGAAAACGGAGAGGTTATTAAGGCATGATAGATTCAAATAGATTTGTCACAAGAACACTAAATACCTGGAAAACATGTGAAGATGCCTTGGGTGCCGGTGCTGCATCTTCATTTTCTGTTACTATATTTGAGATTTCTTTTCTGACATGGGAACCAGAAAACTGCTCATACAGTTTCAGTTGTACAGGGCTCAAGTCGCAATATCTGTCCTGAATAATCTTCTCAGGCAGATCAGATAAGACTTCTGCTTTTGTACGGCGCAAAAGGAAAGGCATGACCTATAATAGAGAAGCACCCAACCAAACATGATGGATTACGAATTTGCAGAAAAACCTCATCTGAATGCTGATAGGTTGTTTCAGTGGATAAAAGGTTCACAATTAAAACAAACACCTGCTTGTGCAATGCTTCCATAGCCAGTATCCCTCCTTCTGCATCTTTTGCTGAACATTTGGGGTCCCGGGCTGCTAACAGAGGCTTCCCATAAGTGGCCTGAAACTGTTGAAGCACCATGCTTAGACTACTGACTAATAGATGCTCCATCACATTATATTAGTATAGACAAGTAGTGGTTGATCATGGTTCCCCTGATATTGCAACATGAATTTACTGTATAGGTGGTCCCTCTGTTTATTAAATAAAAATGATACTAATAAAAATATTCCCACATAAATAGGACTTTGGTAGAAGAGGAAAATAATTTTTTTAATGGATAATTGCATCACAATATATCCAGTTTCCACGGGCAATCCTCATAATATCAGCTATCCTCATTAGAAAGGCCTATTTTCACTTAGAACTACAAATAACTTCACATGCTAATTTTCAAGAACACACATATATATACACAGTATCATGCTCTGCCATATAGAAACTAATGCCCTGGAAAGTATGAACAGCCAATCATATCCTTCTTGAGTCTTAATTGCAGTATATACTTAGCATATATAAATTTATGTCAAATTCTAAGTATGTACCGCACAACACTAAGAGAATGTTAATCCATAAGCATGTGATGCTATGACATAATATGATCCACTGACCATAATGACATGGATAAACAAATAAAAAACAGTGTCCAAAAGTGAGATATATATGGCATACTTGTCTTTCCGTTCCAAGAAAACCTGGCATAAGGAAGTCAAAAAGAGACCAAAGATCCAACACATTGTTCTGAAAATGGAAAGAGTTTTAGTCAATAACCAGCACAAACTTATGCTTGCAAATGGAACATAAACCAAATGACAAACCTGGATAGGTGTTCCACTCAATATGAGGCGATGCTTAGCCATAATCTGTTTCACAGCAACTGTGACTTTAGACTTTGAGTTCTTTATAATGTGTCCTTCATCTAGGACACAATAATTCCACAGGAACTGCTTGAGATGATCAATATCTTTCCGGACAACATCATATGAAGTTACAATTGCATTATGCTTGCTAAATTGCGGTCGCAACGAAGATCGCTCTTGAGCAGAACCAATGTATTGAAGTGTTGTCAAAAGAGACGGATCAATAAACTTCTCTATCTCGTAGACCCAGTGTCCGACAAGGGTTGAAGGACATATAATTAATGATGGTGGCAAATCCTCATCCTTATTTGCAGCAACATGCTCAGTTATATCAGATACCACAATTGCTGATGACTGAAGGGTCTTACCGAGGCCCATATCATCACATAAGATTCCATGAAGATTGAACCGTCTTAAAAATGCTAGCCAGTTTATACCTTCTTGTTGATACCTGAACGTAAAAAGAAAAGGCAAAAATACGAATAAACAACATATACCAGTCAAAGAATATAGTTCAGATGGCAGGGGGAAATGTAAATCAGAAATGAGAGATGAGAATAAGACAGGAATTAATACTAATACATTAATACTTGGAAGAATAATGGCAAACCAAATGCTCAGGCATATAATAAACATAGAAGGTCAAAACAGGAAAAGTAACAAAATAAGACTAATCCTAGGGAAAATTCTCTTTTTATCAAACAGATAAAAGTCCTCTTGAAAAGTTGAAAGAGTCCCAAATAAACAAAAGGACAAATCTAATAGCATCAAATACAGTTAATTTTCTGTGTGATCTTTAAAAATCCACTGCTGACCTGACCTAAAAAGCATCTTCTCCCCGATCTAATGAAGGGATTCCTTCAAGTTTTTAAATAGTCCTTTTCCTTCCTAACCAAAAAGACTAACATAATGCTGGGACAGAATGATCTATTTCAAAATTTATGAATCAAAACCAAGCCTGTTAAAGAGTACCATGCTATGGAAAAAGAAGGCAGTTCTTCCTACTGCATTGACAATAAATCATGTGTTACACTTGTTTAATCCAATATAACGCAAAAATCAAAATGCAGAAAAATTATAGGCAGAAAAGTGTAGTTACCTCCGAAGAGTAACTTTTAGCTCAAATGGTAGTTTGTAGTCTTCAATATGAGAATTGTCAACTAGCTGCTCCAGAAATTGTGCATCCTCCTTATTTTTGGACATACGGTCAGTCAAGCCAACAGGCGGAGACACACCACGTGCTAGTGGAAGAAGTGGCACCAGGGTAGCAAAACTATGTGTTACAGTCTGTCTAACCGAGTGATCACAGTCACTCATGCACCGCAAAAGAGGGACAACCAACAAAGGAGCATATGGGACCAGTTCCAAACCCAATCCATGTACTAGCAAACTAACAAGCATGCCAGCCCCTTGTCTGGCATGCACAGATGACATATCGCCTAACATGGGAACAACATTCTCAATAAATGGCCCCATGACATCCAAAGTCATCGACTTAGCCATTGCTGTGATACATCTTGAAGCAGCTAATCTTATAGCAATATGAGTATGTCTTACACATCTGAAAATGCATGGTAAGAGAGTTAGCATTTTCTGCCTGAGTGTTGCCTCCAGGGAAGGAGCAATCGAACGAACCACCTGCCACAACCAAAGAAAAACAAAAATAAGAAAAGAGTGAGATATTTTACCTGATATCAGTAGTAGTTATTCGATTATGCAGTCATTTATCATTATAATGCATAAAAATAGCCGACTCTTAATATAGCATTTACATATACATAGATTAGGTTTATTTCCAGCTACATTTATGATCATAATTATCATGGTGTATTTTCAGGTTATACTCACAAAGCCTAGCAAGACCTACTTCCTTCGATGAGTTTATTTTGCATATATCTTAGAAGTAAAACTCAAGGAGAAAGGAGTTTACATTTACTTCAGTTTAATAAAGATTTACTGCAAAAAGTCTTGATTTCCTTTACATGTGTCATTAAAAAAACAGAATGCTTACTTGGATATTGTTAATCAGAATCTGAGGATCGTTGACAGAATTAATAGACTGATCAATCAGCTTCTCATCTTCCGGAGTCAGGCATTCATGATTACAAGGCTTGAGGACCTCAACAAGGCAATGCCAGATCTTAGGAAGTTTGTCAAACAAAGAATCACCAAACTTTATGCATAAATATTTCAATGCAAGTTCAGACCCCCGTCTGCTAATGAAACCTTCTACTTTCGACCGGTCTTCGCCAGCAGGGAGCATATTAACTTTTGATCTATGCTTACCACTACTACTCCCAGAGGCTAATAGATCATGGTCTTCAATTGACCCAACGGAACTTAGAGCTACTGCCTGGGGAGTTTCACAAGGATCCATGCAAGCAAAAGTACATAAATTCTTAATTAGCTTGTCATTTGGACTGGGTTTGCGTCCGATGCAGTGATAAATAAGCTCTGCTAATGATTCAGCGGCCTTATTTTGAAGTATCTCCTCCTTCAGACAACATAAAAACAGTGTTAAGAGTGAATAGTGATGTTTCTGAACAATAAGTACAAAATACCTGTTCTCTTTTGATGGAAGACATTATAGGCAGAATGATTGGATTGAGTTTCCCTGGAAGCTCTGACATCCAAACAACTGCAGCTGCTAGTAAAGCTGAGACAGTGAGATGCAAATTATTCTGAAACCACAACAAAATAGCAATCAATGTCAGAAAATATCAGAAAACCATCCAGGGAGAGCAGATATGACTAACAATGATTTCAGGAGCAGTGTGTGCTCACAGAAAAATGATAAGAGTAGATCTAAGATACAAAATAATTTGTACTGTGTTGTTCTATTTGCAACTAAAAGCTACCTGGACACACTTGAGATACCCAGAAGTAGTTAATAGTTTCTGCTTTAGAGACTCCAACTCCTCAAATAGATTCCGTCCATCAGATTCAACTTCAGAAATACCATTACCCGTGAATGCGAGTTTTGATGCAAAACTCAATGCATCATCTGCAGTTAAACTCTCAATGTCCACTTCTATAGATGACAAGATATCACTGTACAAGCCAGAAGCCTCTGTAGCAGTATACAATTGGCTTGCCTCATTGCGCATCTTACCATATGTTCTAGAGAGTTCAGCATAAGGTAGGAGAGAATCTTTTGTAGGATATGCTGGGTTACTGCAAGTTAATAAATCTAGCAAACACATTCTAAATTTACTTGAAATCCCAGCAATAACCTCATCAGCCTTGGAAATGTCGTTTAATTCTTTGAACCAAGATATAAGGACCATAGAAACCACCTAACCAGATCAACAAAACAAAAGAAGCCATCAAAATGTTGTCTAACCCATATTCATGCAATAAAAGTCCATAGATTCAAAATTACATAAACACAGAGAAAGACTCCATAGATTTTCCATTGTCCGAAATTTACCTGCCTCTGAACTCCTGACAATGAACTCAACCCCTGCCAAAGTGGATCAAATATGTGCTGCAAAGACGGACCATTTAACTTAGAAGCCATTAAACCCAGAGCTGCTGCTGTAAGCACTCGTGTACAAGTCACCGAAATATCCAAATCCGCACCAACAACTATTTTAGTTGAATCAGCAGAAGCAACCCCATTTCTCTCTAAAGACATGCTTTCTGTGGATTCTAAGGCCTTATTTTTCTGATTTTCACTCTCCAACATTGCTGCTCTAATTTTAGCTGCAGCTTTGACATGGCTTTTACGAGGCAGAGCTACAGGCCAGAACATTTTCGTTGCATCCAACAGAGAGCCATATGGAGTGGTAGCAAGCTCAATCCATGAAGAGAAATACAATTTGACAGCATTTTCTAAGTCTTCCACCGCACACTGTTCAATCAGAATGGTATATTAGTGCCAAAATTGTAGGAAGGGGGAAGAAAAGAAAACTTCAAACAAACTTCATATATTTTAAGCATAATACTGAGATGGATGAGCTTACAGGATACCATACAGAGGGTGAGCAGGCAAAAAAAATATTTAAACAACAGCTAAAAAGACAAAAGAGCTGAGCTACAACATAAAGTGAAAACTAAACAGATAGATCTTACTTTAGTTAAGAGATTCCAGACCCTCTCAGAGCACAGTAGAATCTCCTCATTTGATTCAAGAAGCAGGTTCTGGAAAACAATCCTAAGGGTATCACCAACTATGAAAGAAGGCCAAATTGAGCTAGACTCATCCGTAATGCTCCTCCTGTAGCCAGCTTCAAGCAAGCGTTCCTGCAAACATGTAATTTTATTAGGAGGGTCACACAATTAAATTAAATCATACAAGGCTTTAGTACCAGGGTACGGATGGCTGATAAGCGAACAGAAGTGATGCTGTGCCTCATAAAGGGCCATAACCGTGGGGCCAGAGTTGATAGCATATAAGGGTTCTCTAGAGAACCCATTCCTTCTTCTAGATCATCTGTCGGATCAATTTCATTAAGGTCAAGCTCAGGTTTCTCTTTAGAGCCCAACGTACCAAAAGTCTTTGGAATCATCTCCTCTTGAGAATAAATTTCTGCTAATAGATTCATTACACTGCAAATAGAGATCAGAAAATGTCAAATTTCGAGAAAATAA
This sequence comes from Salvia splendens, assembly GCF_004379255.2. NCBI lineage: Eukaryota > Viridiplantae > Streptophyta > Magnoliopsida > Lamiales > Lamiaceae > Salvia > Salvia splendens. The sequence continues at coordinate 22,356,812 of NC_056051.1, forward strand.
TTATTGAACACTCACACACACACACAAAATGCCAAAATTCAAGGAGAAAATAATTATGGTAACATACAATTCAAGTGCAGATAATTATCATTTTGAAACCTGCAAGAACACTTTATTCTTGATAAGTTTGCCAGTGTAATTACCTAAAAGCTTTCTTTTTTCCCACCCTAGTTAATAGCAACACTGTGTTCCTAATAAGCTATCTTTCACTCTGTTATTGCTTAGAAACTAAGAACTGAGCTATAATCTTTATAAAAAAATTCTTTCATCGCTAACTTTGCCTGGGACTTTTCCAAAGAACAGGAGATGTGCGTGCACATTATAGCAATGAATTGATTAATCCAATTAACAAACACATGAATACAGCTACAACCATAAAAATATAACAATGAACTTACTGCTCTACGAATTAAGAATAAAAAGAAGAGAACAATGGAAGGAAAGGAGATAAGATCAACAATAGGTCGGGAGAGACAACATATACATCAAAAGTGCACAAGCATTAAAGGAATATGCGATGAGTAGCAAGTAAGACAGGTCAAAGCATGAGAGACAACATTTACATCAAAAGTGCACAAGCATTAAAGGAATATGCGATGTAGTAGCAAGTAAGACAGGTCAAAGCATGTAAGCAAGAAGAAGATAGCTAAAAATTCAAAACTGGGTGAAGAGGATTACATAGAGCTAGATACGCCTAATACTTGAGAAGTGAAGAGGGTCTGTAGTACACAGGTTATCAACCTTGGTATGTGCAGTTTAGTTTGCATCAGTATTAATATATTAAAATTGACAAGAACCTAGAGAAAGAAGACCGGACCACCTACAGGACATGATTTCAACTGATTCAGAATTCCAATATAAAATGAAGTATGTGGGTAAAATAATTCATCTAAAAGCCTAATTAAGAAAACATGTTGTGAGGAAGCACAAATGAACATTGCAATATAGTATATACAATACATTGACACCAAACAAAACACCTGCTAGTCGAAGGACTCAAATCATCCAGGTCAAGCAATATGTCCCATAGCAGCATAATAATACAATGCAATACTGAACCCTTGATCGAAGCAATAGCAGCAGAAGTTGGTATTAGAGCCTCTGCTGCGACAGCTCTAACATCATCGTCAGGATCTTCAAGCCCAGTTCTACAAGCAGGAAGAACAGACCCCAGTAAATCATGTAGCAACTCCTGGTATCATAACAGAATAAGCAATGTCAATGAAAGTTGTGCAACAAAATTGCAAAGTATAAATGCACAAAATCATACAAGAGAAAAACAGATTAAGCATAATTGTTAAAAGCAGCATCAAAAAGAAAAAGTGCCACAAAGGCATTTAAGAGATAATTAAATTTAGTCATCACCAAGTAACATATAAACAGGATAGACGAAGTGAAAATTCTTCACAGCAACACCAAAAATTATAATTTAATAACCATCTATAATCAATTCTTTTAGATGCAAGAAGTCCTATTGCCGTTCTCCATCAACAATACTGAGGCTGCTCGAGATTGGATTACTTAATGTAAAAACCATATTGTTGCACAACATTTATGTGAATTAAGCAAATAGCAGAGAGCACATCTATCACCCTACCATTAACACTAGTTTAAGGTTACACCACACATTGAAGTCTACCTGTCGAACTGCAACTAAATATTTAATGCCCAAAAGACTCCCATGACGAATCTCCCACTCTGGTCTACGCTGAAAGAATAGAAGGAATCATTAAAAAGATGCTGGTGCCGAAAGAGCTTCCCTGAAAAAACGTTAACTTAGAAACTGATGGTTTTATATTCAAATACTAACCTGCATTTGCAATAAAATGTTTAGTGTTTCTCTAACTAATGTTGGAGGCATGTATTTAAGCACAGCACCTAAAGCCTGAGCACAAGTTTCCCTAACTGGCGCGACAACTTGATCAGAGACATAATCACCGAACCTGTAAATTGTCAAATCCACCAAATCAGATCTCAGGCTATTCCATAAACCTTAGGAACAAGGTTGTGAAAGAGTAAAACAAGATATAGAAATATTTAATGAAAATCTACACAAAATTAATAAGTAGTTATTATACTTGGGTCTTGGAGCCACATAGTTTCTAGTTCCTTATGTAGCTTCAGTATTTAGTAATTATATTATAAATACAAAATTATGATCACTGAACTATAATCTAAATCATACCTGTCCAATGACAACACACACAAGAAACGAATTGCACAATCTTGCAGAAATTCACAATTTCTCAGCCATGAATTCCTGGCATCTTTAACAAAGTTCAAGAGTCCAGAGTTTTGAGTAAGATTCTTCAATATATTCATCTTCTCTGATGATTCATTGTCTTCTGTAGATTCCTTCACCTCAGTAGCATCACTAATAGAATGGCAAACGCTCTCAATGCCAGATTGAGATTCCACCTTCATAAAATTAATATCAACTTCTCCAGTTGAACCTGGCATTACAATCAGACCTTCTTCATCAACTTTCATACAGACCTCTAGATCTGCAGTACTGGATTCACTAACAGGGAATGCTGCTTCTTCAGTTTTTGGTTTCTTCAAAATTGGTTCCGATTCATCAGGAGGAACTTGTAAATTCAAATCAATTTCCCTCTCCCGTTTTATCGTAGTGACATCATTTTCAACTTTCAAATTACAAACAGGCAGACTACGGCAGTTCACTTCAGGCATAAGGATCCCTGCACTAGCTCCTTGATAGGTTAATATCTCCCTAAGAGCCATAATACTACCATGACGAACCTCCCAAACTGAAACACAACCAGACAGCTTAATTTCATGAACATATAACATATATTTCGTGCAAAGATCAAAACATGGTACAACAAATAACACTTACCGGGATCAAACATATCCACAAGGAGTTGTTCGACAAAAGTTTGGAAAGGCCAACCCCCATCTCCATCGATTTCAAAACTCTCCTCATCAGAGATTACATCTGTAAGTTGCTGCATTAAAACTAATTTCAGAAACGATCTGGACAATGAAACTATTAGTACGACCAGATATAAAGGAAATGACTTGGTAGAAGGAAATTCAGAAGAACATACAGTACAACTGTAGAATGAAGAAATGTTTAGATGGTACTAAGTTCATATTCGTTGAGAAACTAGAAGATCATTGACACAGAATTTCTGGTGTCCAGTACAAATGTGCTTTTAATCATGAGAATTTCTAACACCTATGGCTATCTAAACCACAAATTTTGCACTAAGTTCATAGCCCGTAGGTTCTCATATATCTCCCAGAACATAATCATGAAAAATAGTTGTAGAAATATATGACCTAATCAGTAAGTCATCAATTTAGCACTTCATAAATTCATGATCACTAGCTCAATAGAGAAGTGCATCATTCTTATTACCAAGTATTAGTCTGACAATTTTGTTTACCATTACTTGATTAAATGGGACATGGAGAAATCTAACTTCTTAGTTCAACAACTTCAATAATTCGCAAACAAAGGCTTAATCCCTGAAAGGCTGAAACAAGGAAAAGTTGCAATTTCTGCCATGTATGTTCTGGCTAGAGCATCAACCTAGTTCTAATTCAGACTGCTAGAAGAACCCTACTGTCCTTGGGATTTGGGAACTTGTGATATGTATCCTGAATTCATCAAAATGTAGTTTAAATATCTCTACATGAAAACTTTAATAAGTTATATCAGTAAACAATTTCCAACCATACCCCTCTGGTGCAGGAAAACCTTGCAAAAAATCATCATAATTAGGATACATTGATACAAAAGATTATAACTTGAGCTAAGCTAAGCTTATTTTGAATAGCATATAAGGTGCAAAAACTCACGAGATGTTAAATCCTACAAAAAAAAAATTGTTTGAGAGTCTGGATTGATGATAAGCATCAAGATACCAATAATACAAGAGTTGTAAATTAAAGATAAAAGGGATTTCAAGATAATACTAAAGGGACCTCACCTTCCTAGAAGAAGGTGAGGTCCTCTTAAACACCACTGCTAAAAACCTTCTTCATATGCAATAGAACGGGGAAGAAAGAAACAATAGAAATTTCCTTATCACCTTATATGAGCTTGATGTGTCAACAGGAATGCTCTTTGGTGATACCATATCATGTGAAGGTGTCACCTCTGTATCCCCGTCTTTTGACCATCCTTTTGACTGGTCTTTTGAATTAATTTTGGCTTTCCGTTTCAAGAGATTTAATTCCCTTGCACTGGGCCTTCGGGATCTGGATGCGGGCACCATGGTTGTCACAAATTTTTGGATGTTATGTGAGCGTTGTGAGGAGAAATACTGAAACGCAGTACCATTCCCAGGGTACGCAACTTTTTGCTCAATAAGGTCCTCGTCTCTTATGACATCATTAACATCCATGAACTCCTCACAGACATCTAAACCTGCATATGAGAAGTCTGCTGTTTTAGAAAATTAAATTTTTTGTTACAAATATGTGGTACTTCAAGAAATTCAATTTTGATACAGTTCAGAATGCACATAGCATGCCTACAGAAAGTGAATTATCTTCTTAATACATGAGCTGTTGACCCCAGGTAACAAAAGCAAATCAAGGGAGACTGAGAAATATTTTACATAACATAGTCTAAGATACAAGTTCAGTTATCAGATATAGGAGAACAAAGAACAGATACCCTAATCTTGCAGAGTAAAAAAGTGTCTAGAAAAATATTAGTAAAAAAACAACCAGGTTTTGCTAATAGTTGGAGAATTTTTGCAAGAACAAGTCAATATACCAGTGTCACAGAAGCACAGTATATTTTACGTCAGCATAAGATATGTAGTAAGAAATGATGGTAAAATCTACGATTATAATTTGTTGCTTTTCTTGCAAAAGAATCTCCCATAAATAAATTAAAAATTAAAAATGGCACTCCTACTCTAAAACTTCATGTGATATGAGTTATGAGCGCACTAATTCACCAGAACAGCAGGGTAACGATTAGCAGATATTTGTGCAGTATGGATGTAACAACAATAAGACTTTCTGCTCCACTTGGAGCACTTTATTATGATAAATCCATTCTATAGGTTATGATAGTCAAAGTAGTGGCACTAACCCAACCGACGCTTAAGATTTTGCTTTTGCCGAGCCAGTCGTTCCTTGGGGTTCTTGCAATTGTCACTTGCAACATCATATTCCTGTAATTAGAATGAGGCATTAACGTCCATGAAAGCTAATTGTCAAAGTAGGGACCATCAGCCTAAAAATCCAATTTAAAACACTAACTAAACCACTTCAAATAAACATATGAAAGAACATGCAAGGAAAATATCATTACAACACTGAAGCACATAAAAATACAACAAGACATTTGATTCAAAGGTATCATTGAGGATATCTTCATAAGGTGAAGAAGCACTGTAATTGATTCATGATAGAAAAGGAAATCAGGCATTATATATGGCAATATCCAAAAAATATGTCACCCTTAAACATCTACGATAAATTACAAAGACATATTTATTGTCTTTCGGCCTCCCAAGTAAATGTACCTGGCCCCCAGACGCCACCAAAGCCCCAAACTCCAACACTTTGTTAAGATCAAAACTGCAAAAGCAAGATTTCAGTCACTTCAAGGAAAAGAATAAGCAACAATTATCTGGGCTCGATCGCGAGATGACACCACCTGTAATATATCCATTCAGCATAGAAATCCTAAGCAAGCAGTTAGAAACAACAGGTAATGAAAAAAAATACAAAGGACATAAAGAGAGAAGAACCTTCCAAAAGAAGTGCCAGCTCCAGTTCTAGAATGCCAGTTGGGCAAAGCCACCACATCATCAAAGGTGGCAGATATCCCAGCTTCCAACATTTTTGCATCAACACAGCTAGACAGTTCAGTCACAGATGTATGTTTGACATTCTCTGCAATAGCCCCAATAGCATGTGCAGCTGCAACCCTGGTATCCCACTTTTTACTACGTAGATATTGTGACACCTGTAACTTTCATTGATCAGGTCGCACTCACATGCGTTGTAACCTCCGTTATAATTAATCGAAATTACTATTAATGACCATAACTGTTTCCTTATTTACACCTTAAGAAAAATAGAGAAAATAAATTCCAGCTTCAAATGTCATAATAAAACTACAATAGTTAAACATGTATTATTACATGTATTACCGGATCCAACAAAGTCTCATTGGTAATTGGTTAATGTATTATGATGTCTTTGTGAGATATGCCAATAAATCTGCTATATTATCATAGCTCGAGAGTGCAAAACATAGAAATGAAGTCACAAGACCCTACCTTACTCAAAAGAGCATTCAGGTCCTGAGGATGTGATTTGGCAATTTCCCCTATCTGCCTTGCTGCAGAAAACCTTGTAGCCTGGGTTGAACCCGCTTACGATTTGTTAAGGAGAAATCATAATTTGAAATACCCCAAATTAACAAGAACAAAAGGAACTACATGGAAGCACGTACAGAAAGGGTAAAAAAGGCGGTTTTAGTTTATTGATGAATGAAAATAGATCCTTGTCATACTTTAACAATGAAAATATAAAAATCCAAAAAAAAAAGTGGTAAGTATCCAGATTCTTAATAGAGGAAAAAGGGTGAGCTAAGAACACTCAACCAAAGATATAAGGCCACATATTGATTTTACGAATTTTTACAATCCCCAAATGAAAAGGTCAGATAAGGATACTGTCTACCAAAGTGAGCAGCCGATGAAGCCGCGACGACTGCTGAGCCATTCTCGAAAAGTTTTACCAATTTCCACTCAGTTCGATACCCACCTAGCTCTTGAAAGTAATTGGCGATCACCAACTGCCATCAGAGATAGCTTCGTCTCCTCTTGCATGCAACTGAGACTATCCAAAATAGATACTGCAAATGCGAAATGCAGCCACAAAATCAATCCAACCGAAGTCTAAACGCAAATATGCGTATGCATTGCAGTAGAGCGCATTTCACATTTCAAATTTATGCAAATTGCAAATCAGTACCTTATATTTTGTGTTGCTTTGCGTTGGCAGCGGTTGATGAGGCTGTGGCAGAACGGAATCGGAGTGAATGAATGCAACGGCGCCAATGGAGGATAAAGAAGGTGCAGCGGCGTCAACAGATCTAGGGATTCTGCTTTTGAAACTCAAACATATGGATGAATTTAAATGCATAAACACCCAGAATCATTCATGAGCAATAAATTCTGCTACAATTCCTAAGACTAATTGATTCCGTGAGCAAGGCGAGGGTTTCGATTTCGATAAACAGCGGATGACGCTCTCTTTTTATAAACATAAATAAATATGTTCAACAACAGAAATCCCATTTTTTTTAATTAAAAATAATGAGCGCTTGCGGTTCGAGAAACGACCCGACCCGAATCGGGATTTGACCGGCTTGGTTTGGCCGACCCGTTTTAACTTTCGCGATTGTCGAATTCGGCTTTGTTGTTGTCGTCTTAAAAATAAATAAAATGTTTAATTAAATCAACAAATAATGTGTTTGTAGAGAAAAATAGGAGTAAATAAAAGTGAAAAAAAACCCTAAATAAAAGTGATCGGTGATTTAAAAATAAAACATACAAAGGGAATTGGTCAATTTTTGGGATACTTTTAACAAGTTTTCCGGTCAAGTTAATAATAATTTGTCAAGAATTTATTCATGTCCACAAAATCCCAACGGCGTGGGGTACATTTAAATTTCTATGCTACAAAATAAAAGGTAGTCATAAAAAATATTCAACAATATTATTTTATTATTGCAAAGTGTTACAATAAATTTTTGTCGTAATAGGTCGAAATGAATGGTGTGAGGGAGGAAAAGAGTATGGCTCCTAATTAATGTTATTTTTAAAGCTTTTTTTCTTTTTCTAACCCTTTATTATTTCTCATATTTCCCGTGATAAAGACCAAATGGCGCGCCAATTTCACTATTTACTGATAATTTGATATATTTATAAAAATATTTATATTTCTTGATTGGCACTTTTTTGGAGACTGTGGGCGTGATAGAATAAATTCCTACAACAATATTGTAAAATAAAGAATCAAATATTTGGGCTTGTACAGTGAAAATACAATGAAAAAAATCGAAAATCGTGAATGCCAAATGTCACATAGCATATACTATATTTTATCATACTCATTCCGTCTCATAAAAATATATGCACTTTTTATTTTCGTTCGTCCTATAAAAATATTGGCATTTTCAATTTATTTATAAATTATGGCCCATCATTATAATTCATTAAACACTAATATTAACGTGGGCTCACTATCCACAACCCCTCTCTTACTTTAGTAAAACATATGTTCATTGATAATTTTCGGTTTTTTACATTGCATATATGTAGCTGGTTGAGTTTGTGCTCCGATTGAAATTTTTATTAACAAGTCAGGTTCAAGTTTTACATTAATGATTGAGTTGTTATTGCTTGGTGACATTAGCTTCACAATTTTCGATTTTTACATTGTATAAATATAGCAAGTCGAGTTTGTATCCAGATTGAATTTAGTTTTAACAAATTATGATCACGTTTGGCATTAATAGATTTAATTGCTATTAGTTTACCTGGCAATAATCCATTCCACCTAATTAGCAACCCTATTTGTCAGGTTACTAACTTCAATTGTACTCTCCCCGCCCTATAAAAATATATGTATTTGAAATGACACGAGTGTTAATGCACAATTGGTAATGTAAGATATAAAACTGAAACTAAAAGCCTGACAATAATGGTTGGCTTATCAGGTGGATTGGATTATTATTAAGTTGACCTAATAACGACTCAATCCGTTAATGTCAAATCTGAACATGACTTGTTAATAAAATCTGCAATCTAAACACGAACTTGACCTACTACACTCAAATTCAACCATGACCATACATAATAATAATTTATTAGTGGCAGCCAACTTATATCGATGCAACACGATAATGACACGAAACCGATGACAGACAATAACCTCTTAAGATTGCGCCCCCTCCCTGAAATTAAATTTTATAGAAGTTAGATAGGAAAACAACCCACTCCACTGCATTTGTTTTTAGATTTGTAGTGGACTTCAATATTTGGGCCTTTTACACTTTTCATGTTTTTAATTATAGCCCAGGACTTCATCATATGGGCATTTTTCTTATTTTGTTATGTTTATTCAGTTCCCAATCTTATGTTTAAATCATCGAAATTGCATCAGACAATAGAATTTGAACTCTTAATTCGAAATTAGCTGCTAATAGGTTAACAAAAAATGAAAACTTATTCACTTGAAAAAAAAGGAATGAGATTGAAGGCATGCACAAATATTTTTTACTATCTTCTTCACAAACTCAATTTTATCCTAATCTAAATGGTCATGATAAACACCTTTACTTTTTATTATTAATTTCATTGCTTCACTAGCTTAATTTAATTTGCATTATTTCTTCTTCCACTAAGACGAGTTTACTGTTGTTATGCACCATTGCCATTTTGAACATTTGTTGGGTATTAAATTGTTATGTAGGTGGTGGTTGTGTGTTTACGAGTAATGATGTATATAGATATGTTTGATTTTTTTTAGTTGTGATAAGAAGCAGGATGGTTAGTTGAAAAAATATGTGATGAATATAATATGATGTGCCACTTAACTCTCTTTATTAAATTGAAAAACATGTGATGAATATAACATGATATTTCATTTAACTCTCTTTATTAAATTTCAACATGTTTATTTATATGAAGGAGGATGAGACTAATCTAAGATTTTGACTATGGTGTACGACAAATAATTATAACAAACTATATAAGGAATAAAATAGTTTAAAATGAATATTTTGAACTTAAATTATTTGAGCAAAGTTTTAACTTTTAATTACTTTTTTATAGATAAAATAATTTTAGAGGTAAATTTTGTGAGCACAAACAATTTGAGCAAATTTTCAATTATTTTTAAAAGAAGTATAATTCATTAGTTATATATGAATGTTTTGTATGGATGTGAAAATAATGATTATCAATAAAAAAATAGTTTTGAAGAACTATTTTGATTATTTGAGAGTTTGATATAATTTTTTTTAATATTTTATTATTTTAAAAAACATAAAAGATACATACTCTTTCAAATTTTCTAAGCAAAACTGGAGAAAAAAAGTAAATCAATCGTTTCAATTATGTTCACGTACATTGAACTGACTTTTGTCTACCTTTTAGACTACTTGATATTATAAATTTTGAATTTATTGACAAGCTTATCCGATTGACTTGATTCTAAGTTTATTTTATGTCCTAATCGAACTTGACCATTTTATTCTCCATTTTTTATATGTGACCATTGACCAGAAAATCCGAAATTAATCTAATGCAGAGTAATCTAAACCAAAGACGTACATAATTTTAAATCCATTGAATTTATTCAATTGTATTACAGAATTGGTGATTCAAATAAATATCCAGTAATCTAAGGACCCTAGGTTTGGTTCGACTCGATCATTCCGGGAAAGAACCAACAAAAAAACCCGAAACAGATCTTATAATACGCTCGACTCAAAAAGTTCCAAAATTAAATAAAGCAACAATATCCAAAAATAATAAAAGACAAAAATAACAAAATCAACGTGAAAGATAATCCTTGAACCACTTCGGCTTCCACGCTTGTCTCCCGGAGCGTCTTGGTTCCTCTGTCACACTTTCTTCTTCTTCCCTGCTATCCTCCGATGCCTCTTCCGTCAGCACCGGCGCGTCCATAGGTGTCGGGAGTGTTGTAACCGTATCATATAGTGTCATCAATCATAAAAACATGCCAGTTATCTCAAAATCAAAATCCAACACATTTTAATCATTTTACTATGTTAGTCAGGTCAAGGTTGCATACTTTGAAGTATATAATTTCTCAATTTTAATGAGCAAGTGGATGAGTGACCATCAGTAATATAAGTTGTCAAATCACTAAATTTTTACTAGTACATTATTCCAAAAATCATGCAAGAATTACAGATTTAAATAGATTTTAAGTTATTTTCAAAACATAATTTTGATTAAGTACCTCTAATTATAAAAAAAAATTAATGAAGTACCTCTAATTAATCTCAAGTCAATAATGCATCCCCACATGCCCAAAGAAGATGGAGCTATAGATTGATTTGAAGATTGCGTATCCATAAGAGATGTTCTTTCTAGATTCTTTGTTAAATAAAGAAAGGACATCCAAATATTCTAAAGTTCAAAGTGAGATAATTTCATGGGAAAGTTTAAGATTTTGTGAGATGATTTCATTGGAAAGTTCCGATTTGGAATATTCCACATTCATTCAAGTAGTCAGTCTCCTGTCTCCTTGGAGTGAGTTATCATTATCAAGTTATCTGGATCTGCCCCAAAATATGTGCTCATTTGAGCTTATGTATTCTGTTTAAATTGTTTGGATATTATAATAATAAGAGTGTATCATACAAAATAATAATAATAATGATTTGTACATTTTCAGTACCTTGTAAAAGAATACTCCCTCCGTCCTCCGTCCCTATGTAGTAGAAGCGTTTCATTTTGAGCACTCGTTTTAGAAAAATTATAATAAATAGTTAAAGTGGAGAAAAAGTAAAGTAAAAAAGAGAATAATATAGTTAAAAGTCTTCACTATATTATTCTTTCTCTTATTTTACATTTTCTCTATTTTAATTATTTATTATCAATTTTTCAAAAAGAGTGCTAAAAATGAAACGCCCCTACTTCAGAGGGACGGAGGGAGTACTATATTATCAAAAGTATATATGTCTATGGATAATGTTATTATTATTATTATTACTATTATTATTATTATTATTCGTTCTACCTTAATTCCTAAGACGAGTATATTATGTGTCGCACAATTTAACCTAGCCTTTAATGTGGTTAAAACAGTGGAGACGGTCGTTCTCAAACGCGGTTTGTAAAATCCAACAAATATTTTTTTCCCAACGAAGTTAATTTAGTGGACAAGAACACATTTTGGAAGGTTGAGCAATTGATCACATAAAATCATAGGATAGGATAAATCATTATATTTTTGCAGCTTAATTTCATGTTACTGACGAGTTGCATATGAATTGGAAAATAAACTAGCTATATACACTGTATATAATGAAACTTGGTCAGAGTCCTAAAATACGTTGCGCACGAACTATTGGCAGTGTCGTATCCAAATTTTTTAATTCAGGGCAAATCGTATAACAAATAATCATATCGCACCCAAAAAATAATTAGTATATATAGTAATTAAATTTCACAATTTCAATATTTCATTGAAATTTGCATCGGATCTACCCATAATGTCTAACTTTACTTTTGAGCAAATAGCAACTGAAACAAAATGCAGATATTCAAGTCAATCTCACTACGTAAAAGCATCCACAACCGTGCTCTTGACAGCGAGCATGCATGTGGGCCCGGCCCCACTTTTTCTTCCTGCTCTTAGGCAAGAGCACAACACCCATATCCGTGCTCTTCCGCAAGGACGAGCACAAGGGTCCCACCATTCCATTATTCAATTTAAATAAAAACATTTCCACAAAATTAAAATACATTAAAAATATCCGCAATAATATTACAAAATACATTAAAAATTAAAAATTACATAATTAAAATCCTAAAAAATAAAAATTGCATAATTAAAATCATAAAAATTAAAAACTGCATAATTAAACTCCTACAAATTAAAAACTACTTAATTAAAGGCTAAAAATACCCTCGTGGAAGACTATTCATCCGACGGCACTACCCCAAATTGTTTTTGGAGGCCCAATATCATGGCCTCATGCGATCGAAGTTGCGCGGGGGTCATAGTTGACCTATCGGCCATATTGAGCTCGGGTGTCCACCCGTATTGCCCTTCGGGGGCATCTTGGATGTCGATCAGGTAAGGCCGGTAGCCACCCGGAACTCCCGAACTTTGGATTTGAGGAGGGGCCGAATATTCCGTTTCCGGACTAGGAAACGGTTGTGAGCCAAACCAATCGGGGTTCCAACCGTGGGAGCCCGGGGGGTGATCGTCGTGGCCGGACATTGTTATGTTGTAGGAGTGGAAGAAAGATTGAGAATGGAAATGAGAGAATGTAGATGAGAATGTAGATGAGAATTGTGTAGTGTGGTGTGAATTTTTGGGTGTGAAAGTGAGGGTATTTATAGATGAAAATGTGTATTTTTGGGGGGAAAAATTGAAAAATAAATTAAAAGTGGGTAGAAATGGATATAATTTTTTGGGAAGTGGGAAAATATTTTTTTTATTTTAATCGGTTTTTAATTAAAAACTGATTTTTTTTTAAAAAAATCAAATTGCCAACGGCTATGCCTTTAGCCAATCACCACCTGCCACGTTGCCTGCTCGCTGGCACGGACGTGCTCGATGCATCGAGCACGTCCGTGCCAGCGGCGGACAGCGTCTCTGTGCCTCTAGCACAGACGGACGGACGGACGAGCTGCAGCTCGCCGTTGTGGATGCTCTAATGTGCTAATACAACAGTAATAAGTTTATAACGTAGAACTCTTTCCTCAGATCCATGAACAAGAATAAACATTAGTTACTATATGGTGTGCGGGTGTTGGTATAGTAATAGTGTGGTTAATGTCTAAGACAAAGGTTTTGACTTCGTGTACATCATGACGCCACCTTTAATTAAATTTCTTTTCATATATCCATTAAAAAAATAAGCATATTGGATTATCGTCCAAATAAAAAATTCAGTTACAAAAGCATATATATACTCTTGAAAAGACTTGTAAGTAAAAAATTCATGACATGAGTCTCCAATTCTTTTTCGAGGGAAATTATGAGTTTTTTGGTTTACACAATTCACGACATGTTTTTAATTAAAGTTGTTATGAAATATAATCTCATTCTCTCTATCCAGTAGATACAACCTCCTCAATCATTACTCTCTCCGTCTCTCAAGAGTATGCATTATTTCCTTTTTCATCTGTTTTCAAATAGTATGACAATTCCAATTTTGAAAACTCTATTCTTTCTAATGAAGTTAGACTCATTCTCCACTAACAATATTTAAAAAATTTTCCCATACTCTTTGGGGACCGAGGGAGTATTATATTCTGTTTTCAAATTTTTCAAACTATTTTTCTGTATCTGCTTCCATAAATGGAACAAGGGTGATTAACATATGTACTTTGATGCAAGAGAAGTAGTAGTACAACTTATTCAACAAAAGTTAAAAATAAAAAGCAACAAACAAAATGAATTGTTTTAGAAAATGAGCTAAACTTGATCATGCAACTCATCAATATCATCATCTCCATTGTTCCCGGCCACAATAGATATGCTCAACTCCGGCATCTCCGACAGCCGAGCTCTAGCCCACGCCACGAAGCTCGTGAAGATGCTAGAGACGCACGCGTACCACCAAAACGACAACAAGATCATCGGATACACGTACCAGAATACAAATTGTGGCAACAACAGACAAGCCAAGAAACTAGTGGAGAAAGTGGGGGAGAAGTTGTTGATTTGGACTTTGACAAATCCCATGATGTTTGGAGAGGTTAATGAGATGATTTCAATGGCAATGAAGGTGAAGTAGAAGAAGAGAGAGGTGAGGAGGAAGAATTTGGTCCAAGTGAGATCATTAGTCACCTTAAAGGGATCCCATTCCCATGGCATGGCCATGTGAGATTTCAATATATTCATTGCCACAAGAAGCAAAAATCTCAAATCTGATTTCCACATTATAGTGAATTTATAATCGATGTATATGGTCATATATATAGACTCTAGTAGTAGTAGCTAGTATCTAACGAAAATGTGGTCCATCTTTACCTTTCCCTCTCTTTGATTAAATTCTTCATTTGACAATTTAGGAGTAATGTCGTTGTATTAAAAATTTAGGACATTTTCATTAAAAAAATATATTATAAATAAGTAGCAACACATGGAACGGATATCACAACGTAATATTCTCGATCTTTCAATTCTTGGAATAGAACGAGGTCTCGGTTAAACAGTGAACTCTAACGGCTCTGATCCAGCGGAAACTATGAAGATTTGAGTGCACAAACATTAATCAACAAAAAATACTATATGTTTATGATAGCATAGCAAAATTGATAACATTGAAATCTAATTAGTAAATATTGTACTAGCAAATACAGTCAAATAGATATTTGTCCAATCCATGAACAATGGGCCAATCAACTGAGGAATTGAAGCCAAGTCAAGATAAGGAAAGGAATTGTTTCCATTGGTGATGACTTCAGCCCCATGCTCATAATAAGGGCCTACTAAATTAAAATTTTCTTTTTTACTTATATACTAGCATAATAGAATTTTCACAATTTTACGTGAAATATTATGCAAATATCTTTATATGAGCATTAGCAGTGGTGCGGATGTCCCGGCGGACATCCCAAAAATACCTTCTGCCACGTCATACGGACATCCCACTGCACAGTGGCGGACATCCCCAAGGACAACGCAATTTAAAAAAAGAAATTAATGCAATAATCGGGACGTCCGCGCGGACGTCCGTGAGAGTCAACGCAATGGCGGACGTCCGCATGTACGTCGCGACGGATATCCGCGGAACGCCGCGGAACTCCGATGTCCACATCGGATGTCCGTATCCGTGCCTCCCTTGCACAATGGCAGACGTCCCGCGCGGACTTCCGGCACGCCGGTCGAATTCCGCCAGGACGGACGCCATTGCTAATGCTCTGAACAAAAAGCATATGAAAATTATTACGTTGAAATTTAAAACATTTCCTTAATAAAATAAATTTCTGCATCTTTGGCCAACACAATCAAGAAAAGTTAATTATATCAATTTAGAGGCAATTTAACTTCCTAGCTACATATAGAAGTGCATAATTTTATAAGCGCAACCACAAAGACAATATAAACGAACGTAGTGTCGATCATGACAACTGTTAAAACAAAAATATTAGTATAACGTAAAAAAGATTCGTAACTTAATTTTTTTTAGCATAGTAGGAGTATATATATATATATATATATATATATATATATATATATATATTTAAAAATTATGATTAAAATAAGATATTTTTTTGAGTTACAATAGGCACTGGTCATATACACGCATGCATCGAAAATGACTTGAAGCTTGAACTGTAGATTGTAATATTACCAACAAAGCTTTTACTCACTGGTTTGCTCAAGCAATTGGCGCATGATGTGTTGGTCGATAAAAGTGAATCGTTTCCAAGATAGATTTATTTGTGTTTGTGCATATTTCTCATTTCTTAATTACGTAAAATCCAGTTATTTGGGAAATTTGTTTTTGGATCTCTATGTTGTTCATCATTCTTTGGTCTATTTGGGACATCCGCAAAAAGTTAATATTCCGAAAGTATCACCCCAATTGGGAGGTAGAAAAGAAAAAACTTTTAGGGCGTGTTGGGTATTGGGTGAAAAGAAGGTGTTCAAGATTCTCAATGCCACCGTGCCAAATGACTAATATTCTTTAGTCAAGTCTCCACAAGTGGTTAGTCTTCCGTACTAGTTCGTTTTACTTTCTTGTTTTAGTGTTTTGCACGTTGGCTTGTTGGTTTTCATGTTGAGTAGGGGTTGTCTTGTGGCTTTGTTGCGGGTCATCGAGCTCTTGTGCGTTTTTTGTTGTTTGTTGTTGGTTTTGGCTCTGCGTAGAACTATCTTGCTCGCCGCTCTATGTTGGCTTTGAGCATTTTTTTCCCAATAAAAAAAACTAAAATCCAGTTATTGCCCTATACTATATAGTACTAATTTTGAATACTTTGTAGATTTAAAATGAATGAAACACACGTTTATAATGATTATATATAGACTAATAAAAATCACCAACACTGAAATTCAAATGAAACTGTTGGATTTTGTTCCCCATGTATCCGACAAAACACGCAAAGAGTGAACCTTGTTTTAGTAGATTAATTTTGTGAGAGGATCTTGATTAGGTATAGAACATGTTTTATGGAGTAGTAGTTTTTAATAAAATGTTATATTCAACTTTAGGAATTTCAACCAATTTTACTATTCGAATTGAAATTTTCGTTATCAAATATCATTATTGCGTATACATTTAAGATTTATAGTCGAAATTATTATTAATTGAATATTGTAGTAAATCTAATAGTGGGACATAATTTAGTGGTTTATTATAAATTTTAATACATAAAAAAGTGAAAACAATTTTCTCCAAATGGAGTACACGTACGGAGCCACAAACATCAATACTTGTTTTTAAGAATATAACAAAAAGGGAGTGATCAATTGCTAACTCATCATTTAATTGCTAACTATAATTAATTTAAGATCATAAGATTTTAAAATCTTGCGGTCTACAATTTGCCATGTCTAATTTCGTTTTTTATTTTTTAATATTAAAAAGATAATAACAACTATCAAATTTAGAGTTTAGAAACACAATGTCAATACAATGTATGAAATACATCAACACAAAGACATGACAATGTCAATACAATTTCATATTGACATTGTACAAGCATTGTATTGACATATTATGTGTCGTGTATTGATATAAAGCTGTTAACGAAATTTATGAATTTTTTTTAAAAAAAAATTCAAATTTTGACATCGGAACATATGCAAGTGAGATCTCGTTAGAGTCCTTATGAAAGTTATATGTGTATTAAAGATATGAAATATTTTTCAAAAGTTAGATACAACTAATTTGTTGTAAATTGACCTTAATACTCTTATTGACGTTTTTTTTATCGTATTGACATTCCAAGGCTAATGATCTAGGCCCACTATCTAATGACTATTATTTAATTATAGTTAGCAATTAAGTATTGAGTTAATTAACACTCTCCTAGTAATAATAACAATTTGATAATGTCAAATAATGTTGTATTTTGACTAAGATACTTGGTCATTGTTTAATGGTAGATGTCTGATAAAAGTTAACTGGATGTGAGCGCTGTAGGAGTAAAATCAGACATGCATATATATATGTTTATTAATTTCCATTTTTCGTCATGACTTTTTATTTTTCAAAATGTTATGGGTCAAAAATTGAAGATTTGAATAATAATCCATATTGGGAAGGAAACAAGACAAGGATGCATTTGGTTCCCTAGCTTCATTATAAAACGACATACGATAAAAGTTAACAATGATAATCAAGAGGTTTATAGGTGACCATCGATCTAACTACTTTGCATTGAGAAATGTCTTGAAAAATTCAATGGAGAAGGAGACATGTATGCTTTTTGTTCCCTATTGCTTGATTGTAAAATGAAATCCTATCTTACTAGACATTTTTTTAGATTTAAAAAAGTTTTATATAGTAGGTTGAATAAAGATAATATAAAATAAGAAAAAGAGGAGTGTAAAGTAGTATAAATGAAAAATGAAGAAGGTTGAATAAATATAATATAAAATAAGAAAAAGAGGAGTGTAAAGTAGTACAAATGAAGAGTAATAAACTAGGTGTGACTTGATACTTTATTTTTTAAAAATGATTCAAGTAACTTAGAAATACTTAAAATAGAATATAAATCTCATATTATTATTAATAATAGTACTCCTCTCATCCCATAAAAATATAGGCAATGGATATGGCACGAGAATTAAGACAAAATTGGTAAAGTAAGAGAGATGTGTAGAATGGTATGGTAAAGTAAAGTAAGAGAGAGGAGGAGAATGATAGTTAAAGTAGTGTTAGTGAATAGTGAGACCTACATTATTAAATTGATATAACTTTCCATAAATTGAATCCACATATTTTTATGGGACGGACGAAAATGAAAAGTGCACATACTTTTATGAGACTGAGGGAGTATTATTCAACAATACTGATCATGTGAACATGTCAATAATAAAAAAATGTGTCTTGAAATGTCATCATATCAAGTGTCAATGTTGTCATACTTAGTACTTCTTCTGTCCTAACTAAGTTGAATCAAAACTTTTTTTTTTTTTTAAATTAACTTCATATATTTATATCATATATATGAAGGAGGAAATTACAAATTAACTCCTATAACAAGGAGGAAAGACAAATTACGCCACCCAGGGTTTGAACTCGAGACCTCCAGGATGGACGCGGTATCCAGCACCCTTTACCGCTAGGCCAAGGGGCTTGGATAAGTTGAATCAAAACTTATGGGCACGGAGATTAAAAAAAATGTGTTGAAAAGTAAGAAATATGAATAAAGTAGGAAAGATAAAGAGAGAGTAAAATAAGTGATTGAATAAAGTAAGAAAGTAAATGACTCAACTTAGTTGAGATATCCCAAAAAAGAATACGACTCAACTTAGTTGGGACGAAGGGAGTACAAATTAAACTTTTGCCATTTTTGTTTGGGCGAATATCACATTTAAGTTGTTCCAACATCCACGGTATATACAGTTTAAAATGCTATAAAATGAGTTTAATATTATTGACCTGAAACTAAATAATTTGATACCCTAACTAATAAGTGATAGTACATCACCAATCATGATTTATCTTGAATCCAATAACTTATAATCCCGAATCATGACGTGTAAGTAATATTAAACCAATAAATAGTTTAACATAAAAGAATATGTTAGGATTAATATATTTGAAAAAACTTAATTGTTATTTATAAGCTAAAAATAAAATATAAACATTTCAATACATTTTACAGTACTATACGAGTATATTTTAATAAAAAAACTTCATATAGCAATTTATTCGGACTGAAATAAGGAAACATAGTCTATTAAAGTTTGGGCCCAAATAAGGAAAACTAAGTAAGGAAACTATAATTTCGGCTAAGGTAACAATAATTTGGGCCCAAATAAAGAAAACAAATTAAGGAAAAAATGAAAAGCCCTAATTTCCTAATTTCATTCTTCTTTCTTCTTCTTATTCGCGAAATCCTCCATTACTCTCTCCTAAATTCCTTCACACTTCAAAGGATCTTCGCTCAACTCCGAAACCCAAATTTCGATCTCCACCAATCCCCTTCACACTCCTCGACACATCACAATTCGAAAGTCCGTTGATTGAGCTTGCTGGGTTTGATTGAAGGTTTTTGTTTCAAAATCCACGATGAGTTTCTCCTTCTCCATCAACGCCAAATCCCAATCCAATCGACTGAAAAAGCCATCCAATGCGGCGGCCGCCTCTCCCTCCGTCAATTACGTCAGTGAATTTCGCTCCGACGAGCCCCCGCCGACGGAGGAATCCAAAATCAAACCGATTGCTCCAATCCCAAACGCGTGGCGCCCTAATAAAAAGCTCAAAAACCTCCACACTCTCCCGCCGATTTCCAAACCGAACGGCGATGATGCGGCTGTACAATTTGAGCTGGATCCTGGTTCTAATCCCGAACCCACCGATACTTCCACGGGCTATGGCCTCAATCTCCGGGAACCCTCGGCCGCTGTGAGCGTTGCTCCTAATGGTAATTATGAAACGATTTCGGATATGGAGTTGAGGAGGCTGAGGGAGGATTTGGGGAACTTACCAGATGGCCCGGGGCTGGATGAATTCGAAGATGTTCCGGTGGAGGGGTTTGGTGCAGCGTTGCTATCGGGGTACGGTTGGAAAGAGGGGAGAGGGATTGGCCGCAATGCTAAGGAGGATGTGAAGGTTGCTGAGGTTACAAGGAAGAGAGATAGAGGGGGATTAGGTTTCAGTGATGAGCTTCCCGTGCCGGAGAAACAGATTAGTACCAATGGTAATGCCGGGGCGAATCCAGTGACGGCCAATGGCAAGGCGGAGAAGATGAAGGGGGCGAAAGAGAAGGATACGAAAGGGTTTGTTAAAGAAAAGGAAGTTATGATAGTAAATGGGAGAGAGATGGGTATGAAAGGTAGAATCTTGGAGGTGAGAAATGGTGGAGAACTATTAGTTGTGAGGATGTCAAAGAGCAATGAAAAGGTGAAAGTTCGAAGTAGGGATGTGGTGGAGGTGGGTTCGGCAGGGGAGGAGAAGTGTATTAGAAAATTGAAGGAATTGACGGTTAAAGAGAGTGATATGCATAGAGATAAAAATGATAGGAATCTTGTGAGGAAGAGTGGGGAACAGAAGTTGAAGGCAAGGAGTGAGAGAGTGGATTGGTTGAGGAATAATATAAGGGTAAGGATTGTTAGTCAGGAATTGAAGGGTGGGAGACTATACTTGAAGAAAGGGGTTGTGATGGATGTCGTGGGGCTGGGGGTTTGTGACATATCGGTTGATGAGAGCAAGGAGTTGGTGCAAGGGGTGGATCAGGATTTACTAGAGACTGCTCTTCCAAAGCGCGGAGGACCTGTCCTTGTTTTGTGTGGTAGGCACAAGGGTGTGTATGGTACTCTGCTGGAACGGGATTCGGAAAAGGAGACTGGTCTGGTTAGGGATGCTGATACTCATGAGCTGCTGAACGTGAAGCTTGAGCAGATTGCGGAGTACACAGGAGATCCAAGCGATATTGGTTATTAAGCACAGACTTCTTTATTGTTAGCCTTGCTGGTGTAAGGTATAACTAAAGCCTACCCTTGTCACTGTTTTATTGTATGCGGAACTTAAATCTTTCAACTCTTTTGCTATTATTGTTGTAGATGAAATATTTATGTCATAACTATGGAGAATCTCTTTTTACTATGAGTTGATGTATTATTTCAAAGTGATATTGTATAAGCTGGTGAAAGTCAGGAGCTTGTCATCTAAATACACTCTTGTGATAAAACTGCGTAGTATTGTTAGCTCATTTGGGATCTGTTCAGTGAAATGCTTAGGTGAAGACGTGAAGTCCAATCCTAGATGAACTGTGTCTTGCCAGTGGATGCTATGAGGGATTTTTCCACCACTGAAAGGACTTGAGGCTTTGGTGATGGCTCCTGTAGCCTCAAGTAATGGTATGGGATCTCCACTGGTGCCATATAAGAAGTGTGAGTGCATTAAGGGGGGTTTTTTTCTTGCCTTCCCATCTCCTCTTCTTTGTGATTTTAATATATAGAGTCCTCATCAGGTTCCTGATTTTTCTACCTTGTACCATTACGACATCCTCCTATCCCCCCGAATCTCATTAAGCCTATTCTCTTATGTAACTCACCGACAAAAATACTTGTTAATCTATACCTTTTTTCCTTGTTACTTGTTAATAATTGTGCACTAACTTTATAAGTAACTACTACTACTACTAAGTAAAAAATTGAAGTACATGGGAGAAGCTTTTTAACAAGGTGAATTGATATTTGAAATGAGATTGGAGCCAATCATTTGGGAAACTAGGCGGTTACTTTGGCTACCTTTTTTATTCTAGATTTCGTTACACTAATGTTTTGAGATAACTAATCATATAAAACTGACTGTGTTCAATCATTCCAATTCGGCTAAGTAACTTTTGCATTCATTTGTGCAATTAGAGAACTGAGACAACACATGAAAAGATAGAAGCAACATTCACTAAGCCAATGCTAATAAACAATTCCAGTTGAGGATCTACACATGTGACAAACAAAGCCGGACTCAAACAAAATAGCAATTCCTCTCAATCACAAGATGCTGAAAAACGAAAACCAGCATAGTGCACGTCCATCCTTTTGCTGAGCCAATCAGCTGCACTCACAACCAGCCAGCTAAATTAAATCAGCCACGTTCATTGGCATCTCGTCGATCTGTGTACTGTAGTACTGTTCAATATCTCTTAGGATTTTGATATCATCACTTTTGACAAAATTTATGGCAACACCCTGCACAAACAAACCACATATGTTAGTACGATTCCACCAGCACAGGCAGTTGATTCAGATAGTGCTCTAATTTTTTAGCCAAGTTGATCGAAAGCATTTTCTTTTCACCTTTCTTCCAAAACGCCCAGATCTCCCAATGCGGTGAATGTATAGCTCACGGTTGTTAGGAAGATCATAATTTATCACCAAAGATACCTGTTAAATGAAAACAAAAATATCAAACACAGAGATATGAGATGATGAACGGTCCTCAAAGCAAACAAAAATTCAAGAAGATTTTAGACTGGAGATTAAAAATAATAGCTCTGTTTTAGGAATCCAAATAACATTGTTGATCAAATTTAAGATACTGCATACCTTCTAATGTGGAACCCTGAACATACAAATATGAAGAATTCACTACTACCTTAGTAAACAGAGAATGTTCATAGCCTACAAGTCCGTTATACTATAATAAATACAGTTGACTAAGTAGATCAGTTAGATGCTGTGAAATTAAGATTTGGTGGACTGGAGATAGCAAGAGAAAAGCAAATTAAGAACATGGGATGACAAACTTCTCATAATAAAGACATAATCCTCTAAAGATATGGTTACCTGTTGGACATCCAATCCCCTTGCCCATACATCTGTTGTGATAAGAACCCGAGTCTGGCCAGACCTAAACTCTCCCATAATTGCATCACGTTCCTTTTGTGGCATATCTCCGTGCATAGATGAGACAGTAAAGTTATTCTCGCGCATTTTTGCTGTTAACCAATCCACCTGTCCAAAACAAGGGGGAAAAATTTGCACAAATAGTAGTAATTAGAAAAAATGTCTGATAGTACTCATCGCCATTCAAAGAAAGGGAAGGTAACTGAAGAAATGGAATTCACATTAAGGTAATTGAGGAAGTTTCAATGGATTCTAGAATGTAGGGCAATCAAAACAACAATTTACTAACAGAATAGCAAACACTTTCATACTCTAACATTAATGTGAATGACAAATTACCTTCCGTTTGGTGTTACAGAAGATAACAGCCTGGGTGATTGTAAGGGTATCATATAAATCACATAGAGTATCAAATTTCCACTCTTCTCTTTCTACGGCGACAAAGAATTGTTTAATGCCCTATCATAAACAAAACATGGAGAATCAAACACCAAAAGTAAAAGTTGTGAAAAAAACACAGAAGCCCGTAATGGTAAAAATAAAAGCAAATGTACCTCAAGAGTCAATTCATCACGCTTTACAAGGATACGAACCGGGTCAGTCATGAATTTGCTCGTGATCTCCAATATTTCATTTGGAAGGGTAGCAGAGATTAACACAACCTACAGCACCAATTGCAATAAATCAAGTACTATTTAAAAAACATACAACATTCAAGATTCACATGAGCATTAGCCACACAACATGATAAACAACAAATTAGTGGTACAAAAGAACAGAAAAAAAAGGATGAACCCGTGAAGAGAGGTCTTTGTACAAATCAGCTAAAGGTGGTCTTCAGATATGACATCAAATATGCTTGTGGCTGTAGCAAACCAACTACACTATTCATTAATTAAAATATTCTACTACTACTTCAAAATAAATATACAATAGAATAGAAGACAAATCCCTGAATATATTTTTTGCTAACAATTCATAGCATGTGGAGCCCAAACTTGTAAAAATGATTTTAAATACACACATGCACATAGAGATCACCTGAAGATCTGGTGGAAGATATCTGTAGACATCATAAATCTGATCCTTAAACCCTCTGCTAAGCATTTCATCAGACTCATCCTGGCAATATTAAAGAGAGAGCAAGGTAAGAACCATTACAAAATCATGTCATGGAAATTGAACTAGCACAGAAAAGTTACAGCATATCATGCACAACCATGGCAGGTACATCAAATGACAAGAAAAAAGGACTCACCAAGATTAGTAATTTGATTGCTCTAGTGCGTAGTGTTCTCCTCTTGATCATATCACAGACTCTGCCAGGAGTGCCCGACACCACTTGAACTCCATGCTCTAGTTTTCTAATATCTTCGCCTATACTTTTGCCTCCAACACAAGCATGAGCTTGCACATTTATATAGTCACCAATCGCCAATATCACTTTCTCTGTCTGGGAAGCTAACTCTCGCGTAGGTGATAGTATCAACGCTTGCACTCTGATTTACAAAAAAACAACATTAAAAGATAATCGCATTTGAGAAACACCAATTGAACTATGCTGTTTATCATAATGCAGTTTCAATTGACTCAAAGGCACGGATCAAGAAACTATAACCATATCAATTTATATCGAAAATCACGGAACGTACTCTGAAGACTTGGTATCGACAATCTGGCAAACAGAGAGCGCGATCATGGAAGTCTTGCCGGTACCGGACTGGGCCTGAGCAATGACGTCACGTCCGGAGATGATGGGAACAAGCGCGCGCTGCTGAATAGCGGAAGGCTTTTCGAAGCCGTAGTTGTAGGTTCCTCTGAGGAGATCGTCCTTTATACCCATCTCGTCGAAGCTCAAAATCGGCTCAACGCCTTTCGAAGTCTCGAACACGAGCTTGGAATCGTCTTCCATTGCCGGGCGCCGGGCGCCGCTGCCGCCTCTCTGGATCCCCGCCATATTGGCTGAGTGAATTTCGCCGGTTGAAAAAAGCCCTAGTTTAGGTTATTTTCCCCCCAAAATGTTTTATTTGTGACAACGTGGAGGCAGATTATGTAGTCAGAATTAAACTCGGATACAATTCGAAATCGATTTTTTGTAAATAATACAGTAAATAAATACATTATCTAATTATCTTGCTATAATAATTTAAGAAATAAGATTACCGTTTTCAATTTAAATATATGTAGATTTAGAAAAAAAAAAGTGTAGTAGTAACTTTTTATTACTCCTATTTATCTTGAAACTAACGGTAACTCATGTGTGAATTTAACAGAGATCTTTTAAATTGAATGGTCTTGTCTTTCCACACCATAATGCAAAATTAAAAACTCTATTTCTTTTTGTAACACATCAAGCATAACTAAATAAAAAATATCGAAAAGGTCCATACATATATCTAATAACAACTAACAAAATACTTTTCAAATTAGATAAATTAACTTGATTCAGAGTCGCACGGTTGCAGTTAATCCAATTACAATGCAATATTAATATTTGATGATGATTAGCACATCATATAAAAACTATTTTCATGCTTCATCTTCACTGCTTTCTATGACAACTAGTGGCTTCTTGTTTTTTTTAACAGAAGGCTCCTCTTCTATCTCATTCTTGGGTTCATAACTTTTGATTTCATCCAAAATCTTTTCACCATATTTCTCAGCCTTCACCTTTCCGATCATCTTCTCTAACTGCAAATGGCAAATACCAAACAACCATTTTGAGTTTCAGAAAGAATCGCAGCGTAACAAGGTCTACAGAAATACATGCGCGCAAACTGCAGCAGCCATGCAGAAGCACAGCAACGGCCTCAAGGAGCATAAGTAAGATAAAAACAAGATTTAGCAAGCGCACCTCTTCCATTGATTCTGGCTTCTTTTCACTCAACACGCTGATTTGCTGAGTGGATAGTACCGAGTGAGGGAAAATCCCACCATCAAGCGAAGCAAGTTCCTTTCGCAGCTCATCAAGCTTAAATTCTAGTCCGCTAGATCTGCTGCGCTTGTTAGATTTCAAGTTAGTCAGACTGCTTTTCTGTCCAGAACGAACTTCAAGCTTGACTGCTTTCTTCCCTGCAAGTGACACAAATACATAACATGCTCAAATCAACTGCATCACGTGCTACCAAATTTCTGTCATATAAAGGTGATTCGTAGCTGTAATATCAAGCATCTGTTTAGAACAAAGTATTTGATTTGGTATGCCTGCTTCATGCTGAGGCACAGTCAATAATACATTACTTTCAGATGATTAGAGCCAACTAAATATGCACCAACCATGCAATACTTGCTTTGCTAAAGGCCCCACGGTCACATACGCATTAGTGGTATATGGAGTGTGCTGGAATTCTTCTTTCTGCACTAGAGGAGCAAGTGTTACAGGCAAATGATAAAAGTTCTCACTGAAATCGACTTCTACTAAGAGGGCAACACACAATCTGAACAACTATGAACCAAAGAAAGTATACCTTCTGTAACTGAATAGTGTTTTATTTCATTTTCAGGACCAAAACAATCAAGCAGTGCATGACAGGAACTATCCAATATATTCTTTCATAGTTCAAGAGTATTATTTGCTGATAACTCACTCGTTAAAGTTCACAACAGAAGGACATAGTAGCAGACCCTCTCTGCTGTTTTACTTTTGAACAGTTCAGAGAAAATGATAAAATGTATTGAAGATCAAATATCAAAGGCTACTCTTAGGTGTAGAAAATGGTGATTACAGAAAAAGAGAACTGGATCTCGAAATCATACCAAAACACGATCCACTACAAGTTGAACTATTAATTGTTCCATTTGCTCCTTTTTTAGCACGGGATCTGCATGAATTCCATGAAATTCTGAGGGGGGTAAATTTGTGAACTTAGGCATCAATCAAGTTACAGGGCAGTCAAACTTGCATTTCACCTTCCACGGGACAAATGTATGATTTCAAAGATTTCAATATTTGTATATATGCGTGCACAAATCATCCTCTGAAGATGTTTATATCGGTCAAAAGATCAAAGAAAAGCGTGTTGTTTTTGGATGGATCAATCAATATTCAGTCAAAATTTATTAGCATCCGAAATTCAGAACAAGAGAGCCAATTTTAGCAAGTTTGTAGTGGTCAAAGATATGAGGGCAACTCATATTTGGAATTGAACCATGAGAAGGAACATACCCATATCCTTGTTTCTGATCTTCATCTTGTCAACTAATTGCAACATTGTTGCCCTTTGCTCTTTCTCTAGTATTTCTTGCAACATTGATACTACAAATTTTGCATGATCTGCATTTTTACATATTTATTCAGATATAACTTAATCACATATGGCAAATGTTGACATGAGGCATGTTTGACCAGTCAAATCAAATGGATTATTAGGTTTGCCATCATGTTTACAAGGTAACCATAACCCAAAGTGGAAAAGGGAAATTCAGTTTTCTTCCATTTCATAAAATTTGATAACTGTCCACAGTTAAACTAATTCTCAGCTTACATAAACTATTAAATCAGGAAGTAAGAGCTGTTTAGTCATAAAATCATATGAAGTTACCAGATACATCCAGCTCCTTGAACTCATTGTTGGAGGCACAATTATCACACATCCCTGAGAAAAATAGAAACTTAGATGGGCAGTTCTGAGGAAAAAAGCAATTGATTAAAATAGCAACAGCTAGCACTAAGTTGTACCATTGCAATCTCGTAAAGGCTCCGCAAAATGCTTAAAGATAGCTCCCCGCCGACATTGCTGTTTAGACTGTAGAAAAGAGATGAAAGCTGAAACAACAATTGCAAATTTCCAAAAAGCAGATAAGCTAGTCATATTAAGACTTTGGAAGTCTACATTTAAAAAAAACCTTGATATACAAAGACAACTAAGAAGAAAGAATCAAAATCCAAAACTGTAGTTGTGTAGCAAATCAGAGTGGGGCCTAATGTTAGTCCATGGTAGCCTTTATTCATAATTCCTTATAACTCACTTGAAGGAACTATTTACTTTACTACAAACTAGTCAAGACAGATGGATGTCCACGAATACAACAAAAGATAGAATTGTTAAATAAGCACTTCACTAATTGTCGTTTTGGATTTATATCTATAGATATTTGATCACATAGGATGGGCAATGAAAGCTAATCATTTTAAAGGATAATCTCAACCTTTTACAATATTAGTTTCTGATAGGAGATGTTTACCAGACAGTATCGCACAATGTCATACAGATTTGGCAACCCTGCATTTTCGTAGAAAACCATTGAGCTCTGTAGAAAAACTGTTAACATAAGATTCATAATGATGAGGATATATGAGTCAAAAACAGATCACTAACTAAATTACCTGGCGAGGAACATCAGCTGGTCTAAAGTATAGCAAGCACTCAGAAGGAAGCCCATCTCTTCCTGCTCGACCACTCTCCTTTGGTAAGAGAAAATTAGGCTTTCCAGTAATACGATAAACAATACATATGAAGACCACAAAGGCAAAACTAAATTCACTCAACACAAACCTGGTAATATGTCTCCATTGATTTGCTTAGGCTGTGATGAACAACGAACCTGACTACAACCAGCTTTTTAGTTAATCATTACATAATAGGAAATCTCGAGTTATCATGAATGCATAAAAGGACAGTAAGTACATAATTTGAATTGCCATATTTATGCTGTTAGAGAACTGAAAACTCATCAGTAAACTAAATTTCCTTTTGACAGATTTGGAATGCTCTATGTATCAAGGACATAACTTGTTTTAAGAAAATTTAGCAACTCACTACATTGAAGGAAAAGCAAGAAACTTGAGTTCTTTGATGTCACAATTTCAAAATTTATATTTAGAGGAAAAGTTTGTCAAGGCCTCAACTACCTCTCTTCCTTAAAGTAACTGATTCTAAGTCTTAACCAAAATGCAAGGCGCAGTCACTTTATTTACTAGCATATAGTCGACCAGTCATATAATCCAAGTGAGCCTCCAACTTTCAGCATGATAACAAATTCAACACAAGATACTAACCATCTGGCTTATTTATTCCCATTCCAAAAGCCACCTGCACAACATCGAAGACCACATTATTTTTTTTTGCAACCAAAATATTGAAGTAATAAATAATCAAACATACCGTGCCAACAATGACTTGTAACTTGCTGTTACTCCACCTATGGTATCATATCACATAGATAAACCAGTTAAGGAAACCATATCATAGAACAAGTAAGCATCAGATTAGTCAGAAATTGAGAAATAGTTTCAAACATTACAGCCCCAAAAAGCTCGCAATGTGCAATTTCAAGTTTGAAAACAATAGGAAAACCTAGTGCAGCTAGGACTTTTCTTCATGGGAATATTCATCTTTAATACTGTATAGCAATCATCATGTTGTACACTAGTGGTCTGTCAATTAGCAAAATTCCAATCTAGAGTATAGCAACTTAAGTCCCAAGGGAAAAGGTATGGCCAGATGTCCCCAGAACTCACTAAAGACTCCTGATTCACAATTCCAAAAGCAAAAATTCATTTCCCATACCAGATTCCTAAGTAATGACTGGTACTCAAATAAAACCTCTACGTTGTAAAGAAGCAATTATTCATCTTGTTGTTGTACTGGATAAAGCAAAATGAGAGCGTCCAAAATTTTGGCAAAGAATATTAAGAGATTTCTCAGCCTAAGATTTCTTAAGTCTAGCAGCATAGATGCAATGCAAATGCCATGCAAGCATTCTTAAAAGTGTCACACTAGGCGCATGAAGAAGCAAATTGCCAATTTGTACCTTGTATGAACTTTCTCACGAGCATGGACATCCATATCTGCATGGTAATAATCAGCAGTGATTCCCCTCTCTCGCAATTCTGTTGCAACCTATCATATATGGATGGTTAATAAACTAAAAAACTTCAACAACTAAAGGACGTACTAAAGAAAACTGATTTTTCAAAATACAAAAATCCAACCATCTTATCCAACCCTAGTTAGATATGCTTGAACTAGTCACAGAGCATAGCTTCTAATTTATTGATATCATCTTCAGAATGTAGAATACAGAAAAATCACATGCATTAACCGTTACTAAGAAGTTACTATGACCAATCTTCATGCCAAATAATAAAAGACAGTAACCATAGAAAGTATCGATCCGAATCTAGTTCCAGATAAGTACTACATCAGGCTGGAAGTTCATATGAGGCAAAGAGATTTAGAAGGCAGCAAATCAAATAATTCCAAGTAAAACTTCAGATCCTTATCACCCAACTGACGCTCCCCAACCATCCTGTACAAAGACCTAGAGACAGTTCTACCGGTCAAAAATTAATATCATCACCAAACCTAGAGAAAGTCAACAGCAAACTTACCAACCAGAAAGGCTATAAAGGATACTCCCTCCGTCCCTGAAAGTTTGTCCCATTTTTCCATTTCCGTCCGTCCCCCAAAGTTTGTCCCATTTCACTTTTTACCATTTTTTGTAGTGGACCCAGTAAGTATGCCTTGAATCTGTTTTCTAATTGAGATAGGATTATGTTTCTAAATTAGGATAAGATCTCATGTGTGCCTATTTATATGGGAGTAGAGCCTATAATTCTGCAATCTGAAATCTGTAGCTATGGAAATCTGTAGCCACAATCTAAAAACAATATGAATAAAATCTGTTCTCAGTTCCTGCCCGTGGATGTAGCCAATTGGCGAACCACGTAAATTCTGTGTCTCTTTATGTTTCTGTTTGTCTTGATTATACAATTGCTCTATTCTGTCACAAAAAACAGGTATCTAGAGCCTAGTTTTCAGACTAGGGTTTTGAATTCCGCATCTGTTAGGTTTCTGTGTTAATCGATCAAGATGTCTGCTCTGAACGAGAAGGTCGACAAATTTACTGGGAGAAATAGTTTCGGTTTATGGCAAATCAAGATGCGGTCTCTGCTGGATTGTGGGCGACACTAACGGAAAAGGGAAAAGGGAAAAGCGAAAAAGGCAGACGAGAAGGATGATGAGTGGGTAACCCTGGATGAAAAGGCTCACTCGACAATCATGTTGTGCCTGTCTGACGATGTTATCATCGAAGTCGCTGATCAAGAAACTGCGGCTGCCCTCTGGACGAAGTTGGAGAGTCTATACATGACGAAGTCTCTAACTAATAAGTTGCTTTTGAAGCAACGTCTGTTCCGATTACGCAAGCAGGAAGGTATGCCCCTTCGGGATCATTTGGAAAATTTGAACAAAATTTTCCTGGATTTGCATAATGTTGATGTTAAAGTAAAAGATGAGGATGCTGCTTTAATTCTGCTGGTTTCTTTGCTCGGGTCGTATGAGAATTTGAGAATTTCGTTGAGTCTTTTATGACTGGGAAAGAAACTCTGTCTCAGGAAGATATTTGATCTACTCTCCACATCAGAGAAGATCGACAACAGACAACTAGTTCAGCCACAGAAAGTCAAGCGTCGGGATTATCTGCTACGGGACAGAAGAAATTTGGAAAGAAGAAGTCAAACTCAAAAGGTTCCAAAGGTCCCCTGTAATATCCGAAAAAAAATATTGAATATTGTTTTTTTTAAGGAATGAATTTTGTGAATATCTTGTTTAAGATATGGTTTGGTAAGTCTTAATTGATTTATATTATTTTTTGTGGTTATGTTTTTACCTAAGCAATGTGTAATTGGGATAATTAATTAATTTATGAATTAAATATCTTAATTAGCTAATTTTCTCTCCCTCTCCCTCTCTCTTTTTTCGAAACCTTCTCTCCCTCTCCCCACTATTTTCTCAACCTCCCCACTCCTCACAACCGATCCAAAATAGAAAACTATCTACTCTCTCAATCTCTCCCTCTCACCATCGCTCGTTCTCTCTTCTCTCTCGCAATTGTTCTCAACACCGGTAAGGTTTCTCTCTTTCTCCCTCTCGGTTCTCTTTTTCCACTCACTCCCTCTCATCGATTTCTTAGATTCGTCAAGGTGTTACTCTCTCTCGTACCGAATTGGAGTCGGAGTAGGGAAGGCTTTCGAACTACATTTGAACTCTCCGGGAAAGGTAACCCAAGACCCTAACTCATGCCAATTTCGAAAACACATGCATTTAGGACGAATTTGGAATGTTTTAGATGCTGAATAGGTTTTGTGGCTTTGTGTTTGTGTTGAGGATGTTTTTGGTAGTGACTGACAGTGGGTTCCGACCCCTTTTTGACTGATCAAACGATCTCCTTTTGGTACGAAATTTTAACTGTATAAACTTGGGTGTGTCTTCTGTGTGGTGTGTAAATTTCAGCTTCATTGGACGTCGGATGATTTTATAATGATTTTTGTAAGTAAACTGCGCAGTTCTGCGAGATGTACGTTTCTGGGTGATGTGTTTTTGTGCAATGGGTGTGAATCTGGGTGCTTTGATATTGTGATGTATGTGGGTGTGATTGGCCAGGGGATGGCTCGGAGGAATTAACGTTTGGTTCGGGTGGTTTGTGTGTGTTGGCCGAGAGACTTAGGGTTTGGCCTAGGGTGGTGTAGTGGAGAGTTTTGGAGGTTTGATCTCATGTTTTCGGGTGTGTTTTGGGATGTAGAATGTGTGGTGTGAGTGTCGTATAAGGTTTGAGAATCGTTGGTTGGGGGAAAACTGGTGTGCACTTGATCGGGCCAGCGGCCGAGACGCCGAGCCAGATGCCGAGCCAGATGCCGAGACAGGTGCCGAGCCAGTGCCGAGAGAGACGCCGAGCCAGATGCCGAGCCAGATGCCGAGACAGGTGCCGAGCCAGTGCCGAGAGAGGTGCCGAGACAGGTGCCGAGCCAGGGCCGAGCCAGACGCCGAGACATGTGCCGAGACAGGCGGCCGAGACGGTCGGCCGAGGTGCCGAGCCAGGCGGCCGAGACAGTCGGCCGAGGTGGTCGGCCGAGGTGCCGAGCCAGGCCGAGACACCGAGCCTTTTCCGAACCTTTTCCGAGCCAAGTGAGCCGTTTGCACAATGAGGGTATACCGGGAGTACGAGTGTTTCGGGTGTGTGTCGTGTGCGCGTCGTGGGTGCGTGGTATGCGTGTCGGGTGCGTGCGTGGTGTGTTTCGGACGTGTGATTTTGTGTGATTGACTTATAAGATGTTGTTAAGTGTGTGTACGTGTAACGTGCTAGATGTTGAAGTCATCCACGTAGGAATCATGCATTGTCGTTTAAACCTCGTCTTTCCTGACTCTAATCATGACATTTATTTATCTTTCAAAAGGGTGATCTTTTACGAGGAAATTGTGGTTGAAGAAGGGAACTATTTAAAAGCTAAGCAATTGAGGTGGGCTTTTCTACCCTACTATTTTGTGGGTTATCTTTAATACGGACTCTGTTCCGGAAATGTTTATGGAGGTGAACTGTTTGTCTTGCCAACCGTTTTGCTTTGAAACCTATCTGAAGTGGTTTACCACATATGTTTAATCGAATTCGGGTCTGTAGGGCTGCGAACCCTCAGGCTAGTGTACACGAGACCGGGAGCCATCTGAGAGCAAGTTGGCCGGTCTAGTTGACCTGGGGTGTGGCCACGCCCCTTGTCACCCGTTAGATCAGATAGTGTATGATGGTGGGAATAAGGGTGGCAATATCTGAAAATGACTGCGCAGTCGAATTTGTGAAATATGTTTTAGTGTACTTGGGTTATTTTCTTTACACTTAAAACCCCAAGGTTACACTGTTATGGCATGACAAACTAGGATTTTGGCGTGTGTCCACTGAGTGCATCAAGTACTCAGCCCTGCATGTTGTTTTCTTAATGTGCAGGTTGAGCGGCGATGGGGATGACGGATGTTGAGCAGTTAAGGTCAAAAGGTGTCTCACTTGGTTTCCGGATAGTGTCGTGTCGTCATACTCGACATTATCTACCTCTTGGTCTTTCCGCTGCTTTGTAATCCGATACAATATTTTTATTTAACTCTGATTACTTTAATTTCAGTAATGTCGTCACAGTACAATGTTTTGAAGTGAACTTCCTTCTATTAAATGTTTTGGGTCAAGTATTCTTGTCCTCCCCCTTTCTTCCCCGCTTCTTTATTCCTCTCCTAGTCGCGATCCACCGTGCTTCCTATCCTTAGGAAATGCGAGCGTGACATCCCCAGTCCGGTGACATTTGCAGATACTGTAAAGAACCATGGCACTAGAAGAATGATTGCTCGAAGAAGAAAAAGAAAAAGGGCAAGAAAAAGGATGCCAACGGTTCAGCAACTATGGCAAAAGCTGATGACACAAACTCTGAAGATAGCGTAGCGCTAGTTGCAAATGAACATCCACACTGTAATGATGTGTGGATTCTTGACTC
Source organism: Salvia splendens (assembly GCF_004379255.2). Lineage (NCBI taxonomy): Eukaryota > Viridiplantae > Streptophyta > Magnoliopsida > Lamiales > Lamiaceae > Salvia > Salvia splendens. Next base: position 22,391,316 of record NC_056051.1, read on the forward strand.
CGGAGCATCTTACCATCTATGTCCGCACAAGGAGTATTTCGCCACTTACGAGCAGATAGACGGAGACAATATTACCATGGCCAACAGTGCTGTCTGCAAGGTGATTGGCATTGGCCTATCAGGATAAAGACACATGATGTGGTGTTCTGCACCTTGAACGATGTCAGACATGTTCCACAGATGACGAAGAATTTGATATAATTAAGCACCTTTGACAGTAAGGGACTCAGGTGAAGGTGGAGTAATGCATATTATGAAAGGTTCAAAGGTGGTTCTGACAGCCTTGAAACGTGGTGCCTTGTGCATAGAAATCCAGACACAATGTATTGAAAGGTTCCATCGTGACGGGCTTAATCTTCACCCTGGGCATAAAGTGAAGAATCTGGATTTCTGTGAACATTGTGTTTTTGGGAAGATTCATCGCTACAAGTTCCCAAAGAAGGGTGTTCATCGGACCAAGGGGACGCTCGACTACATTCACATGGATTGTTGGGGTCCATCACGGACTGAATCTATTGGAGGTCACAGGTACTTTGTGTCGATGATTGATGACTACTTAAGGATGACTTGGGTGATTACGATGAAGCATAAAGGTGACGCCTTCAATAAGTTCAAACAGTGGAAGACCTTGGTGGAAAAACAGACGGGGAAGAAGATCAAGCGACTGAGAACTGATAATGGTCTGGAGTTCTGTTCGTCTGAGTTCAATGAGTTCTACAAGAACAAAGGGATTGTTCGACACCACACTATTAGACATACACCGCAGCAGAATGGTGTGACACAACGCATGAATCAGACACTACTGGAAAGAGCGAGATGCATTTTTTTCCAGGCTGGTTTGACTAGGAAGTTTTGGGCAGAAGCACTAAACACGACGTGTTACCTGATCAACGGTGGACCTCACACTGGCATTGACTGCAAGACACCTTATGAGGTATGGTCTGCAGATTACTTGTTGCTGAGAGTTTTTGGGAGTGCTGTTTACTATCATGTGAGTGAGGGTAAATTGGAATCAAGAGCTAAGAAGAGAGTATTTGTAGGTTATGGAGAAGGAGTTAAGGGGTATAGAATTTGGTCTCCATCAGAGAATAAAGTTATTCACGGTCAGAATATGGTGTTTGATGAGAAATCTATGCTCAGCTCTGTTGTGAAGTTTGTCGGTGCAAAGGATTCTGGAAGTGTTGATAAACAGGTGGAGCTAGAAGTCACTCACGATGATAGTGAATCACAACTCCAAGGTGGACAAGATCAACACACTACTGCTGAAACTACTAGTTCTGATATTCATCCAGAAGCTCGTCAAAGAAGCATTGCTCTTGACAAAGCTAGGAGGACAGGTCAGTTGAAGTACGGCTTTGAGAACATGATGGCATATACACTACAGGTTGCCAGTGAGGTGGAGGATGAACCATCCACTGCAGAACCATCCACCTACAAGGAAGCTGTTCCGGGCAGTGAGCGTGCTAAATGGCTCGCTGCAATGGGAGAGGAGATGGAATCATTGTGGAAAAATCTGAGTCAAACGGCCTAAGGGGAGAAAAATTGTTACTTGCAAATGGATATTCAAGAAAAAGGAAGGGACCACAGCAGATGAGGGTGATGGATACAAAGCTCGGCTAGTTGCAAGAGGGTTCACGCAGAAGGAGGGGGTTGACTACGATGAGATTTTCTCACCAATGGTCAGACACTCTTCCATCAGAGTGTTACTAGCGATGATTGCACATTATGATCTGGAGCTTGAGCAACTAGACGTGAAGACAGCTTTCCTACACGAATTGCTTGAAGAAGATATCTGCATGACTCAGCCAGAGGGATTCGTGGTTCCTGGCAAGGAGGGATTATGTTTGCAAGGATGTTTGCAAGTTGAAGAAGTCCTAGTATGGACTAAAGCAGTCTCCTAGGCAATGGTATAAAAGATTTGACAGCTACATGGTCCAGCTGGGATTATGGTCCAGCTGGCCCAGCAGGGGTCCAGCTGGGATACAGCTACATGGTCCAGTTGATGATGGTTCCTTGATCTATCTCATTCTATATGTAGATGATATGCTTATAGCTGCAAAGTCGAAGTCTAAAATTCAGAAGTTGAAAGCTCATCTCAGTGTTGAATTTGATATAAAGGATTTGGGTGCTAAAAAAAATCCTGGGCATAGAAATTTCTAGGGATAGAGAAAAGAAAAAGCTTTCTTTGTCAAGATTTGGCATGTCTACGTTAAAGGCTATTGATACTGCAAGTACCATAAACATTCATCTGTCATCTGATCATGCACCGAAATCTGAAGCTGAGGAGGAGTACATGTCTCGAGTTCCATACTCTAATGCAGTAGGGAGTCTGATGTATACTATGGACCAGACATAGCACATGCTGTTAGTGTTGTCAGCAGGTTCATGGGGCAGCCTGGAAAGGAACACTGGCAGGCTGTAAAGAGGATCTTTCGTTACTTGAGAGGTACGTCTGATGTTGGTCTCGTTTATGGAGGTGATACTCACTGTTCTGTGTTTGGTTATTCTGATTCTGATTATGGAGATGTTGACGGTAGAAGATTTATGACTGGCTATGTTTTCACTCTTGGTGGTTCGGTTGTTAGTTGGAAGGCAACTTTCCAGGCTGCAGTTACTTTGTCTACGAATGAAGCAGAGTATATGGCATTGACAAAAGCTGCCAAAGAGGGAATATGGCTGAAAGAGCTAGTTGGTGATCTTGGTCTACATCAAGAGCAAGCTGTTGTGTTCTGCGATAGTCAGAGTGCTATCTGTTTAGCAAGGATCAGGTCCATCATGAAAGGACCAAGCATATTGATGTGAGGTATCATTTTCTGAAGAATTAGAAGAGAATTGAGGTGAAGAAAGTAGGTACTACTGATAATCCTGCTGATATGTTCACCAAGCCGGTCCCTCAGAGCAAGTTTCAACATTGTCTGGACTTGGTTAACGTCATGAGCTGCTAATTGCCCAAGGAGGGCAAATTGAGGCAAGAAAAGAGAAGTTTGGTATCTGGCATTATAATGATGCATCTGCAAGGGAGAATTAAAGTCAAGGTGGAGATTTGTTAGTATGCCTTTAACCTTTTTCCTAATTGAGATAGGATTACGTTTCCAAATTAGGATACAATCTCATGTGTGCCTATTTATATGGGAGTAGAACACATAATTCTGCAATCTGAAATCTGTAGCTATGTAATTCTGTAATCTGTAGCTATGGAAATCTGTAGCCACAATCTGAAAACAATCTGAATAAAATTTGTTCTCTGTTCCTGCCCGTGGATGTAGCCAATTGGCGAACCATGTAAATTCTGTGTCTCTTTACGTTTTTGTTTGTCTCGATTACACAATTGCTCTATTCTGTCACAACAGACCTCATATTCCACTAACTCATTTCTACTCATATTTTATTATAAAACTAATATATAAAAGTAGGACCCACATTCCACTAACTTTTTCAACTCACTTTTCATTACATTTCTTAAAACCCGTGCCGGGTCAAAGTGAGACAATATTTGGGGGACGAAGGGAGTACTATATACCTGTTCACACTCTTTTCGAGAAAAGCAATATACTATCCCAGATTCTTTATTTGGATATGATGTTTGTATGAATTCAGCTATGTCATCAACTGCTGACTTTGCAAGGGATGATTTATCTCGTACCTGTGAATCATTTTACATTATCAGAGGCTAGTAAGTCAAGATTTAATTCACCTAAATATACTGGAAAGGAAGCAAGAACGAAAGCAATACCATGTAAAAGAGATTGGGCCTGTTGACCGAACTGACAAACTTGACACATCTTGGAATATGTAGCATATCAATCAGATCTTCTTGTACTTTCTTCGTTGCAGTGGCCTACAAACAATATAAAATGAATGACAGAGCAATTAAATATATACAACCAATAACCTTCCAAGTTTTTATTTATCAATTAAATGAAGAACATGACCTACAGTCAAAGCAACCATGGGAACATCAGGAAACTGAGTCTTTAATATACCAAGATTCCGGTAGTCTGGACGAAAATCATGACCCCATTGACTACAGCAATGTGCCTCCTGGAGAGTGATAAGAAAAATATTGTGCCACGAAATATCAGCAAGCAATTACCTTACAATAAACCCCTCTAGAAAAAAAACTGCAGTGAACGGTCACATGATCACCAAACCACAATACAAGAAGTCCAAATACTGAGTTTTCTCATATGGGATAGCTAGTCCAAATACTGTTTCCTCATCCAATATTATGGAGCAGTGCACAATTCCATTCTTCAAATACTTTCTGATTATGGAATCTTCCTGTTGTCCAGCATTATAGATAATTTTTTCCAATTCCTGAGGGGCTCATTGTTACTCAATCTCTCAAGGTTCTACTTGTCCTATTTCCAGGTTAACAATATTAAGTCTTGCTACCTACACCAGAATATGACATCATGTATAAACCTTAAATATCAGGAGTCCTAAATAGCACAAAAGATAACTCTACACAAGATTGCCTCCTTAACCTCAGAAATATATAAATCATTTCAACTACCAACCCCCTACCCAAACAGAAAAGGAAATGAATAAAAAAATGAACATGTCTACATGGGAGTAAGAGCAGCATTGGTTGTTTCAAGGAAGAGTTCAATAATCAGCCATTCATATACTTACATCAATGGAAATCAGAGAGAGCCGACCAGCATGATGGCACTTCTCCAATTTTGACATAAACCGCTTGCTTTTTGATATCTTTTCTGGAGTGACGTACAATATTTTCAGCTCTCCTTCTCCCTTTTCTAGAGCTTTATAAATGAACTTCTCATCATCCTTGTTGGTTGTTGATGTTAACATGAAAGCTTTGATACCCAGAGCAGCCAGACCCATTACCTGAAGAAATGAGTAAAATCAGAACTGCTATTCCCTAACTATAAGCCATTCGACAAATATCCATTAAAAAAAACAACCTGGTCCTGAATAAGTGACAGCAAAGGGCTAACAACAAGAGCCACTCCTTCTCTGAGGACTGCTGGAAGTTGGTAGCACAAGCTCTTGCCTCCCCCAGCTGCCATGATCACTAAAACATCTCTTCGACTCATGATTGCATTTAAGATCTGTTTAGAGAAGACCACGAACTTTGACATGCAATAACTGAATAAATTTTACAAACTAGCATCTCGTGAATTAAGATACATTTGTAGTTTTATTTCATTGAATTACTACAAATGGAATATATTTTATATCGAGCAGACAAAGAAACACGCTGCAATGTGTATACATATCTTGATCCCAAGTAGAATACAAGAACCAGCAGCTATCACACTCATCAGAATTTAAACGAGCAATCTACTCTATGGACACAGAAATGGGTTTAGTTAAGGCAGAACAAGATTGCCTTTCCATGGATTTAATACAGGATATATATAATTAAAAACCAACTGAAACTCTAAAAAAGGCAGCCAAAAAATAACACAAGTGGATTCTTCAGTGAGACAACGCAAAATCACATTGAAAGTTCAACTTAATTTTCTTTATAAAGAAAACAGCTCAAAATCATATCTGGATAGGTTTGTCCAACCTCTCGCTGATTTGCACGATATGCAGATATGCCAAAGACATTTAGCCTAACATCATCAGCTTGAGAATCCCATTCAAATGGCCCAGACCAGTTCTCCACAGAAACAGAAGCTTCATCTCCTCCATGGCTCCAAGATAACTCATTATGTTCCAGTAGAGCTTTAAGTTCGGATTGCCTCTCATGTAAATTTTCTTGTTGTTCGAGCAACGCCTTTATTTGCTCTGGGCAACAGCATAAAATCAGAACATTTAGAAACTTAGCATCACCATCTATATTACTCATAAAAACTCAATTCAAAAAAATGGAAGTGTATTTAGCTACATTAGCTTATGTCATTTGAAAATTCTAGACAATTGTAAAACACAAACAGCAAGTTTTATTGAGAAATAAGCAGAAGACACAGTTGATGATTATCGGAGGTTACCATATTTAAGTAAATTTGATTGAGTACAGTTAATAAAACATGTAAAAAAATACCAAATATATGGCGGGAAATGCCGAATAACAGCAACAATGGAGTAGTATATTTTGGGAGGAAATGGTGAAAGGAAAGCAACAAAAAAACATTTAATTAAAATATAACGGAGAAATACCTTGAACATCCTGAAGTTCCATTTCAACGCCGAGAAGCTCCGTTAAAATTTCTTCGGTTGTCCCCATTTCACTTATTAAAGTGTTAATTTTCCTAAATAATTGAACGAAATTCTCAAAACACACAGAAAATCGAAATTGTCTCGGTTTCGCCGCGAAATTTTTGCTGTGTATTCTCTGGTGAAGAAAAGGATGTGAAGTCGAAGAACATGAAGCTTATTGGGCCTCCAATTCAAACCATCAGCGTCGGCCCAACAACATCAACAAACGAAATAATGTAATGATGATTTTAATTCTAATTTTTTTCTTTCTTAAAATTTTGTAGGTCTGGAAATGTAGAGCATCCACAACGGATGACTAACGGGAAGGGCGTGGGGACGTCCACTATTGCGTTAGGCTAATGCGACAGACGTCCCGAAGTAGGACGAGCTCTCATCCACGGACTACGTCTGCTAGTCCTAGTGCTAGCCGATTTTTTTATTTTTATTTTAAATTTTTTTATTTATATTCTATATTTACAACTGAATGCACTTCATATTTTAAATATTTGATAAACACCAACAATTAAAATGAATTATTAATTTTTTTAATTTGAAGTATGTATATTTTTTATGAAACAAAATGGTTGCATTTTTCTCCGTATTCGTGTTGAATTTTTAATTCCGTATTTGTGAATTTGTTTGCTTGGCTAGGGCGTCGGCTAGTCTTAGTGCTGGCCTATTACTGGGCCGTGAGAAGTCCTGATGATGTGACAGACTCAGTGGGAAGTCCTAAGTCCTAATGACGTGGGAAGATGTGTTTTTGTTTAGTCCTAGTGCTAGGCTATTGGCTAGTCCTACCTTTTTACCATGTTGCGATGCTTAAAGTCGCATTTAAGTTTCTTCGAAATACTATATTTTGCCGTGTGATTCCTTAGAGCATTCAAAGTAAAGAGGGGGAGCCGCGATGCATGGAGGGGCTCGGCGGGTGTCCCCCTCCACTGTGGGGGAGTCGGGACGGGTGGGCACAACACGTGTCGGGCCAGGGTAGGGGCATCGCAACCAGACCATACTTCAAACAAAGAGAGCATCGGGACCAATCTTATTGTAAGTTTTTTTTTCCTTTTCTTATATTTTTTGTTCTTCAAGAAACCCATAAAACCAAGTCATTTTGATTACGTAATATACCAAAAATATTCCTATCATTACTTTTATATTCGTCACTAAACCCTATGAAAGCCATCTCGTATATGATCAAAAATCACCAAATGAAGATCGAAATATAAACAATAGAAGTGGAGAACAAAAATTTGCAACAATCTGTAGTGAAAGTGAATGGAAATATTATACAAAAATTTAGTGAGAAGGATCGATCAATTTATACATTTCATATACAATTGAATTCCCAAATATAACAAGAGAGCGAGAGAGAGCCATGAAATAGCTCATAGCACAATGGAAAAATGGGACTTGAACCAAAAGCAAATACCTCAAAGCAGCAAGCTAACTGAGGAGGGGGTTGGGAGGGCAAAGAATCCGGTGGCATATACTGCTTGCTCTGACTCGAGGCGGGTGAACAAATGATGAGCATATCCAATCACACTTTTTGGTAGAAAGAATTGGAAAATTACTTAAAAGCAGAGTCTGGGCTGGCACTGTTGCTGCAATTTGTCTCTCGATGCAACAGATGAAAACGGAGGAATACCTCTTTCTTACCGCAGTGAACAGCCCCCTCCTCAGTCAGAGTCGTAGAAGTCGCTAGGGCATGGGGTTGTCACCTCAGATTCGAGCACTTGGACAACCCTGTGAATGGTGGGACGATCCTCAGGGAGAGAAGAAACGCACTGAATAGCTATTGACAGAATGGCATCAAGGCTTTCAGTCTGCACTCCTTCACAGTACGGATCCACTATTTCTCGCTGTCTCTGTTCCGAAACTAGGTAGTTTAACTGTGTCATCCAAATAAATGCATGTGAGAAACATGTTCTATATTGCATAAAAGAACTACCATACTTGCACCTTCATGTAGGTTCTCAAATATTTGAACTTCAGTAATTAAGAAATTCAAGAAAGAGGGTCCGTTGATTAATGCTAAAAAGCTCTTAACGCCTATGGAAGAAGAAAAAACCATACCCATCCAACAATGTTGAGGCCCTTCTCGATGAAGGATGCATCAGTAGGCCGCTTACCGCTCACAATTTCAAGCACCAGAACCCCAAAACTATAAACATCAGTCTTTTCTGTAGCTCTTCCACTCTGCATATATTCTGCTCGTATGATGGGAGAATTAAGCATTAGATTATTTGTAAGAATCATTAAGAAGTAGATAGTTAAAGCATCCATACAAACATGAAGGAACGACTCAGATTAACTATATTCCTGGTAACAAGTGTTCGCCTCACCTTATTCGACAAGAATCCAATAATGCCATGATATTCTAAGGCCTCAGTAAGTTAGCATACTCCCTCTGTCCCCAAACAATAGCTTTCTTTTTCCATTTTGGTTCGTCCCACCAAATTAGTCTACTTCCATTCTTGGCAAGATTTTCTCTCTTATAAGGTGGGCCCATTTTAAACTAACATCAGTCCAATCATTTTTTCTTTCTCTCTCTCATACTTTACCAATTTCGCATTAAAACACATGCAATCCCCAAAGTCCCTATTTTTATTACACGGAGGGAGTATTTACTTGTCATCAGTGAGGAGAAGTCAAGGAACTAATAATATATTTTGCACTTGATATTTATTATTTATGAATTATTTCACATGACTTCCCACCAGAACCCGCCAACAACCCTCCACACCTAATGACTAACGTAATTTTGACTCCTTTAAATTTCAATTAGGGTGGAGATCATTCCCTGAAGAATCATTCACAATTAAGAAAACTGTATGCCTTCACATAAAAAAAAGGTAAAAGACAAGCCAAGAATGAAAACTAGCAATGTATAAACCCCTACCAGGAGCTAGGTACCCAAATGTGCCGGCAACAATTGTTGTGATGTGGGATTCCTCATCCTCCAATAATTTAGCTAGTCCAAAGTCAGACACTCGAGCATCAAAATTTCCATCAAGTAAAATATTGCTTGACTTGATATCACGGTGAATAATTCTTGGGGAACAATCATGATGCAGATAAGCTAGGCCCTTAGCAGCTCCCATGATAACATTTAAACGAACCTCCCAATCCAGTTGGTCTGCTCTCTCTGCAATAAAGACAAAATTTGCATAATCATATGGAAAAACACGAGTTTATACTAGCAGGGTTTAAATAAATGTGTACAGGAAACCTACATATATTTGTTTAAAACAGTCTAAGTTGGATACCTTTTCGAAAAGGAAAGAAATTTGTTCACTGATTAATGCTTGCTCGTTTTCCAAGTTAATTCATACTAGTATTTCTCTCCCAGCATGTCATATGCATCATCATTTCCAGAAAAAGAAAATTGTATTTCCCTTAGGTACTTACTAAAAAGCAACTAATTTGTCACACCTAGAAGAAAAGTATAATACCTTCTTACTTTCCAAATATTCGCGCCACTTTTAACTGGAAATAACATATGGACTAATGGCGAACAAAGATATACACTACAACTTTTGTCCAAACAACTATAAACTATCATGTTGACGCATACAACTGTAAAGATTTGGACAAACAGTGCCGAACTCTTAACATAATTGACAAAGACTTCAAAAAAATTCTATATTATTAGAAATCCACAATATTCTTTTCAAAGATTACGTAGTGGGTAGTATGACACTCAATATTTAGCAGTAATACTAAGGTATCGAAAAGTAATTGATGTGATCTATGAAACACATGCATGTTTTACTCATAGCACTCTAGAAGAAATCCAATACTAAGAAAGTGCAAGATAAACATTCAAATAGTAAAAACAAATGAAGGAGTCCAAACCATGAAGAGCTTCATCCAGGCTGCCTCCTGACAGGAAATCATATATCAACAATTTAGAGGTTGGGGAATTGCAATATCCTCGAAGATTCACCAAGTATTTGTGTTTGATACTGCCAAGAATTTCAAGCTCCCTTTCAAAAAAGCGATCAAAGCCCTCATTAACCTTTACAATCCTTTTCAAAGCAAAAATGTTGCCATCGTCCATTGCAAGCTTGTAAACTGTCCCAAAGCCGCCTGCCCCAATCACATGCTCTTCATTTAGGTTCTCCAATTTTTTAATAATATCCTTTGAAGAGTATGGCAAGTCTCCGTGGAACATTACAATTGAGGCCCCTGAAGCAATATCAAAAATAAAATCTTGCTTCAAATAAGAAAATAATGAGGAGAAAGAGATCTAGTTGGCTTAAAAAAAGATGCATTAAAAAAATATCATTTTTCATGGATAAGTATCAGATCACACCTCCACTGACATCCACTGCGAGGCCTTTGCCTTCATTTTTACCAAGCCTCTTATACAGGTAACAACCCCAGAAGCACATTAGTGCGACCAAAAGCAATGCACCCACTGTGGCTAGTGCACTTATAAGAAGCCTGCCTGAATTCTTCTTGGCCTGTAACAGAGCTAAAAACACCACAAAGAAAAAGGCCATATGCTATCAAAGTGGACATATAGGAAAGATACAATTGAAAAGGTAGTAACACAAAATCCAAGGGTGAAAAATCGGATTTAATACAGCCTAATGTATTGTCCTATGAGCTTTTGCCATCACTCTGGTCAGCAAAAAAATCAGGTACAACTAACATTGGATTATAGTGCTCTAATAGATCCATGGATTTTGATATTCCAAAAAGCTGAACACAAACATAATCTTGTCTAGATGTGGTTTATGTCACCAGAGGACTATTAACTTCACGGTGTTAACAATTCATACGTGGTATATTTCAGGTAAAACTAAATTTTGACTAGAACACTCTGCCACTGATATAAGGTTTTAACAAACACCAGGGTTCTTAGATGACCAAAATCCTAGGTAACCTCATTTCTATACAGACAGATAGAAAGTAAACTAATATCTAGCCTCCATAAAGCTATGCCACAAAATAATTCATTCTGGTGGGACTATTTCTGCTATCTGCAATTAGGTTTTGGTCTCTAAGCACCTACAAGATTGGCGAACATTGCCTTAGGAATGGGATTAACCAGCCTCTTTGACAGAGCACAAGTTCATTTATAGTGATTGCAAGTCTTGTCTTTTCTCACAAAACATTAGGAGAAACGAGAAGATAAGATTCGCTTATAATTTAAATGTTCTAAAAAGTCTAGTCTAGGAGATTACATGGCAGTGCTATCTTTTCTCTTCATAGGACCACACATATCTGTAACAAAAGTTGTCTGATCACCTAAGATCATTCAGTTTGGGTTGACTATATTTACCATAAAGATCCCCAGATCTTGATCTACCATTGACTCCATGGTGTCTTGTCCAATGGAGTAATTCTATCACTCCTAACGATGGATAAATATTCCTTTGTCAGTAAGTTAAGATTAGCTTTTCACCATGAGCCTTGTAGTTGTATTCATCACCTTTATATGGTGAGTGACAGGTTCAATCCCCAATTCCCCCCTCCCCAACTCCAAGAAGAACTAAGGTCAGAAAGTAAAGGGAAAAGGGGGGGGGGGGGGAAATGGTTAATTTAAAAATAAAATTACTGGCTATGTTTTGGCATGCATGTAGGAAATTCTACACATCAACTTAAAAGGAGAAGCTAACAATAACTTCAAGTAACAGCATGCTCCTAGAAAAATTATGCAAAGGTATGACTGAGGATGAAGATGGATGTTTGACTAGATAACAAATCTAAGCTTACGAGATGTCTACCATGCAGAACATTTTACCTGAGCCAGAAGGCTGAGAAGACCCTGAGGAACCACTACCACTGTTCTTGCATGCCTGGATTTGCTTGCCACACAGCTCACGGTTACCAAGAAAGCTGCCAAGAGGATCATCAGATCACATCATACACACAAAGTAGCAACAAATAACAAAAATCAAGACACATGGTGTTGGTGAACATAGGTAGGTGCATGCGCATGCGCTACAATTAAACTCAAAACAGAAAACCCTGCAATTGGCCTAGCCACTTTGCTCTTAATTGCAATAACAATTACTACAAAGAGAGGCAATACTCCTATCAATCATTAAAAAAATCACACTGGACTAAACTACATGCATTCCATTAGAAATCCATGTACATGTCGGCTCGGTAGGTTAAATTACTGTTTTCACAACTTAATTACCAGTGTGGAACATTAGATGATTCTTTCTGGATGAGGGGAACTTAAGATGAACAGATTAACTCAAATAGAAACAAAACTGGTGGCATAAAAACAGAATATGCAGAAAAGGAAATATTCTAAATAAATCACACTGGGAATTGCAATATAAAATTATAAACATGAAGATAATGTAGCCCACGTGAATTTATCACTTACGAATCATTTCGAAAGTTTGCAAGAACACCTTCATATGGTACCATCCCCACGAGAAAATTTGTTGATACGTTGCTTCAAACATCATAAAAGATATTGTTAGAACAAAGATGATAATACAAGAATACTTTAATTTTGGAATGTATCATGTCACTCACAAACTTGAGAGTTTGCCTAACTTCCCAAGTGAGGCAGGAATACTTCCACTAAGAGAGTTGCTTGAAAGATCACTGAAAAATATAATTAAAAAAACAAATAAATATGAAAACAATATAATGGATGAAATTTTAGCTCATAAATTAGAACACTTATACATGATATATTTATTGGTTGTGCTCTTAAAATTTGCCAGATATAGTTAATAATACAAAAGGCATCTTGGCATAAGAAGCGATAGTCATAAATACTATAAGGTAATAATACTTCTCATCATAATCTTGATAACATATCACCAGGGGACCATGGTCCAATTGCTTCAAAGACATAGAACCTAGTGCACAAATCTACAACAAGGAAATGAAGCTCACTCAACAGAGGTACTGTTATAATATTACATTAATGCTCGGATTTCATTATCAGCATGAGAAGACTAATGATAACACTCTCAGAATACTTGGAGTGGAAATGATTAGCCACTCATTGAGAAGCCTTATTTTCATAGAAAAGCAAAACAAAATTTGAAACAAATACAAATTAAGAATTAAGAATCAATTAAAAAGAAACTCCAACAATAGAGATAAAATAGAAATATGTAGCCATACACAAAGTTGAAAATCAATAAATGCTCAGTGTAGTCCTTACAGATTTTGGAGCTGAGAAAGGGTCTCTAGTTCACCAGGAATGAATCCACTTAGGTAGTTACCCTGCAAAAATCTGTATAACATGGAAAGAAAGAAATCATACTTGAACAACACAACAAAAGATACTGACAAATATATGAAAATTTAAACCAACTAATCAGGGTAAGGCCAATAAAGCCTGGCAGTAATTATCTGATTTTTTTGCTTCTCCATTCACTATGTTAGGGTGCATTAAGAAACCAACAAATCTGAATACATCATTAATAAACTCAGAAATTGACCAAGACAACAGAACTTTCAAGTTCAAGAAACTTGAAGAAGAGACTGTGATAGGAAGACCAAGGACCCAAGCTGTGTTAACTTTTTTGCATAGTTTTGAATAATTTTGTTAACTTTCATTGCTTTCACATAACAAATGTTAGGGACCATTCAACCATGATATCAGCAAAATTTAAATGCTAAGGTATCATCTTAAGGCATATATAGACACATTTATTGAAGCACATTGAATGCATGCTCAACTGTAACTCTGGAGCTGTCCTTTGGAGCTTGAGTTTTGGGGGGAATAAATAAAGGATGGAGCAATATTTACTTTCTAGTGAAAGGAGCACATGCATTACTTCTACACTTCTCCACTCTATCATGCTCCAACACAGCATTAAGAAATTTTCACTAAGAAATTTCTCATGACCATCATATTGAAAGAAATGTACAGATGAGAGACAAAAAAAATGACATTGACAAGTTTATGTTGATACAATTTAAAATAATAGTTAAGTTGGCAGCAATTCAGGAATATAACATCTCTCAAGCCCACCCGATGTACTTACAATGACTGCAACTGTGTACAATTTCCCAACTCTGGAGGAATTGCCCCATATAAATTGTTGTCATGAAGAGCTCTATAGAAAAAGTAGTTTAAGCAGCATCAGAAAGGGGTTCATGAAAATGTGATGTATAAGAATCAAATATACATACAAAAACTGCAGGCTTTCTAGCTTCCCTAAGTCTGGTGATATGGGTCCACTCAATCTATGGTTAGGGAGGCTCCTGCACCATCAAAAAGAGCAATAACTTTTTGGTTTTGACAATAATATTGTGTGGAACTGCCACTTCTGTCATATCAATGATCCATACATACTCACATATGGCAGAAACACATGTATATATAAGAAACATGGAAACTTTTAGGGTGAAAAACAATAGAAAAACGGAGCTGGTACTGCAATACACAATACACAATCCACATAAAGAGCTCTGAAGAGATTACAAGAATGTATTTGTTTGAAAAAATACTTCTTAACTAGAGTATGTGCACATAGCATGAATTCAAGAAAAATCCAGCCCACTTGATATTAAATCAAGAATAAACCATTTTCACGTAGTATGGCAATATCACTGACATCCTAAATGTCACTAACATGTTAAGACATTCTGAACACCAAGGAACCAAGGAACTCACAATGCTGTAACCCTTTTCGATTTGAAATCACATTTTACGCCTTTCCATCTACATGGATCTTCGTCCTCTGGTCTCCACTGCTGCAGAACACCATCTGAACTTACTATTGCAGTCCTAAAATTGACAAGAGCCTGACCTGCGAATCAGAAGAAATGCATTAGCTTTCCTACCACAAAAGAAATGCTACCAGAACAAGGCATCCACCAGAGCTTGGTATGTTAGAGTTGTACGGTATAAGGATCTCTGTTATTGGGACTGTTCATGGCATCTTGATATAAAAAAAAGTAACCTAAAAAGTTCTGGCGAGGCAATCTAGTTTTAAATAGAAACTTAATCCACTTCATATATCAGGCAGTTCAGATATTCATTGTTCTCTTTTGTCAATGCAGCTCGGTAGCTCTCATATTCGTCAAAGTCCTTACCAAAAATCAGAACAGTGTGGTTGTTTAAAAAAGTCATCAGATAATTCTATTAAATATACAAG
Source organism: Salvia splendens (assembly GCF_004379255.2). Classification (NCBI taxonomy): domain Eukaryota; kingdom Viridiplantae; phylum Streptophyta; class Magnoliopsida; order Lamiales; family Lamiaceae; genus Salvia; species Salvia splendens. The sequence goes on from NC_056051.1 coordinate 22,406,576, forward strand.
CCAAATAGAAAAAGGATGCTAATTGCTAAACAAAAAAAATGAACAGCATACCATCTGGACTAAGAGCTCCAGTTATTTCTGCTAGGCTGTACAGCATTATAATTAGAATGCACTGCAGAAAATTCAGAGTGAAAATTTCCATTGCAGTTCACTTCAAGCATAATAAATTTAGTATGAATCATGAGATGGGTGAAGCTGCAAAATTATTCCACGCAGAGAAAGAGGCGATCATGCCACAGAGCAGTCACTCTTTGAAATCAAAGTTATGTCCTGTCAAAATAAAGAGAAGTCAGATAAACAATGAGTCAAAAATGAAATCTTGCAGAATTAACTTCAAATCAATCTCTTTCACTCTATGTGTTCAAAGAAGTTTCAGTAGCAGTGTATAATATTGCACCCATGTAAGAAAATATTTTAAGTACATCTATGCAACACTTAGAACCATGACCAGGGAAAAACGTTAATAGAGCCTAAGTTGTGTCATAATGTAAGAACAAATTTGTTCCTCTACATTATCAAACAACTTTGTAACATCAGTTTGCTTAATGATTAAAAATTCCTACTAATCTGATCAGCATGTGTTCGCAAACTTCTAACCCCCTACAAGAGTAGCTAATTAATAAAACATACTGTGAATGGAGATATTAAAATTTCCAAATCTGTTACTACACTGCAATAGATACAATCGATAGGTGGATCATCCGTTTTGGATAACAACAAAATTGTGTGTAACATTTATATCCTAATTACATTTATATTCCTCCTCCAAGCGGTCATATAGTATTTTGCTTCTACATGAAACTAAACCATAACAAAACCAGCACAAAATAGTAAATAATGATTGTGCAAAACAGCAACCGATAGAAGAACAGAGAGAAGCACAACATGCCATTCTGTTAAGGACATAATGTGCACAAGATCAAAACATTCAGCTTCTAAAGCTCAATCTAGCAAACCAGAACATATTCCCCACTTGTTCTCCGATCAAAACCCCATAATTCATCATCATTTCCCCAATTCAAACAAAAACCGCACCTCCAAAAAACCTCATTCATCAAAGTACAGCATTCAGAAGCCAATTGCACAAGCATCCCTCCGATTCCAAGCACTGCCCACAGCTGAATTCAGTTATCGCGAAACAAAAAAAATTATGTGGCCTAAATAATTTCACAATTTTGAGCTGTTTTCCAGTATAAGAAACAATTGACAGTGAAGAAACAAAAAATACCGGGAGGTGGCAGCAGCAGTAGCAGATTCGATCTGTGCAAAGCAGGAGAGAGAAAGGATGAGAGACATGAAAATTGAGAGTTGAGCTGTAAAGTTGTGTAATAGCAACAAAAAATTAAAGGCCGCCTCGTCCTGTTTGTCGCTCTATCATTGTGTGTGTGTGTGTGTGTGTGTGTGTGTGTACTTGAATGCGAGTGCGCAGTAGAAGTGGAGATTTGAGTGAGGATGGGATTTGAGTGAGGATGGATTAGAGAGAGAGAAATAGTGGAAGAGAGCATAGGCAAGCTAGATGGGTCGAATATAAGAGCATCTCCAATGCTGGCGGACGTCAAATAGCCGTCAAATAGCCTTCACACTGCCACATCATCAGCACTACAATTCTCCTGCCACATCAGCTTGCCACATCAACTGGACATCAAATAGCCATCAAATAGCCTTCACACTACCTATCCACATCACTAATAACAATTATATAATTTAATTTACAATTGTATCAACATACATAATTTAATTTACGAGACAAATACGGAAAATTCGAATAATAATATTAAAATTTAAAAAGTACATTACTTTTTAAAAAAAGTACAACAATTTAAAAAAATTACAAAAAGTAAAAAGTACATTAATTTAAAAAAGTAAAACAAAATCACTCATCGCCGCCGTCCTCGTCTCCGTCGTCGCCCAACGCTTCTTCACTGCCGTCGCCGCCGCCTCCGTCGCCACCTACGCCGCGGCTATTCCCGCCGGTGTCCCTCCTCATCGCCTCCAGTTCTTCACGCTGGCTCTGGAGCAATACGCGAAGAAAATCCTTCACCTCGGGGTCCACCGCCGCTTGGAAGTCGGCTAAGGTCTTCACCATTTGAGCGCGCGTTTGTTGGCGCGCGAAGAATTTGAGCTCCTCGGTAGACCTGCCGAGGGGGGATGCCGAATGGACATCCTGGGAACTCGGTGTGCCCCCCCCTCGCAACCTGCTGCGCCCGCCTTTGCCCAACCGGGCGAGGTCGGCGACCGAACGACCGAGGAGTCGGGACCTCCTGGGCCGTCTCGGGGAGGTCTGACGAACCACCGCTGCTGCCGCTATAATCTCCGGTATAGTTCAGTCTCTGCCTCTTCGGCCAGCCAGCGTCGACGCCTGCCCGGAATTTCTCCGACTCGTTGAGCACAACGTAGCAGTTCCAGTAGGTGAACTCATAGTACTTCTTATCCGGATCGGGGTAGGCTCTTTCCGCAATCCTCCTGCAGTCTTCCTCTGTTTGGCCACTGGTCTGCATGCGGAGGGCGTTGGCGTACAAACCCGAAAATCGAGAGACGCCAGCCCTGATTCGGTCCCAGCACTTCCGGACCTCCTCCCCGGTGCACGGTCTCCCTTCAGGGCAAAATGCCCTGTAGGCTGCAGCTATCTTCGCCCACAAGTTGACGATCCTCTGGTTGTTTGAAACGAGAGGATCGTCGCAAACACTCACCCACGCCTTGGCAACCGCAACGTTCTCCGCGTCCGTCCACTTCCTCCGGCCCCGGATTTCGGCGCGGGGCTGCGACGACTCGCCGACCTTCTTCGCCTTGCCCTTCTTCTTACCCCCGCCCTACTCCCTGGCTTTGAATGAGAGTTTCAGAAACGTCGTTAATATCAAAACCCAAGTCCGCTAAGGAGAAGGTCTCCGAATACTGTGCATCCGTTGGGGTCGATGTGTGCGAAGAACCGGTGGAAAAATCAAAAGTCGGCCGATAGGCGTTGTCCCCCCCGTGCGTCGCCTGCGACTGTGGAATCATATGTTGCGCCGGTGGCATCATCTGCTGCGCCGGTGGCTGCATGCCGGGTGCCCACCCCGGCATCATCTGCATAGGGGGCTGCATGCCGGGTGCCCACCCCGGAATCATCTGCTGCCACGGGTACACGTTGTAGTACCCGCTCATTGGAGGCCAACCACCTCCCCCAGGAGCCGGGGAAGTATGGGACCCTGCCCCGGGAGTCGGGGGCGTCTGAGACCCTACACCGGGAGCCGGGGGAGTCTGAGACCATCCCCCGGGATTAACTGGAGTACCTTCGTAGTTGTTCTCCATTGCTCGTTATTGATCTTGTACAGAAAGTAAGGTAGAGAGAGAGTACTCGTTAAAACAAGTGGTGCGAATGAAAATGAGGTTCAACGCGCGTATATATTGTGTTTTGCGAAAAAAAAAAAAAATATTTAAATCCGACGCCGGTTTGGCGCCGATCCGGGAGCCACAATGGCGCCCGTGAGGATCGGCGTGGGAACCGGCGTCAGCGCGGGAATCGGCATGGCGACGCCGATTTTGACGCCGATTTCGCCCACGCCGGTTCCAATGGTTCGGCGTCAAACCGGCGTGGGCGAAAAATCGGCGCTCCGGTGGTGACGCCGACCATTGGAGATGCTCTAAAGGGAAGCACGAACCAATGAGAGGAGTGGGGCGGCACGAGCGAACGCGACAAGCCGCACGTGCGACCGACGCCCCCGTGTTGTGTTGTGTTGTGTTGTGGTGGATTGCGTGACTCAATTTACTATTCTGGTAACTGATTAACGCTAATAAGAGCTTGGTTGCAGATTTACAGAAAGAATAGATTTTTAGGAGAAGAAGAATTTGTTATTTCATTCATTGGTTGAATATAGAAGATGGGTGCAACCGCTAATTGTAGAGAGATTATATTTGCTATCAAACTAAATAAGTGCTTCTCCAACAAACTCATTATCTAGCTTCATCAATCTAGCTTGATCCTACATTTACATGTATCAAATCATCCTGCCTTGATAAATATTGACTTTAAGATTTGGAATTATTCAGACATTTCCCATAATATATAAATCGTTGAAACATTCCTTTAAATATTTGGAAGATTATTTTAGTACGTTGCTTCGATTCTTTGAGAATGTGATTAGTTGGCCTGGTCAAACCTCCATAGAAGGTGATGGAGCAGCTTCATGCCAATTTCAGCAAGAGTCGTAACTCTTAAGGGGCTTCTTGGTATGATGGAATGGAACGAGGAGGGAATGGAACAGAGATAGAAATGGAATGAGGATGGGATGGGAGTTCCATTCCATATGCTTGGTGAATGTAAGGAATACAAATGGAATGATATTGTTTAGTGTGAGTATTCTGTCGTTGGATCATCAACGTGGTTGTGTTTGACATTGAAATTATTACATCATACAGTCGTTAAGTAATTAATTTATCTCCCGTAACCTTTAGACCTTTAAGAGCATCAGCAGTGGCGCGGAGCTCCCCGCGGAATTCCCCGCGGAATTTCCAAAAACACCTCCTGCCACGTCATACGGACTTCCCACTGCACAGTGGCGGAATTCACAAATTAAACAATTTCCGGAATTAAACAATTAACGGAATTAAAATTTATAGAAATTAAAAATATATATATATTTAATTCAATAAACGGGAATTCCGCGGACGTCCGTGGAAGTCAACGCAATGGCGGACGTCCGCACGGAATTCCACAAAACTGCGAATTCCTCGACGGAATTCCGTATTCGTGCATGCCACGCTGGCGGACGTCCGTCACGGAATTCCCGCACGCCGGTGAGAATTCCGTGGTGACGTCCGCCACTGCTGATGCTCTAAAACAATTACATACCACAAAATGAATATTAGGAATTGTATAGTATAATATATGCATCTTCCCAGTGTGGCAATATATACATCTACAAACGTATATTTTCACGACTTTAGTTGCAATGCTATTTCTCTTTGTTGTATCTTTAGCGCCTTTGGACGAAGCGTCTCTCTGTATATTCAACTCAGTTGTAGCATTCAGGGAGCCGCTGGATTAGTAATCATCTTCGCCTCTTTCATCATCTTTCGTTAATTTCATTTGATTATAGATTTTCAAATTAGGGCATCATTTATGAATGTCTCTATGAATTCTTCGGTTTAAAAAAAACAAAAAATATGATCGAATCCTTCCTCTTAAAATTTAGAAATTTTTTACATCTCTAAATATCTAAATTTTTAGATATTTGTTTATAGCAATTATTACTTCAAACGAAAAGTGTGTATATATACTCCAAATGCTGAAAAAATGTGAAAACTTTAAGAAAAAAGAATTTGTATTAATCATATGCAAGGAAGCGGAACTACATATTATAAAGGGGAGGGCTTTAGCCCCGAACGAATCCAATTTTTTTAAAAAAGTTCTATTATAAAGTTTCAAAATATGTTCATAGTTTACACATATTATAGTATAAAAACCCTACTAACAATCTAAATTACTTGAAAATTTAGCCCCTATTCGTATTCATTTTTGCATCCACCACTCCGCCCTTGAAGAAAAATATAATTTTATACAAGAGAATTGAAACTTTTCATAACCATGTCCCATTATATGTGAAATTACAGATTAGTCTTAACGATGGTAATCGAGAGAGTTGGAAGGGCTACACATATCAGAAGCTTTTAGGGAGAAGAGGAACGTTTATTTCTTGTATTTTCTTATATCTTGATACAACTAATTCATCTCCTTTTTATAGGGAGGGATACACTTTATTTTAGGTAGTATATAAATCTATTCTAAGACAAAGTATTCCCTATGATTTATGTATCTTTTCCTTGTAATTGCTCCCTTGATTTTGGTAATGTAATCCTCATTAATTCCTCTGATTTCTCTTCTGATTTTGGTAAGGTTTGACACTCCCCCTCAAGTTGAGCAATGGTATCTCCGATGCTTAACTTGCCCAATATCTCTTTGAATATCTTCGGGTGAACCGCCTTGGTTAATATGTCTGCAAGTTGTTCTTCAGAACGGACAAAAGGGAATTCAATGATGCCTCCTTCCAGTTTTTCTTTGATGAAGTGCCGATCTACTTCCACATGTTTGGTTCGATCGTGTTGCACTGGATTCTCTGAGATGCTAATGGCGGCCTTGTTGTCACAGAACAACTGACTCTTTCGAGTAGGTGGGAAGCCAATCTCCGTGAGTAATCTTCTTAGCCATAGGATTTCCATGAGTCCACTTTTCATTCCTCGGAACTCGGCTTCAGCGCTAGATAGAGCTACAACCTTTTGCTTCTTACTTCTCCAGGTAACCAAGTTTCCCCCGATGAACGTAAAGTAGCCTCCCATAGATTTCCTGTCCACTGGATTGCTTGCCCAGTCAGCATCTGTGTATCCATCAACCTCCAAGTCTTCCATTTTAGCTAGGAATATTCCATAGCCTACAGTGCCTTTCAAGTAACGTAGGATTCTCAAGGCGGCCTCCATGTGATTAGCCTGAGGTTGGTGCATGAATTGACTCACAATACTCACAGCATATGCTATGTCGGGTCTCGTGTGGGAGAGATAGATAAGTTTTCCGACAAGACGTTGATATCTTTCTCTGTCTGTCAATTCTGCTCCTTCCTCTATTTTCAGCCCATGGTTTAGAACCATTGGAGTGTCTGCTGGCTTGCAGTCGAGGAGACCTGTTTCTGCCAATAGGTCTAACACATACTTCTTTTGTCTAAGGAATATCCCGTGTCGGGATCTTAACACTTCTATTCCCAAGAAGTACTTTAGTGCTCCTAGATCCTTCATCTGAAACTCTTTGAATAGATTTTCCTTCAGCCTCTGAATTTCCCCTATATCATCTCCAGTGATAATCATGTCATCAACATAAATAATCAGACATGTTACCTTGTCGTCTCTCCTTTTTGTGAAGAGTGTGCGATCGGAATGACTCTGCTGAAATCCTTGTTTAATCATAGCCTGGCAGAATCTTCCAAACCAAACTCGTGGGGACTGCTTCAAACCGTACAAAGTTTTTCGCAATCTGCACACCTCTTCTTCCCCAAATTCTTCGGAGAAACCTGGTGGAACCTCTATATATACCTCCTTGTTCTGTTCTAGCTCTCCATGAAGAAATGCGTTGGTTACATCGAACTGGTGGAGTGCCCAGTCTTTGCACGCTGCTACTGATAGTAGTGTCCTCACGGTTTCCATTTTAGCAACTGGGGAGAATGTGTCTTCATAGTCCACTCCATATACTTGAGTGTATCCTTTAGCCACGAGCCTTGCCTTGTACCTCTCGATTGAACCATCTGCTCTTCTCTTTATGGTGAAGATCCACCGACATCCAACTGGTTTCTTCCCTTTTGGTAGTGTACATTTCTCCCAAGTGTCATTGTTCACTAGGGCGTCTATCTCCTTTTTCATGGCTTCTCTCCAGTGTTTGTGTTTGCTGGCCTCCTCAAAGGACTGTGGGATATCTTCTTCCTCATATAGGGCAGCCTCGAAGGCCCTGGCCATTTCTGACAGGTGACTGTGAGCAATGTTGGATACTGCATATTTTGCCTTCTTTCCTTTCCAGTCTGGTGAGTACCGTCGCGGAGGGACTCCTCTTGTTCTTCTCGGAGGCAACTCGTATGAGTCTCCTATATCTCCACTTACTCCACATTCCTCATTAGTGCCCCTATCATTGTAAGTGTATTCCGAGGATATATTGTCAAATTCTGAACTGTTTACCTCAGGAATCGAAGACGGGACTGACGGCTGGTCAGTGTCACTTTGTTCTTCGTTCTGTATTACGGGAGGAGACGGCCCGGCGGTGTTGCTAACTTCCTCAGGTGGACCAACGTCTGTGACATGACTTGGCTGTGACTCTCCCCCTGTCTGATGTTCCCCTGAGTGTGGTTCTCCCCCTAACTGGTGGTTTCTGATATCTGGAAGCCAATCTAGGAGGTCATTGTTTAGACTATTGTCTGATGTCTCCCCCTGACTACTGGATTGGATGTAGAAATACTCCCCTTCCACAAAGTCACAATTCATGGTGGTGTGGATTTTTCGGGTTTTTGGGTCATAGCAGCGGTAACCTTTCTGATTTTTTCCATAGCCGAGGAAGACACATTTTAGGGCGCAAGGATCAAACTTGGTGCGTTCGTGTTTCGGGATGTGGACAAAGACCGAGCAACCGAAAACTCTGGGTTCAAGGGACAGGGATGAAGGGATGTCAAAGTGTTGGGAAAAAGTGTCCAAGGGAGTTTTGAAGTTAAGTATGCCTGTGGGGAGACGGTTTATGAGATAGACCGCGGTAGCTATGGCTTCTGGCCAAAAGGATTTGGGTACTTGGGATTCAATTAGGAGAGCTCGGGTTATTTCAAGGATGTAACGGTTTTTTCGCTCGGCGACCCCATTTTGTTCTGGATTGTATGCACACGAGGTTTGATGGATTAACCCCTTTATCCTAAAAAACTCTTGCATTTTATGGTTGGCGAATTCCCCCCCATTATCTGATCTAAGAGTTTGGATTGTCTGTTTATACTGAGTTTGAACAAGGTTATAGAAATCTATGAACTTATCAAACACGTCATTTTTATTTTTCAAAAAATAGATCCAGGTCATGCGGGAGTAATCATCGATAAAAAGCACAAAATAGCGAAAACCTTGCCCCCCAGTAATAGGAGCAGGGCCCCAGACATCTGAATGTACTAAAGCAAAAGGAGACTTCACTCGTGTATTGTTTAACTTGAAAGAATGTCTATGGTTTTTGGCCAACACACAAGTATCACAATGAAAAGAGCTTAAAGAACTAGCTAATTTAGGAAAAAGCATACGAAAATATCCTAAAGATGGGTGCCCTAACCGACGATGCCAAAGCCAAGCCTGTCTGTCTGCCGGTCCTGGAGTCAGCATCATTGCAGCACTCTGTTGGGCTATCAAATCCACGTAATACAGTCCGCTTTGCTCAGTGCCACGCCCAACTATCGTTCCCGTCTTGATATCCTGTAGTATGCAAAATCGTGGTTGCATTAGTAATTTACAATTCAGTTCTCTAGTGACGTGACTGATTGATAACAACTTGTGAGATAACGTGGGAACAAAAAGGCAATTAGGTAGGCAAAGAGTGGGCGAAATGTTTATAGTGCCCGCCCCCATAACGCGTGCTAGGTCCCCACTGGCAGTTTGAACATAGGATTTGTTTGAAGGGACAATAGAAACAAAGTCTGAGGCTTCAAATGAAATTGTATCTGTCGCACCGCAGTCGAAAATCCAGTGAGGGTCTTTTGGTCCAGAAGTGGTTGTAGAGGAACAGGCTAAGGCATCAAAGGAATTTCGACATGGTATGTTGGGCTGAATTTGGACGAGCATGGAAGGCTGGGGTGTGATATGCAATGTTTTGGCTAGTGAGGGGTCTAATTGGAATTTAGCGGAAGTGTGGGGTGGGTCTTGTAAGGAAAGTATTCTGTGGGGGTGAGTTTGAAATTTTCGGGAATTTTGTGGTGGAATTCGGAGGACAGTTTTCGGATGGGGTTTAATTTGGGAATTTGGAAAGTTCGGGGGGGGGGGGGGTCTTTGAGAGATTAAAGGGAGGCGGGGGTCGATGTGGGATAAGGCAGATTTATGGGTTTGGATTGTGATTTTGACAAAATCATCACTTAAACGGGGAACCCTAGCCGTCTTCCCCTTTCGATTGGAAACCCTAGCCGATCCCGGATCCTTGCCCGTGGGGACCCTAGCGCCACCGGGTACTCCAACCTTGCCGTCCCTACCGGCATACTCTTCTATTTGTGACACGTTACCTTCCGACCACGTCCTGGTCATGGCGACGGATGCAATCGGAGAATTTGCGTTGGGTCTGGTCTCGCCGCCGCCGCTCGCGTTGACTCCACTGCCGCCGCTGCCTCCGCTGTTGCCCGTCGGATTTTCGGTGTAGGCGACGCGGTCAAGAGCAACGGCGGCCGAGGCTCTCCCGCCTCCTCTGCCTCCGCCGTTTCGGCCTTGATTCCGGGCTTGTCTCGCCCGTTTCATTTCTTCCCACCATTCAGGGAATCCATGAATATGGAAGCATGTATCCTTGGTATGTCTTTTTCCTCCACAATGGGTGCACACTAATTTGCTCTTGTCCTCGTCTTTCTGATAGCTTGGATTCCTCTGTGCTTGATTATGCTGCGGTGTTGGTGTTGGTGTGGTTCGATTTCTGTCAAATACTGCAAGGCCGGTACCGATTCCCGGTTCTGGATTGAGCAATTTTTCATTTACAGATTCCCGTCTGACTAGGCCGTAGGCTTTCCTTGCTGACGGAATAGGGTCCATGTTTAGTATCTCCCTCTTGATCTTGCTGTATCGGTGATCATCCAACGCCCAGACAAATTGGTACAACCTGTGCCTCTGGGTGTATTGGTTGTATTTCTCGATGCTTGACGGTGTATCCATTGGGTTTGGATCCCTGGTATCGATTGATATCCAGAGGTCTTGAAGTTTCTGCCATAGACTTTCTAATGTCAGTTCTCCTTGTTTGATGGTGTACGCTTGCCTGTGCAGGTCTGAAATCTGGAACTGGTCGGCGCCGCTTCCATACGTTGTGGCCAGACTATCCCACAAGTCGAAGGCTGTTTCGTATTGGGAGACCTCGTTTATGAGGCTGGCGTCGATGTTGCTTATAATCCAATTAAAGCAACAATCATCCCGCTGTTGCCATCGGTTGTAATTCGGATCCGTTGGTAGGGGAGGGTCTGTAACTCCAGTAATGTGAGAGGCCAGACCCTTCCCACGAATCCCCCTTCGCATCAATTTCACCCACAGAGGGTAATTGTCGCCATTAAGCTTCTCGGCTAGGCGTATTTCGCCTAATGATTCCATAGATGAAGGCTGATCTGGGTGGTTTTTCTGAGATAGGTTTAATCTCATGAACTCAGCAAACTGTTCGGCTGAGAGGGTTACTGATTGGTTGGTTTTTGGTGGAGTTTTTGGTGGGTCTTCGGATTCAGAGTCTGACATGGTTTTTGGATGTGTTTTTTGCAGGTTTCAGAAGGTCGGGAAAGGTATTTGAGACAGTGATGAAAGTTTTCTGAGTCTCAAGCCCGAGAAAACCTGCTCTGATACCATCTTAACGATGGTAATCGAGAGAGTTGGAAGGGCTACACATATCAGAAGCTTTTAGGGAGAAGAGGAACGTTTATTTCTTGTATTTTCTTATATCTTGATACAACTAATTCATCTCCTTTTTATAGGGAGGGATACACTTTATTTTAGGTAGTATATAAATCTATTCTAAGACAAAGTATTCCCTATGATTTATGTATCTTTTCCTTGTAATTGCTCCCTTGATTTTGGTAATGTAATCCTCATTAATTCCTCTGATTTCTCTTCTGATTTTGGTAAGGTTTGACAATTAGTAGAGTAATTTTTTTAACCATTCTATTCTATCATAAGCGAAAAAGTCAACTGTGTATGCCAAGTTACAAATTAGCAAAATTAATTTAACAATTTTATCCTTTAGAAAAAATCAATTTTCCTCTTTTATATACGTCAAAGTCAATGGCAATCGATTAGTCATAGTCTGCAATCCCTTTGATGTCCGACAAATCGAAATTTTAATACATAAATTTTGACTCTGAAAATTGAAATCATCAGACATGATTAAACATTTAAACCTCGAATTCAAGCATCAATTTCCCAACTCAAATTGATACCTTAATCCACAGACTGCAAATTGATTAATCAAATATAAATTTTAAGCTCAAGTAGCAAGGTACTACAAGTATATATATAAATACCACATTTAATTTCCATAAAAAAATTGCAAATGATTGAGTTTAACAAAACGCCATATAACGACAGGACTTATAATATGTAGTACATGCATTATATGCAAATTAAACGGTACGTAATTACGTATAATTTGGAATAATATAATTACTCAAAATTAAGAAATCTAGATCCAAAATGTCCCACCCTTAATTTTCTCATACACATTAATTTTTCTTTATAGCATTTGAAAATCTCTATTTTCCCCACTTCTTAAGTCGATCACATAAATTAGTAAATTACATGCTATAAATGATGACACTATAGATGTGATTCGAACACGAGAAGAAAATCTAGAAATTGAAGCGATACAATTAAATACAATAGAATGCAACAGCTGCAAACAATAAATATTTGCATAGCAAGTCTGTGATTTTTGTTCAATAAAGCGATCATATATAATTAATTTCACACAAAATCAACAGATCTACTGTTATCCACCGACCCCTCACCCCAATCCCAGTGTGTATATATATTATACATCAAAATCACTTCTCAAAATATAGCTAGTTTATTTTTACCAAAATTATAAAATACAAAAAGATTTGTTGCATATATGGGTGAGTTTGGATCTTCATGTTTTTGGTTGTGGAGAAGAAGTAGGAGAAGAGTGGAAGATCAAAAGCAAAGTGAGAAAAGCTGTGGAATTGCTACTTATTATGGAGATTATGGGATGGAAGAAAATATCTATGGGGAAGAGGGTTTTTTCCCAATAAAGGAGCATGAGAGAGTGGTGAAGGAATCCATGGAAGAGAGAGAGAATGCAGCTTTGAAGATGGGAATGAAGAAGGGTTACAGCTTTGGTTTGAAGAGGAGACCGAAGTAATGAGGGGTTAAGAGTTTTGAAAGCTTTTCGAATCATCGAACTAGAATTGGAATCGGAATTCTATAATTTGAAGTTATATATTCTAGTTCAGTTTCAAATTATTGTTTGATAAGTCAAAATTTTAAATAATACTACTCCATTTGATACCGATTGATTTGTAGTTGAATAATTTCTTAATGTGTTTTTACCGATGTTACGCATTATACATGATCTTTTTTTATATTTTTTTAGTTGCTTGTACGAGTGTGCATTGCGTGTGCGCATGGAGTGTATGTAGTACTCCATGTGCGTGTACAATGTGTGAATTGCGTGTGCAGTGTGTATGGTGTTGGGTGTGGTGTATGTTTTGGAGGTGCTCGATTTTTACAACTATTCAAAATCTCAAATAAGTATTCAATTTAGTTATAGAATTCAAATTGTGGAATTGATAAGATTTGGAATTGAAATTCAATTTCAAATCTAAACATATTTGCGTTATTAAACCATGGATTTTCAAATAAAGACTTTAATTCTTAAATCCACTCGGCTCCAATGATACCAAACAAACTATATATTGCAGTTATATGACCAAAACTACCTAATTAAAATGTATATTTTTATTATATTATGTTTATTTATTTTCTCTACTAAGTTGTACTTCATAAAGGTTTTTCAAAATCAATGAAGTTTAACATATACCGTTTTCATAGTTTATTATAAAAGGACTTCAAATGTGTCTTCATTATTGAATTATTTCATTAAACTCAAAATTAATGAAGTTTTCATGATATGCCGTTTTCATAGTTTATAATACAAGGACTTCAAATGTGTCTTCATTATTGAATTCTTTTATTTTAATGGTGGAAACTTTTCTTTAATTAGTTTATATTTGTTGAGTTTTTAAACTAGAAGATGCTGCTGAAGAGTATTTGGATTTTGGATGTGTGGTGTTCTTTGAAAAATAAAATCAATGCATAATGGTAATAAACTATATAAGTAAGGAATTTTATCGATTTGTTGATTCGAAGATCTTGAAGATGTAAATGCAAATTACCATACATTATAAGCGAAATTTACTTATTTGTTTACAACATTCTATTCACTCACAGGAGTAATTTAAGTAGTAGGGAAAATGTGAGTTCTTAACATTAATAAATAAATAATAATAACTTATCTTGGTATTTTCTGAGGATTAGTCTGAATATAGATAAAACATTATTATAGGTTATTGCTTCGGAAAATTGGAGTGTTGGTCTATCCTGGCCCGTGACAATTCATATAATTTGAATTTGTTTTGTTTGATTCTTATCCCATTGAAAATGTGAGATTAGAGAGAGAAATTCTAATAATTAATGAGGATAAAATATTCCAATCTTCTATTTTATCAATTGAAAAATGAACGCTCCCTTATAAATTTGGCGAAAGTGTTTTTAATTGGCTTGGTTTCCAATTGCTTGGTTTCAAAGAAGAAACTCCTACAAAATAAAAATATTTCAGTATTATTTGAAAATGTATTTGTCGGAGTATTTAGAAAGCTAGAATCGAAACTATATTTATAGGAACAAATTGGAGTTCACACTGTCAAAATCATTGATTTAATAATCTTTATTTCACTAAACAATTTTGTTATAATATTATGGATCATATTTAGTATTCATAATAAAATTTTAAAATTAAAGAAAATTATCCACCCTACTTATCAATTTGAGGGATGTTAACAGTCCAGCGGGAATCAGGCTAACCCTACTCAAGCTGCGGGCTAATCTGATGCAGCTGATCAAATTACGATTTTTATTGGGTTATAAATAAATATTCAACCCTAACCCTAATTATCATTTAATTATGATGATTTTGAAATATATGCTTAAATTCAACATGACTAAATACTAATCTAAAATTTGAATAAATAAAATAAATATAAATTTTTGAAAATTTTAAAGCATGTTTTAAATATTTCGTACAACAGGTTATTTTTTGTTTAGTTATTTATATTATAAAAATCACCAATAAAATATTAAATTAGATGTCAAACAAACGGAACAATAGACAACAGTTGCACATAGATCAATCCACAGGTTAGCCTTACATGGGTTGTGTGCTAATCAAATTATAATTTTGTCACACCCGCATTTTCTAAGGATAGAAAACACGGTTGATCGCGACTAGGGGAGGGTTAAAGATGCAGGAAAGAAATGAGAAAAACAACAAAACTCGACCAAAGCTCGATATAATAGAAATAACTCGAATACAATTAGAGTATCATCTCAACAATTGACAACTCAAAAGAAACAACATTCAGCGGAAACATTCAAGACATGACACATTCTGAACACTTAATTTTCTTCAGCAGTCTTGCTCAACACCCACCATGCTCATCACAGCTCAACCTGCACATTTTTAAAATATATGCAGGGCTGAGTACTTGATGTACACAGTGAACACATGCCAAAATAATTTTCATAAAATATTGTGTCAGCATTTAAGAGTGAACTCAGGGTTTTATAAAAGGCCAAGTCACCAAAATATTTTCTCGCTCAAAAGTATGGCTCACTCCCTAAATAAACCCGAATTCGATTAAACTCATAGTAGGGACTCACTCCCCACTAAGCGATCAGATAGGCACATCCTCAAAAATAAAATACGGCATGACACAACATATTTGGAATTTAAGCACATAGCTCATACTTGAAAGATATTGCGTAAATTTAAAAGTAAGCCCACATATAATGTATGATAGAAAAGCCCACCTCGTTTGCTTTATATTCTTAACTTGAAAATTCTCACTTCGCCTTTAACTCGCTTGCAAAAGAAAGCCCTTTTGAAATAAAAATAATAGACTCATCAAACTCAAGAAAACATCTAATTAGAAAGCATGGATTGTGTCCTCATTTTATTCATCTCCTTTTAGAAAAGCCCTCTTAGAATGATTTCCATATTCTCGTATTTTAAAACTAACTCGGCACGACATCAGCTTCGCAAAATATTTAATCCACTAGCATAAATTAATTAACCACACATAAAAAGTAAATTAAAGTGTCCCAAAAACTTAAAACTAAAGAAAAGGAAAGAAATTGTACATATGCTCCCATCCACCTACGCCTCTCTCTCTTAATATAAACTAGCTAAATGAATTTAATTTAAATACTCCCAAACACCAAAACGTCTTCTTCATTATATTCCCTTTCTCTCTCTTGTACCTCACATCACATGCCCTGCTCCTCTCTCACTCTCGATTCTTTTCCCCCTAAAACATTCAAATTCTAATTCTCCTAATCGATTTCGAGATGTTCCCGGAGGATTAAATTTTCACTTGAGACAAAGGGCTAAAGTTAAAGATTGAAACTTTGTATAGAGCACTGTGATTCAGAGTTATCCTAAATGAATGCAAGGAGTCCATTGCTGAGAATTGATCGGTGATTACCTTCTTAGATGGCCGAAAACTCTCCTCTCTAACTCGGTTTATTCTCTATTTTCTCTCTCAGATTTATGAAAGGTGGAAACGTGTGATAGTGGTAAAACACACACACACACGCGCACACATATATATATAGGGATGTATTCATTTCCTTTTTGTATCTCTTGTTCTTTGTTTTTTTTAATCTCAGCCCCACGATTTTGTCATCCGATGGTTAGATTGGTGTCACGTGTCATTTAATAATGCAGATTTCCAGTTGAATAATGCACACCGACTAATAATGCACCATTATAGTGTAATAATGCAGATTTTCAATTGAATAATGCACACCGACTAATAATGCACCATTATAGTGTAATAATGCAGATCATCTGGACCGTTGATGAATGAGATCTAACGGCCCATATTAAGAAGAATAAAGGATCTAAGGGATGAATAGAAAAATAACGCTCAAGATCATAGGTTGGAGTTTGTACAATAGGTAGAGTTTGCATTTTAACACTATCCTGACATTGGTTCTCATTTTAGCCTGAGTTCTATTTTGGGCTGACCCAACGCAATATGTTACAAGTGGTTTAAAAGGCCCTGTGGCCCAATAATAAAAATTCCTCACGGATATTCACGACTGATCAGCAAATACTATATGACCAAACTAAAAATGTCACAAATTAATCGATTTATATTTTTTTCGAGACACTGTTGTCGTCTATTTACTTTATTATTTGACTTTACTTATTTATTTTATTCTTTTTTGACTTATTGTGTTTAAGAAAAATGTCCTAATTAATTGGGGGCTGAAGGAGCATTTTATAGAGGAATTATTATGATAAGCAGTGAGCTCACAAACATTTTTTTAAATCAAAATACTAACATGGAGTAGTATCGAGTGAGAATACCTAAACAATGTGATTCCTTCTCAATTTTGGTACATATATAATTTATTTTCTAATTAAATGAACTATATAAGCAAACGTTTGGTGCACGCTCCAACACAAATGACAAATGTGTCTTACTTTTTCAATAAATAAATGTATATATATGTGAAAATTATATACCAAACGTAATTACAAATAGACTCCTTCAATTATGGGTAGGTCGTTTTAATTTATCTATCACCCTCTTGCAACAATTTTCAGCACGTTTACGCGGAATATGAACTACTTAGAGTGGCTCAAACCATAGGTAGCCAAGATTGACTACAAAATAAAATAAAATAAAATTAAAATTAAAATTTTTGCAAATTTGTTTATAGCAAGAATCTTCTGTCTTTAACCAAAGATATTATGTATGGTCATAAATATCAAATGTGAAGATCACGGGATGTCGTAAGGTCAAGATTCTCCTTCTTTTGTCTTCGCATTTCATAAAATTGATCCCAGACGTTATTATATAGTACATGCATTATATATGCTTATACATTGTATATATGTATAATGGGATGTATTCAGATTCATAAGTTAAATAGTGTTCAAAATCAAAACACGTGTAATTCATTGGATCTTGTGATCTAATGGTCAGATTAATGTCACATGTCATCTGATAATGTAACTTAACTAATAATGTACTATTTTAGTAACATAATATAGCATTTCAATCTAATATTGTAACTTATTACAACCATCCAATCTAAGGGTTCAAGGGCTGAGATTTACTTTGATTTTTGACAGAATTTCACTTATTGACCATAGTGCGCTCATGTGTATAGTTTATGCTTTGTACCTTACAATTACATACTAGTATATTTTTAACAGTGTATATATCAAATATAGAATTGCAATGTGTTTACCCCGACAAAAGTAAATGTAACTTGCTTGCATGGGTAGCTTAGCTGGTTTTCAAGGAGACAATCGAGTATAAGGTTGTAGGTTTGAATCTCGACAGTTGCAGTGTGATCTCCTTGTGCGCATGCACCAAGTCCTAGACCGTGATTGACCTCTCACTACTCTATCGGGTTGGAGTGTGGGGGCCCTTGGGGAAGACAACTTACTTACGCGGTAATATCGAACGTCAATCAAAATGACGTCACATTGTAGGCAACGAAACAATAGTGTATATCACTAAATCAAATAATTTTATTTGTTTGCTTTAGTTTAGGTCATCAAGCTATGACTGAAATCTTGATTGGTTAAAATCAGAATAAATTAATAATATATACCATAATTTATGGTGAGATTTTAAAACTGATATATTGAACCAGAATTTGGTGAGAGTATGTATGTTTAATATTCTTATATATCATCGGAAATATGAAAATTGCTTGTATGTATATATTTAAGTAAAAGTTTGATCTAAACTTAGACAAATGTACGTGTATTGGGCAAAAATTGTACTTGAGAATTAGAGCAACCAATTGCAAGGGTTTGGTTGTTATGGTGGAGTTGGAAAGTGCAATACCCAGCGTCACTTGTGCCCTCATTTCTCTAACTGCTCCCATATATTAATTTATATTGAGGTGTTGCTACAAAATAACAAAATTAATGAGGTATATATGTGCTATAAAATTATAGGAAAACTAAATTAATTATTTACACCAGAGAATTATATATGTGGGTGGTGTCATAAATACGTTTATATTTGGAATTATATTCATCAACGGCATCCCATGCCCGTTTTATTAATAGTCCTTGTATTATTACTTACTCGTTCCTCATTGTGCACATTTAAAACATATCTTATAAATAAAAAATAATAAAGGGATGCAGAAGAAGCTTCCTTAACGTGACGAATGTGGATAGCAATGTTTCAAAATATAAATAATAGGAGTACGTAAATATTTACAATGTTTCAACAATTTGAGACTGTCCAACGAAGATTTTTTTCCAGAATGGTGGGTTTGCACGCACATGTAAAATTTTGGTAACATACATATATTAACGTGACGAATGTGGATAGCAAAACGGCGTCGTTTTAAAGCTACAAAAATAAAAATAAATTTTGTGGATAATTAAACCAAAAACTTATACCCTACCCTAAGTCAAGGTTATTCTTGTAGACGACGACACTTCACCCAAACGATACCCATCATGTCACTAACATTCTGCATCAAGACACTTCCTATAAGACAAAATGACGAAATTAATAAAAGTTCATTCACATATTATATACATATCTCCATAGCCAAAGATTAGAACAAACATAACTATAAAAACCCTAGTTAATTAGTAGAGTGGTTGGAGCAGTTAGTTACTTTGAGAATGTCTTCTTCTACCACACTCCCTCAAAACATGGCCAATTCATTACCGTACTCCTTTCATCCCACCATAGTTAAGACATTTCTTTTCAACACAAAGATTAGAAAAAATATGTTTAATATGCGTAGAAAATAAGTAAAAAATGGAAAATGTATTAATTATTATATATTCAAATGAATAAACTACGGCAGAATGTCTCAAAATGGAAAAATGACTCTACTATAGTGGAACGAAGTAACGTCCCAAAATGGAAATATGACTCAATTATAGTGGAACGTCAGAAGTACATTTCTTGCAACAAAGAAGATATTCCTAAAATAATTCCACTGCATTAATTAATCCAAAATCCAATAAAAAAAACAATTAATAAACAAACCATCCAATAAAATCCATCGATATCTATAATAACATGGAATGAAACACCCTTTTTCCTCCCAAACCAACTCCCCAAAATACACACTGCACACATATAATAGCATCGAAGAATGAAGATCGATCCGAAAACGAAGAAGCCGCAGCAGCAGTGGAAGCCCTTCACGGCTCGGTACTGCTGCTCGGCCGACGACCGTGCCACCTTCGGCAACATGAGCAGCAAGAAGCCGCCGCCGTCGTCGTCCAACTCTTCGTCGAAGAATCTGACGGCGCCGGCGCAGATGCCGTCGTTCAGGAAGCTGTCCTTCTCCGACAGCAGCCTGAGGTCGACGTCGGGCCGGCTCAACGAGGACCTGGCGCAGACGTTCGCGGGTGACCTGCACGACTTCCAGCTCAGCGAGCTCCGCGGCGCCACGCAGAACTTCGCCGCCCATTTCCTCCTCGGAGAGGGAGGGTTCGGTAGGGTCCACAAGGGCTATTTGGAGGAGGGCCTCAAACCCGGCCTGAAAGCTCAGCCGGCTGCGGTCAAGCTGCTCAATATCGAAGGCCTCCAAGGCCACCGCGAATGGCTCGTAAGTTTTTAAATCACGAAAGATGGTCGAATTTTGGGTAGTAAGAAAATTGAATTATGAATCATGATGTTTTCAATTTTTTGTAATTATTTTGTTCGTCTCGTTTCTTGTGAAATACACGATGATGTGACAAGTTAGGATGATACACGTGTGAGTGACATACTTAACATCGGCTGCTAATTTAGCGCATTTCGCCAACAATGAGACGGATGAGATGATTGCGAAAAGTGAACTTTGTGATTTGTAATTCAATTTTCGAAAAGTGCACGACATATCAGAATTTTCCCTTTATAATTTAGTTTTTGAAAAGCGCACAATAGACCAGAATTTGCCCTTTATAGTTTAGTTTCCGAAGAGGCGCACGACAAACTTCGTGATTTCTAATTTAGTTTTTATACATCTAGATATTACTAATATTTTTTTTCTTTAAAGAAATTCAATATATGTATACAATAATTTTGTATTAGCTTGGTTTGAATTATTGGCGTGCTATACTTTGTTTGATTGTCATTATCTATTCGAAAAAGATGCTTCTAGCTAGCCACATGCAAAAATTGATTTATATGTCTTGATTAAATAATGAATTATATATTACTCTAACATTATGAATTTGTTGGGTGTTTGAAGGCCGAGGTTATATTTCTTGGGCAGTTGAGGCATCCCAATTTGGTTAAGTTGATTGGGTACTGCTGTGAAGATGAAGAAAGGCTTCTTGTATATGAGTTCATGCCACGTGGAAGCTTGGAAAATCATCTATTCAAAAGTAACAACACACTTTTTTTCCATAAGTTTAACACTATAATTGCAAAAATGTTCATAACTAATTTTGTTAAATTTTGGTGTGTGAATTATGTATAGGAATGTCGGTTTGTTTGCCATGGGCAACAAGGTTGAAGATTGCTATAGGCGCAGCCAAAGGCCTTGCTTTCCTACACGGTGCTGAGAAACCAGTCATTTACCGCGACTTTAAGGCCTCTAATATTTTACTTGATTCGGTATGTATTTACTATCTCTATCTGAATGACCATAAACAACTATTACTAATATTTATTTTATATTTTTGTAGGATTTCAATGCTAAATTATCTGATTTCGGACTAGCTAAAATGGGACCGGAAGGTTCAAACACTCATGTCACCACTCGTGTGATGGGGACATACGGTTACGCGGCTCCTGAATACGTCAACACCGGTAATTTTCTAATTTTCATTTTCATCAAAAAGCTTTAAAAAATGAAATAATTTTTGTGTTCAAGATAATTTACAAAATAAACTTTGGTGCAGGTCACCTAACCACAAAAAGCGACATCTACAGTTTTGGAGTGGTTCTACTAGAATTTTTAACGGGCCGAAGAGCAATGGACAGGAGCCGGGCCGAACACGAGCAAAGCTTAGTGGATTGGACCCGGCCCTATTTGACGAGCAGTCGGAAAATGCGGTGTATAATGGACCCAAGATTTGCAGGCCAATACTCTGTTAGGGTGGCTAGGGAAATGGGCCTTTTGGCCCAACAATGCGTGAGCTTGAACCCGAAGGACAGGCCCAAAATGCCTGCGATTATCGAAACGTTCGAAAGCATTCAAAATTTGAGGGATATGGCCATCACGAACGGGCAGTGGCCCGTTACGCCTAAAAACAGCAGAAATGACAACTCGGTTGGCAAAGGGAGGAGGCAGAATAGCCTCGGCTGTAGAAGTGCTGCCGTAGCCGCCAGCCCAAGAACCAAATAAATTGTTGAATTATTATTAATATTATATATACGTGTATTTATGTAACGTATATATGATATATGTTTTGTGGAAGAAAACTAAGGCATGCTTGAAATGCCGATGTACTTGTCTATAATGTGAATTATATGCTATAAATCTGTGAGCCTTCTAAAGTTGCAAATTTTTTGCTTTGGCGATGAACATAGAGTCCTTTTGTGTTTTTATAGTTCCACACTCACACACACTACACTCTCAGTGTAGAAGTGAAGTAACTAGAATGAAGAAATTAGACATTACAAGATCAAGATTAAATTCAGACTTCATCTCCAGCCCGGAGGCCCTAATCGCGCTCGAGCGATACACGTCTACTTCTGTCATAGTAGGCTGCTGGCTGAAAACCCAAATAAGGGAAAATGACGCTAAAACATAAGATACGTAGATTGAATCTGCCAGACAAATGCCACCATAACTACTCAGAATGCAGATAAGGATACCGAAAAACCTTTAAAACAAGAATCACATACGCAACAAGAAAAATTCAACACTATGGAGAGCTAAGTGTGAAGATCTTTCTGAGTAGTCTATTATCAAAGATTATCCATTGATTAGCAGTAAGGCTAAAATTAATTGTCTCATCATATAAAAAGTAGTACTACATCATACGTATCTCTGTCCAAAATTTAACCCACCACATGACAATCATACTCCCGCAAATCTATGCATTGGTATGTTGAGAATGAATCTTCAGTTGCCCTCGAATTTTGGGTCCGCTGTCACATAGTGGTAGGCAATCACCAGAACAAATATGAAAATACCAAGAAAATTGGCAAAGAAGCCCAGGTCTTGATCATCAATCATCTGTTACAAAGATTGGTAACAGTCATATTCCATTAGTACTCCTCGAGAATCAAGATCCCTTACTACCATTGACAATTTGCAAAAACACGAAGACACAACCTTGAAAAACAAACTGGTTCTAACATCTATATTACTATTAACATTTTGATGGAAAAAATAGACTAATATACCATACTCCCTCCGTCCCCAAAGAATATGCACTTTGCGTACGACACGGGTTTTAATGCAAAATTGGTAAAGAAAGAGAGACGTAGAGAGAAAAAGTAATTAAAGTATTGTTAGTGGGGAATGGGTCCCACCACATTAGAGAGAAAAGAGTTTCTAAAATTGGAAAGTGCATATTCTTGTGGGACAGACCAAAAAGGAAATAGTGCATATTCTTGTGGGACGGAGGGAGTACTACTTATCATCCATTTGCTTCGACTGATTCACAGTTTCCAAATGACTTCCCTTTCATTCTTATAATCAGCAAACTCATCTATGATTAATTTCATGAATGTCTTCTCCACTTTCCACAAGAAACACAAAATGTATAAAAGTGTCAGTTGCTTTATACCAACCATGTACATTTTATAACTAACAAAAGGGTCCCAATGATCCTAAACACATTCAGAAGCCTGCCCAAAACAAACTAGTATCCCTCATTTACACTTATTCACATTGACCAATTTACAGGGTAAAAGTAAATAAAGAATCCAGTAATGAAGCGAATGGTGGGCAGGTGACAGTTTTTTCATGAAAATTTTAACTTCTTCAAAAGTCAAGCCTTTTCCACCTACCTCGAGGAAAACTTTTAATGGTCCAAAGGATCTGAACCGAAGGCAAAAAACTCCTCAGTAATACCAAAGCAATTTATTAAGGAGACACTTTTAGGATCACAATTTACAATATGAAGTCGAATCAATTAATCTTTGTTGCCTATAATCACCTTTCCTCTAACTATTTATGTTTTCTTTGCTCAAATGAGAATGTGAATTTTGTGTAATTTTCCATTTCATCCTCCAAACAATGAAATTATAACAGATCGACCAAATATTAAAAAACCTTGGATTCATCCGCAGATAATAAAAACTTTCGAAAAGTACTTTTTAAGAACAAAAATGATCTGCTAAGGCAACTCCTCAAGTCAATGGATCTGTAAATTGATACGCAAAATAGTAAATTAACAAACAAGAAGCTCAAGTTCATCATAGACAAGATATCCCAAACCACATAAAAGCATGCACTCAATTCAGTGATCAGATCAAGGAATCGCAATTTAATGTCAAAATTTCCTTGCAAACATGAATGCGAACTTTAAAAAATCGATAATTCCGAATGAATTGAGAAATTAAAAGTGAGAAATTTAGGTTTCTTACTTTGATCGTAGAGGAATTGCAAAACCGGCGGCGAAGCTCAGATCTGTAGAGCTGCAGACTGCAATCGAAAACTACCGAATTCTCAAGTCGTTGCTGTGAACTACAATATATATGTAGCCAATACGTCGACGTTTAGTAGCTATATGAAACTCAACGTCGTCGTTTTAAGGGTTATTTTCCGTGGGTTCTCGTTTAATTAATTTTATTTGGGCTGATGATTTTGAGAAATGAAAAATGAATTACATAAACATGGGTTGATGATCAAAGGAAGAAAAATGGATGTGAATTCTGAATTTATTTTTAAAAAAATTAGTACTCCTATATTTTCAGAAAATTGTTTATTTGAATTTTGAATTGATCCTAATATTTTTCTCTCATAGTCCAAATAAAAGTGACAAATTTGTTTTGTTACAAAGATTAAGAAAGTTATGCTACAATGGTATGTGGACAAACTATAATTTGGTGGAAAGAATCTTAAGATCAATTAAAGGTACAATCAATAAGCAAGGCAAAGAATTTGAAAGAAATAAGTGAGAATCTCACAATGTAATCTACCACTACTCTTCGTATCTGAATAACTAACTCTATGCCTCGACTTCAAACTCTGCCCCGATCGGAAGGTGATCGCTGGGGTGGTAATAATTCGGCAACCCGCTGCTTACATCGGGTGATTCTGCTACCGGAAGCTCAAGATAGTTAACTGGTTTTACACCTTGATCAGGGGAAAATAAGATGTAGTCAAGAGTGCCTGTGAATCCAGGAGTGCAGTTCGTGAACTCTGGCTCCCCTCCTGCAAATGCATACACACTTGCCAGTGGGATCGGCAGATCATCCACGCTCTCTGGTCCCATGCCACTCGTGCCAGAGACTAGGTATTGATACACCTGGAGTAGTTGAAGCATTTTTACAAGTAAAGAACTATTGTTCGTGATTTGTTTGGCAATTACCCCTATGATCAATGATACCGCATCTAAGTAGCAGGCAGGATGTCATAAGATTCTTGAAATAGAATGTGTGTAATTTACTTAAACTGACCTGATCTCCAGGAGTTGAATTGAAGTCCCCCGCGACAATTAATGAGGGTGAGCAATCAAACTTTTTGGCTACTAGCATTTTGAATTCTGCTAGGCGCGAAAGCAAGTACTTAACCTGCGCAATTTTCACATCGGCCCATTCTGGATCCCTGCAGCAGATTATTGATAATTATGGGGTTAAGAACCTCAGTAACATATTTATTCTTTCTGAAAAGCAGACCAACTTACCAGTATATATGAGTGTTCGCGATAATAACATAGTGAAATGTAGGATTCTTACGTCTAAAAGCAGCCATGATCCCTACACAGTCACGCTTTAATCTTACACGAGGATCATTTGGATCTCCGCAATCTTCTGGACTCTCTTTCTCGGAACCTGAAAATCAAATGCAAAACAGTAGACTTTCTTGACAATCACGTATGTAATCAGTACATTTATGGCCTGTGATTAACTAAATACTATTAGTACGCAAACAGTGGCAAGAAGCAATTTTGAGAAGGTTACCAGATTTCGTCTCCTCTTTATTTCCACCAACTAGCAACTTATCGCCATCATCTGAAGATGATGTTTTTTCGTCGTCAAGTGTAGCCACCGAATCATTGTAGTCAATTTTCTCTTCTATGACCAACTCTGCACTAATTAGAATAACCAACAACATTATAAGATCAATGTACTAGGAAATCATCACATGGCATACATACAGCTTGCTAATTATCAGAAGACTAATGCAAGTTTTAAATGTTTATGAAAAAGCGTATCCTCCACTATATGCAGAAGATAATTGGTTCAGATGAAAAAGTAATTAACGAGGTTACTACGAACTTGCAATGATTCAGACTACAGAATTTACATAAATAAGTTTTAAAAATGCTAAAATTGCTATAAAGTATTTTTCGAAGCACTATGCATATCCGGAGTAAATGTAAAACTTCAATGAAAAAGTAAAGAACCAGCATACTTATCCTGTTTATAGAAAATTCCGCATCCATCTCTTTTTTTCCCACTTCTTTGAATGTAGATACTTGAATAGCCAAGGCTTGCCATATTGTTCTTATAAAATGTTTCATACTCATCGACTTCCTGATATGCATGTAAACCAATTCTTTAAAATAAACAACAAAAAAAGAAGGATGGATTAAATGAAGAATTCATCACTGTGATGTTTACCTGTAGACAAAAAAAATCTGCTTCAAGGCTCTTAAGAACTGTGAGAATGGCCTGCGACCGGGCTTTCCACCTACACATAAACTTAGAAATATGAAAGTAATGCAATATAAAAAGCATTTTACTCATCATTTGGCGAAAGAGTTCAGAGACACAAGGTGCCCCATTAAGTGAAGTATTTGCTAGAGAACATACTTGAGACTAGGACCCAGTGAATGTGGAAATATAATGCTTTTCACGTAGGCCTGAAAATATGACAGTTAACTGATAAAGATAATTGTACCATCTTCCAATAGCTCAGGAGAGAATAACAAAAGTGTTCAAAGAAATAGAGTGTGTGGTTAATCTATTGCACAGAAAAGCCCTTTATGATAGGAGCATAGCTAAACAGCTACATAGAATTGTTTCCTATCGCAGCTGGTAATATACTGAGAATTGAGAAGACAATATATGATGCGAAGAAGCCATCTAGAATAATACTACTTGATTCATTTCAGCACCAATAAAAGGAATCAAATATGGAACTACTTTATATTAAATGGAGATATGCTAACTACGCCAGAAGTGTTGAATACGAATAGACCAAATACTTGAATTAAAGCAGCTTGATAAACCATAGTGAGATTACAAATCCATGTTCATATATCCAATCGTCAAGTAGGATTAATCTTCATCTCCCTAGCAACAAGGATTTCTCTGTTTTAAATATAAATGATATACGGAGAAAAGTAGCAAATGTGACCAGATTTAACCAATAGCAAAAGAATATGATTATACCTGTGCCAAAATATTATACGATACAAGCCGGAATTTGAACCCTGGAATATTGACCAGAGGGCAATCAGAGAAAATTAAGTCACAATAAACGAACTAAGGAAAAGAAAGAATAGATCAAAGAACATTATTGTGAGACACACACACCATCTGTTTTACTGATTGAAGTAACTTCCCTCTGTTCAACTGGAACAAACTTTCAACATATTGGTCCAGGAGCTGTGCTCATCTTGCTATAACGAGCTGCGCTGCAGATAAAATAAACTTCAGATGACCTCATACAGTAGAACAGAGGAAAAAAGGTTTACGAACCGCAAGAAAATCCCCTACTATGCAATTGAATTAATCCACAAACTTCACTACTAATACACCCTGAACAACACAATTACACTTAAAACAATACAGAATAAAGTCATTCATATGCATTAGTTCACATTATTAATATACATAAATTCCCCCAAATATGCTAAACCTTGTCACTCTAATTAGCATCCATTTCTCCATTAAAACTACAATATGGTTGAGGAGAAATTAACTAGCCTTTCCATCAGCAAACTTTTCCTATCTATTTTAAAACACAACTCTTCTACATGATGATAAGATCCCAATGAAAAAGAACATTCACATGAACCTCTAAAGTCCATTGTCAACATAGAAAATGAAAAAAACACAAACACAAACAATTGCAATTTATATTTATCACAAGAACGAGTTTCGTGTGAACGGAACGAGGTCATACCTGAATCGAGGAGGCAAGAAGGAGCACCTCAGCATTGCCTTTGGAAGCAGTTTTGCAGAAACTCAGAGTCCAATTTGACGCAGGCGAAGCTCCAGTTTAGATTAGGCACGTGATGTTCACGTGTCTTTCTTAATTGGGTTGGGCCTTACGTATCTAATCGACTGGGCTTCAACTCACACTATAAATGTCTTGTACTTCTATAGAAATATATATAATTATACTTGGAGCTATCAATTTTGTACTAGTATGGTATTTGTGGCAAAACGATGACAATTTTTAATCATGTCATTTGAAAATAATAATTATGGCATCCAGTGAACTCTATCAAGATTCAAGAAGCCAAAAAATGCGTTTTGCGATATATTTTGATACAAAATCAATAGTTTGAGATTTACTTATGCATAGTTTGGAACATTTTTTATACTCCTTTCTTCTCATAGAAACATGTCATATTTTCTTTTTTGTTCGTCTCATAAAAGTAATATGTATCCATTTATGGAAGTCTTTTATCATTTTCTTTTACTTTACTAATTATAATAAAACTCATGTTGTGCATAAATGACTTATTTCTATGAGACAGATGGAATTTCTTATAAGTAGCCATACTCGACCACTTGATTTTTGATAAGATCAACTTAACTATCATATGTATAATCTTGAAGACACGTAGTCCTACACGCAATATATACTGATTGGTGGATGATCATTTGATTATCTATCCATTTATTTGTCTATTAATTCGATAGTGAAATTTCATGGATAATAACAAATTCCAGGTGGGATAGAATTCGCTATTGATGATATGTGGAATTTTTCAAATAGAATTAAAGTAATTGATGATTTTGCATGTCGTTAGGAGTTGAGAAATAGGATTAAAGTGATTGAAAGACACATCAGAATGGAATAATGATAGAAATAAATCAAACAAATACTATTATTACAAGACACAATTATTAAGAGATGTTATTGTTTTATCCTTTTCTTTGTAAAGAATATTACAGTGAGTGGTTTTGAACCTTTTAACCAGACAAGCGACAAATTGCGAAATAATTTTATCAAAATATGTGATAGGTTAGTCGTCTATGTTAGTATATTTTATTTGATTAATTAAACTATCATCAATAAAACAAATATTCATGCAATATTGCGATATAAAACAAAACATCCTAAGTTTGTAGCTCAAAACAAGAGAAATTTTTAGATTTTAGTTGAATTCGATGACATTAGAACGTGGGCGAGAGCAACGAGCCACACATAAAATGGTCACATGGTCGGGGAGTGCTTGCCTATTGTCTTGCTTCTTGCGTGTTGTATGTCTTAGTCTCAATGGTTCTTGGTTGATGTTCATGCATGGTCGCTAGCTTGGTGGTTTGTTCTGGTTAGAGTTTGGTCTCTTTTTCTTTGGATCTAAATTTTTGTTGCTTTTTTTTTCGAGTCAGCTTGGGGCTAATGTGTTGTCGTTTTTTTTTCTTTCTTCTACTTACTGTGGTTGGTCTTTATTATTTTGTGTTCTATCTCACCTCTGCGATTTGAGATTTTTTGGACTATAAGATAAAAGTTCAAATTAAATAAATCAACTCTATCTATTTGTTCGTTTCACAGGAGAGGCAAGTTTTTTCAAGTAGTTGTGGTGAATTTAATTTTAATCGAATTTCTAATCGAATCAATTTCTTTAAAGCCAAGTCATAATAAAATATTTTACTTTTCTTGATGTTCAATCGTTTTCGGTGTGGACCAATTTCCATTCTGGCATCAACATTGAAGTTTGGTATTAGATGTCTCAACCAATGTAAAAAATCTGACATGTTAGAAAAATTAAATTAAAGTTAAACATCTTAATCATGAGAATGCCACTGATTTGTTCAGAAATAAAAGGATAAGTTATACAAACACCACCAAACAAAAAGAATAGTGCATTAAAAATTAGGATTAGATGCTTGTTTTATTGAAGGTGGGCGTGATTTTCAAATTTTGCATCATGGTTGTGTGAGTGTACTTAATTAACAATTAAGTAGGAGAATTAAATTAATTGAAGTTTTATTTAATTTTGAGTACTAAATTTGTATGATCCAAATTGTTAGGTTTGACATTGACATTATCGACAAAAACCGAAGTCACATGACCATGCAACGTGCATTTAATTAGATGCAAATTATAATTCAATTAATGATAGAATTAATTACTTTTACCATCATTATTGTTCAAACTTTAATCAACATCAGTATTGGCATTATATATTCAAGCATGCACTGATTGATGCATGGATGATAATTATTTGGCCCCACCTGAGCACCACCACTAATTGTCAATTGCCAAATAGTCCTATAGTTATAACAATGATCAACAAACTAGAATTCCATGTTTTTGGACGACTAAATTCCATGTTTTCATAGTTTCGACATTTCATGAACAATTCCAATTTTCAATTTTGCTATAGTGAGGAAATGCATGTATCTGATATAATTAAAATTTGAACTATGTGAAGCAAAATTCATTTCAAAATCAACGAACACTAAATAAAGATCAATAAATTGTACTACTTGAGGATTTAACTAATTTAGTCACCGCACGATTCAATGAATGTATTCAAGTTTCTACTCAAAGTTAATCACCACTGAGATTATATCTAGAATATAAGGGGGTGTTCGTTTGTCAAGATTAATTCTCATGATTAAATATGTATTATGTTTGGTTCATAAGATTGAACCCTTCAACTTAATCCTAAATGGATAGTCTCATGATAATTAGTCATAACCTCTCCCTCCAACTGAAATAATCTCACAACTTAATCCTAGATGGATAGTCTCATGATATTAGTCATGGCAACCGAACGCCACCTAAGTAGAGTATTAATTAAATTGTTGAAAACGACGAGATGCCTAACTATTATTCCAGCATAAACATTAATATAATTGTAATGTTAGCAAATACGCGACTCAATCTTGCTATCACAACAAGATCGATTCCGAAACAAGAAGAACAAACACTCGATATGAAAATGAATAAAGCTAAGAACAACTCTCGGAGAATTAATGGAAATCTTGTATTCAATTTCTTGTGGAAGATTACAAACTGATGGATGAAAAATCTTTCTCTCACTCTGCTTGCACAGCTCGGTTATTCACTCTATATAACACTAATCTAACAACCAAAACAAATCCAACGGCTGTCATTTAAGCTAACTAACTAATCGCATCCGACGGCTCACGTTTGTCTATGCATCAGTTAATAACAACGGCCAACACCGAACTCGACTAAGTTCGGCCAATACCGAGCACCAGCAAGCTCGGCTAATCACCGAGCACGATTAAGCTCGGCTAATCACCGAGCACGATTAAGCTCGGCTAATCACCGAGCTGCAATCAATCACCTAACAGTATATCAGTCCCTGCCGCGCACGATTAAGCTCGGCTAACACCGAGCTTGACTGATTGTGCAGTTTTGCCCCAATCCTCATAACAAATCTCCACCTTGGGACACAACTGGACAATCCACAGAGCATATCCATCTTCCACAATCACTCCAGCTGAATCAGATTCACCAAATCCATGCAATACTTCAACTTAAGTCCGGGTAACACCTTTGTTAGCATATCAGCAGCATTGTGCTCAGTAGCTACTTTCTCAATCTTTACTGAGCCCTTTTCAACTTCATCCCTCACAAAATGAAGCTTAACATCCACATGCTTGCTCCTCTCATGGAATGTCTGATGTTTTGATAGACATATGGCACTATTTGAATCACATAATACAGTCACAGCTTCTTGATCGACTCCAAAATCCGAGCAGATTCCTTTCAGCCACATGCTCTCCTTTACAGCCTCAGCCATGGAAATATATTCTGCCTCAGTTGTTGAGAGTGCCACCACAGATTGCAAACTCGATTTCCAACTTACAGCAGCTCCATACATGCAGAAAACATAGCCGGATTGGGACTTCCTTGTGTCAATGTTAGTTGCAAAATCAGAATAACAATATCCCAATAGAGGCTGTGTATCAAAATTCTTACTTCCATCAAACAGTATGCCATAATCCCGAGTGCCATTGAGATACCTTAATATCCATTTTAAAGCTTGCCAATGCTGTATACCCGGATCAGCCATGTACCTGCTCACAACACTTATTGCCTGGCTGATATCTGGCCTTGTACACACCATGGTGTACATGATACTCTCCACTATGTTTGCATATGGGACCTTATCCATTTCTCTTCTCTGTTCATCATCTTTAGGGCTTTGATTGCTGCTGAGCTTGAACTGTGAACTCAGGGGCATGCTCACTGGTTTGCTATGATCCATCTGGAATTTCTTGATCACACTACTGATATAATCCCTTTGAGTCAGCCATATCTGCTTGTGATCTCTATCTCTGATAATTTCCATCCCAAGAATCTTCTTGGCATCACCAAGATCTTTCATATCGAATTCAGATTTCAGATCAGCCTTCACTAACTCCACCTCTTCCTTATGCTCTGCAGAGATCAGCATATCATCTACATATAACAGTAGATATGCTACAGCAACTCCACCTCTTCTCTTGATGAACACACAGTGATCATACAAAGATTTTTCAAACCCAATCTTCTGCATGAACACATTGAACCTCAGGTACCACTGCCTTGAGCTTTGTTTGAGACCATAGAGACTTCTTTTTAGCAAACACACTTTCTTTTCATCTCCTGGCTTCACAAAACCAGGTGGTTGCTCCATGTATATTTTTTCTTCAAGTTCACCATGGAGAAAAGCAGTTTTAACATCAAGTTGTTGCAATTCCCAATCTCTTTGAGCAACTATAGCAAGTAATAGCCTGATGGAGCTGTGTTTGACAACAGGTGAGAAAATTTCATTGTAATCCACACCCTCCCTCTGTGTGAACCCCTTAGCCACCAACCTTGCTTTGAACCTGATATGGTTGTTGTTGAAGGCCTCAACCTTCTTTTTGTAAATCCATTTGCACCCTACTGTTTTCTGATCAGTAGGCCTCAGTACCAAGATCCATGTGTGGTTTTTATACAAGCTATCAATCTCCTCTTGCATAGCTAACAACCACTGATCCTTTTCAGGGCTTCTGATTGCTTCTTTATAAGATGAAGGTTCATGGTAATCCATCTGTTCAGCCACTGCCAGTGCATAGTGCATCATGTCATAATCATTAAATCTAGAAGGGAGCTTAATATTCCTCTTTGCTCTGTTTCTAGCAATCACTCTCTCTGGTGTTCTGATTTCAGCTTGCATTCCAGAAGCTCCACCACCACTGACATCAGATGTAGCATTTAGATCAGTCTGAGTTACATCTGTAGTTACTCTCTGGTTCTCCACCTCAAAATGAACTTTCTGATTATCCTTGTTGAGGAAAGGCATTTCAGATTCTTTGAAGATCACATCTCTGCTAACCACCACTTTCTTGTTTCCTTCCTCACAGCACCACAGCCTGTACCCACTGACTCCCATCTGATACCCAATCATTACACACCTGAGAGCTCTAGGTTCCAATTTACCTTGCTTTATGTGAGCATAAGCTCTACACCCAAATGGCCTCAGTTTTGAATAATCCCCATAAGATCCATACCATTTGCTGTCTGGGGTCTGATT
Organism: Salvia splendens; assembly: GCF_004379255.2. NCBI lineage: Eukaryota > Viridiplantae > Streptophyta > Magnoliopsida > Lamiales > Lamiaceae > Salvia > Salvia splendens. The sequence continues at coordinate 22,439,907 of NC_056051.1, forward strand.
TTCAATGGCAGCTGAAGGACATTTATTGATCAAAACAACAGCAGTAGAGGCTGCTTCACCCCAAAATGGTTTAGACATTCCAGACGCTATTAACATGCACCTCACCCTTTCAAGAATGGTTCTATTGATCCTCTCAGCAACCCCATTTTGTTGTGGGTTGTGAGGGACTGTTCTGTGCCTCTTTATCCCCTTATCTTTACAGAATCCATCAAATTCATGGGACAAGAACTCAAGCCCGTTGTCAGTCCTAAGACACCTCAATGGCTTTCCTTTCTCCAACTCAACACCTACACACCATTCTTGAAACCTCTGGAATGTTTCTGACTTGTCTTTCATTATTACTATCCAAACCTTCCTTGAAAAATCATCAACAAAGGATAAGAAATACCTGCCTCCTCCAAGGCTATTCACTGGTGCAGGTCCCCATATGTCACTGTGAACATATTGGAGAGGCTCTTTCGATGTGTGCTTGCCTACTCCATATGGCAGTTTTTTGCTCTTACCAAGTATGCACTCCTCACAAGATCCAATGTGTCTTTGTACATCAGACTCAGACATCTGAATTATGCCTTGTTTCACCAACTGCATCATCCCAGCAACTCCTACATGCCCGAGCCTTGTATGCCAATTGATGGTTTGTTGAGTTGAATTTGCAGAACCATCAATAGGCTCAGCTTGTAGATAATAGAGTACATTACTTCTGATAGCTCTCATAATTGTCTGGCCATCCTTTGTAACAAGCATTTCTCCACCATAAAGGGTCAATCTATAACCTATCTTCTCAAGAAGTCCCAATGAGATCAAATTTCTCTTGATGGATGGGATGTACCTTACATCAGTAAGCTTTCGCAGTGATCCATCTTCCATCCTCAAGCATATGTTCCCAACACCCCTTACATCACACACATGATCATCTCCTAGCAACACCGAGCCTTCAGATTCCTTTAAATCTTGGAACCAGTCAAGGTTGGAGGACATATGGAAACTGCAACCTGAATCCATGATCCACAGCCTTGATAATGGACTATCCTCCACCACATTGAGAGCTCTTGCCTCTTCAATTTCCTCAGTGATAGCTGCTGTACCATCTGCTTTGTGATTTTCAGCTTGTCTTTTCTTCCAAGCAAAGCAATTTTGCTTGATGTGTCCTGGTTTCTTACACCAAAAACAACTTCTTGACTCCTTCTGATCACCTTCCTTCGCACCCCGTGGTCTCCATTTATCAGATGAGGGTTTCTTGAATTTGAATTGTTTCTTTGATGCAGTCTTCACATTAAGGCTTTCAGCAGCTTGATCGATTTGCTTGCTGACAGATTTCTGCATTCCCTTCAGCTTTAATGCAGAATATACCTCCTCTAAAGTCACCTTCGAATCCCTTCCAAGAAGTATTGAGTCTTTGAATTGCTCAAAACTCTGAGGCAGAGCATTCAATAACATCAAAGCTTTATCCTCATCTTTCATGGGATCATCCACACCCTCAAGATCATCTATGCACTTGCGAAAATCTTCTAATTGATCTGCTAAGTTCTTGGAGTCAGAAAACTTGAAATTGAATAACCTTTGTTTGAGATGCAATCTATTTGAGATCGACTTCTCCATATAGATTTTCTCTAACTTCTCCCAAACTCCTGCGGCATCATCTTCCTTTTGAACCTCCCTCAAGACTCTATCGCTGAGGCACAAGACAATCGAGCTATACGCCTTGTATTCCAGTTCTTGAGATTTCGCCGCATCCATTCCTTGAATCTCCTCCTCATCCGCCTTGGATTTGACATAATCCCAGACTCCTTGCTGCATAAGAACAGCTTTCATTTTCAATCTCCACAGGCCGAAATCATTTTCGCCGGTGAACCGCTCAACGTCGAACTTCGTGGTAGACATTGTTGAATGCGTCGTCCTTCTTCGTTTTCCCACAGACGGCGCCAATTTGTAATGTTAGCAAATACGCGACTCAATCTTGCTATCACAACAAGATCGATTCCGGAACAAGAAGAACAAACACTCGATATGAAAATGAATAAAGCTAAGAACAACTCTCGGAGAATTAATGGAAATCTTGTATTCAATTTCTTGTGGAAGATTACAAACTGATGGATGAAAAATCTTTCTCTCACTCTGCTTGCACAGCTCGATTATTCACTCTATATAACACTAATCTAACAACCAAAACAAATCCAACGGCTGTCATTTAAGCTAACTAACTAATCGCATCCGACGACTCACGTTTGTCTATGCATCAGTTAATAACAACGGCCAACACCGAACTCGACTAAGTTCGGCCAACACCGAACTCGACTAAGTTCGGCTAATACCGAACTCGACTAAGTTCGGCCAATACCGAGCACCAGCAAGCTCGGCTAATCACCGAGCACGATTAAGCTCGGCTAATCACCGAGCTGCAATCAATCACCTAACAGTATATCAGTCCCTGCCGCGCACGATTAAGCTCGGCTAACACCGAGCTTGACTGATTGTGCAGTTTTGCCCCAATCCTCATAACAATAATCATTTATGGAGTACTAAACTAAGCACACAAAAAGGCAATTTACGAAAGGCTTAAGCAATACTACTACAAAAATAAATAAATAAATATATAAATAAATAAATAAATAAATAGGTCATAAAGATTAAAGGAGCTCCACTAGAAATGTGATGCAAAGTGAAAACGAATAGAGATGCGATCGCAAAAGAGACATATGCATATGCTTCCATAAAATTTAAAGCACCGCCATCACACGCGTCACTATTAACCAATCTTGTGATTTCATCTACATTTATTAATGTCCTATTTTCATTGAATTTGAATTTTTAAAAATATTAAAAAGTAAGTGATTTTTTTATTTAAATGAAAAAAACCCGTAATTGAGACTTATTTATTTTAGACCTAACGAAATATTAGTAAAATGGAAAATTACTATCATAGATAGACGGGGAGAGTATTAATAATTATAACTATAAATGGTTGCTCGCAGGGGCAGCGCAGTTGGCAACGAAGGGGTAGATCTTGCTGCAATGAGTCCGAGTTTGAATCTCACTGCTGTCGTGTAGTTACTTACATCTCTCAGGAACAAGTGTGAAGCCTTGGGAAATGGGCTTCAGGCAGTCAGTGGGTTAATGACCCCCTTAATTAGCTACTGCATACCCTGATTTGATGTCGGGCAGGAGTGTGGGGCTGCCAAGGCGACGGAATAGCCTTTTTTCTAACAAATTAATTTTTTTCCAAATAGAAACAATAAAGGTTTTTTTATTTCCTATTATAACGACTCAAATCTCCGATCTATTTATTGATCAGACAATCTTACCAATTGAGAAACATTCTAGTATCATTTTATAATTATGAAGTTAACAGAAACATTATTTTACATCAAAATGTCATGCAAAAAGTACAAAAACACAGTTGTCCATATGCAAAAGAGATTAAAAAAAGCCCTACCCATTTGAGAAAAATAATAACCTATATAAGCTCGATCGTAGAGCAAGACCATTTTACTCGACGAGAATAAGCGTCGGCAGCATCCTCTCGTGTTCTCTGCACTCAAATATAAAAAAATCCGACATCCAAAAAGCTGTTAATATAGTTAGCATATCACCATTGTTTCCTTTTCAATTCATTTCCTGCTGCTTATTTTGTAGCCTGAGACTGATTTCAGCTCCAAATGCTCAAGCTCCGAAGTGGGCTTTCGTTTGTTTGAGAGTTTTTAATTAAAGGTACGATTTTTTTTAATTTTGTTTTTCAAGAATCCCAAGTAATTTGAACATATTCCATTTTAGTTCCTTTTGTGGCAGTATTTTCTGTTTACGGAACAGTCAACAGTGTCGTAATCGAGCTGAAGATAATAGTTAGATTTGATGCTTGAACTAATTCTGGTAGAATGATATGTTCAACCGATAAGGGAAATAAAGATTCCAGCTTTGTTTGTTGATGACTAACAAACTATAGTAGTATAATAATAATATAAGATGGGAGATCTAAAGATGACATTTTTATTGTTTTCATGTGCAGAATAATGAGGGGTGGCTTATTGCAATGGCTGCACATTGTGATGTATGCGGCGATTTTGGTGAGAATTGAGAGCGTTTATGTGAATATCACCTATGTTCAAGATGCTGTGGCAAAAGGGGCAGGTAAAGATTGTTTTTTTAGCTAAGTTGCCTTAGTTTCTGAATGATTTTGTGAAACAGTGTTTGATTGGTTTGTGTTGTATCTCAGTGTGTTTGGACGGGAGTCCTCCGGCATACCATTTTGATAGGGGATATGGAACGGGAGTTAACAGTTGGTTGATTCAGCTTGAGGTTTGGCCTAATTTGAAAATTTTATTTGTTGTATTGGATGGTCTTGATAGTTCGATTTTGTGGTGGATTGTGTGGTTTATAGGGAGGAGGATGGTGCAACAATGTGACTAGTTGTCTTACTCGTAAGAGAAACCGGCTAGGCTCCTCGAAGCAGATGGTTAAACTGCTTCCTTTCTCTGGACTTTTGGGCAACAAGGCAGGGTTCAACCCTGGTATATATAGGCTTTGCTCGATTTGGAAGTTCGTTTAATGTGATTCGCCTGTTGATTGTTTACTTGATGAGTTTTGGCTCCACTTTCCAGATTTCTATAATTGGAATCGAGTGAAGATTCGATACTGTGATGGATCGTCGTTTACTGGTGATGTTGAAGCAGTGAATCCTGTGAGTCTTGAATAATAGCTACAACAAACTGTTTAATGATGAATTCTTGAATCTTTTTTTAGATGTACATTTTAGTAGGAATGAATTATAATTGTTCGTGTTCGTGTTTGTGTGTATGATTAGGCGACAGGACTTCACTACAGAGGGGCAAGGGTGTTTCTTGCTGTTATGAAGGACCTATTAGCAAAAGGACTGAAGAATGCTGAAAATGTATGATGATTTCGCCTCCGAATATAAGCTTTTTCTAGCTTGGATAAGCCCGTTAAAATCATGTGTACGCAGGCTATGCTATCTGGATGCTCGGCTGGTGGACTAGCCGTGATTCTTCATTGTGACAACTTCAAGAATCTCCTTCCCATCGGCACAAAAGTGAAGTGCCTCTCGGATGCTGGTTTTTTCATAAATACGTAAGTTTCACAGACTTCCGTTCGCCACACTTGCCTGTTCCCATTAGTATCAACATTCGTCGTTTCTTATTTTGTTGGAACAGGAAGGATGTATCCGGAGCTCAACATATAGAAGCTTACTTTAACGACATAGTAACAACACATGTGAGCCACTTTTCTCTCTTGTTTATGTGATGGTTCGTCTAGAAACAAAGAAGTTCGTTGATGCAACTAATGTGCAGGGATCTGCGAAGAATCTGCCCCCATCGTGCACCTTGAGAATGAAGCCGAGCCTTGTAAGATATTACTCCACAGAGTGTTGACATGGCATTTGGTTAAAATTATGCATCCGGCTCATGATGATATGTTTGAAAAATGCAGTGTTTCTTCCCACAATACTCTGCAAGAGGAATCCGGACGCCCCTTTTTCTTTTGAACGCCGCCTATGATTCATGGCAGGTTAGAAAGAAACATCACATTTTAGGCAAATTCTATCCGCTTCGTCTCCCTTGTTTATTGTCGTCTGTCTGAACCAGATAAAGAACATCTTGGCTCCCGCTGTTGCTGATCCACGAGGGCTCTGGCACGGCTGTGAGGCAGATATACAGAACTGCTCTCCCATTCAGCTCAAAATCATGCAAGGTAGTTAAAAGAAGAAACAGTCAGCAAATTATCTTGAATACTAATATCTTTTTTTTTCTTGTTTTAATCAGCTTTCAGATCAGAGTTTATCCGAACAATAAACGGATTAGGGTTGTCGATATCAAGAGGATTATTCATCAATTCTTGCTATGCACATTGCCAGACTGAAATGCAGGAAACATGGTTTAGGAGTGATTCTCCAAAGTTGAACAACAAGGTCATTTTGGTTGATTCTTCTCTTACATGTTTGTTGCAAATGTTTTCATTGCCATTGAAAGTGCATTATTTTTTGTGTAGACGATTGCTAAGGCTGTCGGCGATTGGTTCTACGATAGAAGCCCGTTTCAGAGGGGGGATTGCCCCTATCCTTGTGACAGGACTTGTCACAACCGCGCTTTTGATCCACAAGAGCACCCGTTGATATAGATAGGTTGTCGATTTGAGAGGACGTATCGATGATCGTTTAGAGTTTATATAGATAGAAATATATAGGATTATTTTGTTACTTCATTGGAGAGGGGGGAAACATAGATGATTTATCAAGATTTATGAAGAAGGAAAAATAAAACAGGCTTGCAGGATTAAATATTTAGCTCCTTGTAACTCATTTTGATTGCGTTATAAATGTAAGTGTAGTTATGGAACACATGTATTGATTACATTATTCTTTTTAAAACAAATTTATTAACTGTGTTGTAGTTGCTGGTGTTTTAATTTTTTTGAATGTGTCCCGATAAGATAATGACTCAACAACTCATCAACAACATGTCAACATCATAATTTTGTAACTGAATATCAACATAGACATAGTATTTTCTTGATATGGGAGAAGAAACCAGCAAAATTTAATGCCTGCTTTTAGAAAATGCTTTAATATATTTTGGGCTCATTTTATGGCCCAATATGATTGAACAATAATTAGAAATTTTGAAATTGGGCCGACTGCGGTGGCCCCATTTTCTCAACAGATTCGTATCTTGTTAGGATTCGCACACACAAGGCTTTCACACACTCAATAAGATCACACACACACTCACTGTTGTATGAGATCACACAATGCAGAAAACACACACACTCACACTTTGAGTATTGAAGATGATAATCTTGGAGAGAAAACTGGAAAACTCTTTATTGATTAAACTCTACTCTAAACTACATACACGATGAGCTATTTAAGCTCTATAATCAAGTAGCAACTGCTACTAACTAACTACAAGAAGAATCAAGAAAGCAAGAAGAATAACCGCTACATCTCAGCTAACTAACTGCTGCTCCAACGGCTAGTTCGGCTAGGTTGCTTCTTCCTTCTCGGTTTAAGACCGAACTCCTTCCTCGGCTCAAGACCGAACTCCTTCTCGGCTTACAACCGAACTCTTCCTTCTCGGCTCATTCCAGCTCAACGCCGAGCTTCCTTACCGAGCTTCCTTACCGAGCTTCCTTACCGCTGAGCTTACCGACTTCTGCCTTCTTCTTCTCGGCTAGTTCCAGGCTAGTTCCAGCTCGGTAAGCCGAGCTTACCGAACTCCTTTCTAGCCGAGCTTCTTCCAACTGAAATGAGCACTCCATTATTACAATTCTCCACCTGAGGGCTCATCTCAGTTCTTGCACAAACATTGATCAATTTCTTGCAATGATCAAACTTGTCTCTACCTAGAGACTTTGTTAGCATGTCAGCCGGATTGTGCAAGGTGTTAATCTTAATCACCTTCACTCTCCCCTTTTCATCTGTATTCAGCTTGGATTTGTCCACCAAAATCCATGTTTTGTTCTTGAGTAAAGACTCTATTTCCTCATTCATGGCTTCAATCCATCTTTCTCTATCTTTACTCTGCATAGCTTCTTTATATGTGAGTGGATCTGCACCATCAATACCTTCAGCTGCACACAGAGCATAATACACAACATCAGAGAACTTTGTTGGTGGCCTTGTTTCTCTTCTAACTCTGTCCCTTGCAAGCTGATAGTCTCTGATAGAGTCTGATATAGACTCACCAGCCTGGTTGCCCTGAGTTGGAGCCTCTTCTTTATCTGAATCAGACTCACTCCCTGAGTCAATAACTCCACCTGCTCCTAGGCCAACCCCCACAGGCTCCACCTTGAAGAAATCACCCTCATCTTCACTGGAGTCCAGCTTATCTTTCAGGTATGGCATCTGATCCTCCAAGAACACTACATCCCTACTCACCAAGACCTTCTGCTTACCGGGCTCAATACACCAGAGCCTATACCCCTTAACACCCCTCTGATACCCCAGCAAGATACATTTCAGAGCCCTAGCTTCAAGCTTACTTTGCCTAGCATGAGCATAGGCCACACACCCAAACACCTTGTATTTTGAGTAGTCACTATGAGCTCCATACCACATGTAATCAGGAGTTTCAGATTTCAGGGCAGTAGATGGGCATTTATTGATGAGATAGGCTGCTATATACACAGCCTCACCCCAGAATCTGCTGCTCAAACCAGACCCAAGAAGTAGGCACCTCACCCTCTCTAGGATTGTCCTATTCATCCTTTCCACAACACCATTTTGCTGAGGATTACCAGGAACAGTCCGGTGCCTCTTCATACCCTTCTCTTTACAAAACAGATCAAACTCAGCAGACAAGAACTCTAGGCCATTGTCTGTCCTTAAGCATTTAACACTTCTACCCTTCTCTAGCTCAACCTCCTTACACCATATTTTGAACTTTGTGAGTGTTTCAGATTTTTCTTTAAGAATATATACCCACAACTTCCTTGTATAGTCATCAATGATAGCTAGATAATACTTTCCTCCACCAATTGAACACACCGGTGAAGGCCCCCAAAGATCACTATGTATGTAGTCTAAAGGGGCTGTAGAAGAGTGAATACCTGTAGGATAGGGTGCCTTCTTAGCCTTTCCAAGTATACACTGCTCACAGGGGTCCATCTTGTTGAAATCTCCAGAGATCAGACCCTTCTTGATGAGTTCTTTCAAGCTTCCTTCGGCTGGGTGGCCCAATCTCTTGTGCCATAGCATTATGGAATCATCTGACACTGCATTGCTTTCTCCATCAACAGCCTTAGCCTTCAGATAATAGAGAATATGCTCTCTGTCAGCCTCCATCATCACTGCATCTCCAGATTTCACAAACAATTTTCCTTGACTCATCAATATGGTGAACCCTTTCTGTTCCAGCATTCCCAATGAAATGAGGTTCCTCTTCACTTCTGGAATATACCTCACCCCAGTTAGGATCTTTATAGAGCCATCTTGTAGGCTTAGCTTTACCTTCCCTATTCCTTTGATCTGACAAATGTGGTTATTACCAAGAACAACCGTACCCGATGCTTCTTGAAGATCATGAAACCAGCTTCTATTGGGGCACATATGGAAGCTGCATCCCGAGTCCATTATCCACCTATGACTGACCCCACTATCACTGATATTCATGAGTTGAGCCGGGGGATCAGCACTCTCCACACAATCAGATTGATTGTGTCCCTCAGAGGCCATCTTTCTCTTCCATGCATGACAATCTTTCTTCAAATGTCCAGGTTTCTTGCACCAATAGCAAGCTCTGGTTTCCTTCTGAGCATCTGAACTTGAGGGTTTAGGGCCCTCAAACTTCTTCTTGAAGTTCTGCTTCTTGAACTTCTTCACATTCAAGGCCTCTGCAGCTTGAACATTGGAGCTTGCAGAGCCTCTGTTGGCTGTCTTCTGGAGTTCTTTGGCCATCAAGGCTGAATAGACTTCTGCATAGGTGATAGGTTTATCTCTTCCATAGATAATTGCATCACTTAGCTGGTCATACGAGCTAGGCAAGGCATTCAATGTGAGAATGGCCTTATCCTCATCTGAGATCTTGACATCAACAGATCCCAGGTCATCAATGATCTTGTTGAACTCCTCTAGCTGCTCAATGATGGACCTATCTCCAGAAAAACTATAGGCATACAGCCTCTTCTTGAGATACAGCCGGTTAGCCAAGGATTTGGCCAAGTAAACTTCATCTAACTTGTCCAAGATCTCCACCGCAGTCTTGGCTTCTTGAACTTCCCTCAAGACCTTATCTCCAAGGCACAGAATCACTGCAGAATGTGCCTTGAGCTGCATTTCCTCCATCTTTGCCTGAGCTTTTTCATCAAGCATTGGAGCCTTTCCTTTCTCCTCTGGTTTTGCAAGAACTGCCGCCAAGCCTTGTTGAATTAAAACCGCCTTCATCTTCATCTTCCACAGGCCATAATCATTCTTGCCTGTGAACTTTTCTGCATCAAGCCTTGCTGCCATCTCTGAAACCGTTTGATCCTCTGCAAATCAGCTTCAATATCCCTTTCCCACAGACGGCGCCACTTGTTAGGATTCGCACACACAAGGCTTTCACACACTCAATAAGATCACACACACACTCACTGTTGTATGAGATCACACAATGCAGAAAACACACACACTCACACTTTGAGTATTGAAGATGATAATCTTGGAGAGAAAACTGGAAAACTCTTTATTGATTAAACTCTACTCTAAACTACATACACGGTGAGCTATTTAAGCTCTATAATCAAGTAGCAACTGCTACTAACTAACTACAAGAAGAATCAAGAAAGCAAGAAGAATAACCGCTACATCTCAGCTAACTAACTGCTGCTCCAACGGCTAGTTCGGCTAGGTTGCTTCTTCCTTCTCGGTTTAAGACCGAACTCCTTCCTCGGCTCAAGACCGAACTCCTTCTCGGCTTACAACCGAACTCTTCCTTCTCGGCTCATTCCAGCTCAACGCCGAGCTTCCTTACCGAGCTTCCTTACCGCTGAGCTTACCGACTTCTGCCTTCTTCTTCTCGGCTAGTTCCAGGCTAGTTCCAGCTTGGTAAGCCGAGCTTACCGAACTCCTTTCTAGCCGAGCTTCTTCCAACTGAAATGAGCACTCCATTATTACATATCTCAGCAGAAATGGCGTCACACCAATTTCGAATTGAATCCCAAAGGCTCAAATTCTGCCACATTTCACGCTCCCCTACCCCACTGCACCATGCTTGCAATCATTAGCTGGTGAATACTGATACAGTTTGCTTGAATCGCAATTATTACCATCAAATTCTGGATCTGGACAAGTTGTAAGCAATCCAGCATTCTGCCAGTGATTGCGGCGGATCTTCGCTCAGCATTTGTTTCAATGACGATTGAATGAAAAGAGAATGGGATTGAGCAGTAGCAAGCACAATGCTGCCGGCCGATTGCCTTCTTCCTCTTCTTCTTCGTCGTCTGGAGGTGCCATTCGAAGGAGTCGATCCAGCCGAAGCAGAGTTTTGAAGTCGTCTTGTCTCGGATCTCACTGCGATAATCGTGATGAACGACAGGTGATTTTTTTTGTTTAATTCGTTTAGATTTTTTCGGTGATTTTTTGTAGATCCAATTTATGTTTCAGTTGGAAGATGGCGGAGTTGGTGTGCATGTAATTTCATCATTTTTATATTGTGCGGAATTGGTTAAAATCAGCTTCGTTTTGGTATGTGCTATTAAAATTGTGAATATGGGAAAATTGTGGGAAACTTGATTGAGTTAGGCATTTCTTCCTGCACTCTGATTTAGCGTAAGAACATGAATTGATGGAAATTTTGATATTGACATTGGCTTGGCGTAGCTGATTTAACTCGTGCCCTTTTGGAAGTAATCAGTTTGTCAATCATTAATCTGTTGACAAATTGCCAATAGTTCATTGCTCACAACTATTACATTAGGTTAATGAACATTATGAAAATGCCAACGAAGTGACATCGTGTTGAGATTTCAGGTCTCGGATGGCCCAACTGTAGAAAATGGAAAGACTGCCTTCTGTCCAAGTGAGAATAAATTAGGCTCTTGTCCAGTTTCAGCAGAATGTTACAGGACAGAAAAAGCTGAGGAGAGCAATGACATGAACTGTATAAACTCTGGCATTCAGCTCCACGAGTGGGGTGAGCCTAGCTTCACCAATAATGCCTCTACAGAAGGCAACAGTTCCTCTCGTTCATTTAATCCCCCTAGCCGGTTCCTTTCTCGCCTCAGTATTAATCCCGGAAACTTGAGCTTCCGTCTCACAAGAGGTGACAGTTTGGGCTCCACTAGATCTTACCTTGCACCTTCAATGGGTCTCACAACTTCAAATGACGAAGTAGAAGAATGTGCTGATCCCTCTAGTAGCTATGTAAATAGAAATGAGAGGTCACAAGGCTGTGATTTTTTTCCTGCTTGCTTCACCAGTAGGTCTCCTGAAAGGCAAGATGAAAATAATGCATCTAGCCCAAATCCTGTGTTTTCCAGAAGTTTTCAAGATAGCCGACAGTTAAATAATGGTCAGGACATACTGAGAAATAGAAATAATACAACAGTAGATAGCAATACCAATTTATTTTCTCCTTTAGATCATGTAAACACTGATGATGATGGAATAAGGCATGCTGCAAGACAGTTTGCTCGAGACCCTGCCGAACGGAATATTCGGTTCAGTAGAACATTAAGTGTTGGTAGGCTTCGTGACAGAGTTCTTCGTAGAACTGCTGCTTCTGATTTGGAGTCATATAATTTTCAGCAAGACAGGGAGGTGGGGCTTGCTCATCAGGATACCGTGGCACAGGGTTTAGGCCATGCAGAACTGGATGCAACATCCGATGATAATAGCTTTAGTCATCAGAATACCTCTGACAATGTCATATCCAGTTTTCCTAGCCCCTTTTACGGTAATCAAAATAATGCATATGGAACCCCACGAGCAGCTAGAGAGACCAGGTATAGAGATCTACTGGAACATAGATCAAATTTCATGGAGCGCCGGCGAAGAATAAGATCACAGGTAGTTTAATCTTTCTCACTTATTTTCACATACAATTGTAAATTTTGGTAATAAATGCAACTAATGCTTTCTCTTGAATTTTATGTATTCTACTTCCTCTTTCATTTTTTGACATCATGAGTACACTATCTAACATGGACATAAGATTTGGAGGTAATTTGGATTTTAGGTCCAGAACCACCTTTCCTTCTGTCTTGCCCTATCCTATATAGTAATTTATATCTATATCTTTATTTAACAAGCTATCCCATTTTAGTTCACACACAAACACACACACAGATCTATAACTGACACACAAGATCTAGCCGGAGTTATTATGAAAGTAGCTAAAATAATTATGTAAGTAGTGAACCTTGAATTCCTTAAGGCCAACCATGTTAGATTGGTAAGCTACATACATGCACTGGCTACCGATACTTCGAATTTCTCCTTCCGAAACTCTGTTGATGAAAATAAGAAACCGCAAGAGCTTTCTTCTAACTATTATGGGCTCAGTTTTAGTAATAATAATTTTTTCAATGTTTTTGCTTACGTTGACGAATTCATCTCTGAAGTCTGAATACACCTTTTACAAATTAACCCAAGAAAATGAACTTCGAGATTTTATGTCTATGTGTGTGAGTGTTTCCACATTTGGTCTTCCTTTTTGTGTGCTTAAGCTTGGGGCATCTGATAGGGAATCAAAATGGCTTCTAAACATGTGTAAACATCTTCTCTTATATTTCTTGAATACTGAAACCTGCAAAGTGCAAACCATGTTTAGGATATTTGAGATAAATGCATGCAGCCATTTTAATATCTGAACAATACTGAGCCTTAACAATTTAAGCTATCAGGTTCTTATGACGGTGACCTTTTTATCCATAATTCCAAAAATAATGTTTCTATGCAGCTCACATCCATGCTGTGTATAACTAACAATCCACTAATCTTCTCTTAGGTGCATGCACTTCAGAGACCTGGAAGCCGATTTGAGAGCTTGTCTGCTCAGGAGAGGTCTTGCATATTATCTGGTCAGCATCAAGGAGGTAATTGTACTTGTCGAATTGCTGCTCGAGAGCCTAATTCAAATGATGATGCTAATGCTAGGGCTAGCATATCAAGAATTGTCATGCTAGAAGAGGCTTTATTTGAGGTAATGTAATTGATCTCCCTGTATGATGCGCATGCCTTTTTCTTTGGTAAAATGGGGTGAGATCTGTTGCATTCATTTTTAATTAGGTTCTGGATGAAATTCACCAGCAATCTGTCGTCTTGTCTCGGCCTTCTGCTTCTTCAATTGGATCTGTTCCAGCACCCATTGAAGTGGTGGACTCCCTGCCTATGAAGATATTTTGTAAATTCAGAAGGAAGTCATGTGAAGATACTGCACAGTAAGTGAATGTTATGAATCATAATTTGCAACGCAGGTTTATCCCATTTCTGGAATATCTTTAGCATGCTTTGCATTTTTCATGGATACTTTTGAAACTACTCATCTAATGTTGGAGACAGCTAGATGATATCCTGTTATTTAAACCCACGTCCCTTAAACCCAAGCAGGTGTTACATTTGTCTTGTTGAGTATGAAGACGGAGACAGCATGCGAGTACTACCTTGCCATCATGAATTCCATCGAGCATGTATTGATAAATGGCTCAAAGAAATCCACAGGTGTCTCTTCTAACCTATGGTATGATGGTTGGCGAAATTCGTCCTTGATGAATAACCTGAGGTAACCGTTTTGTTCTCAGGGTATGCCCACTTTGCAGACGGGACATCTGCCGACCTCGCTAACTACGGGGAGCTGTTGATGGCAAAATCACATGTTTTGCAAGATCAACTCAAACTGCTTCGTTTGTCTTGTGGAGAGAGGATCAGTTAGCTCCCTTCCACTACCTTTGTTTGTGCGGTGTTGTTCTAGTTTGGTAGGTTTGGGTTACAGGGTTAAAATGGTAATCCTTCAGCTTGGTTTGAATTGTGTAATCTCTCGCTTTTCAACTGCTCGATATATTGGAATGTCTATTTCCCTCTCTGCTCTATAGAGAATTGCAAGTAAGAAAATAAAAACTAGGGTTCGTTGTAAAGGCTTGTCAATTTTTAAATAAGTAAGATATAATCATTAAATCGTATTCCATGGGGGTGTTTGGTTGGCAAGATTAAATCTTATGATTAAATATGTATATGTTTGGTTCATAAGATTGAACCCTTCAACTTAATCCTAAATGGATAGTCTCATGATAATTAGTCATAGCCTCCCCCTTCCAACTAAAATAATCTCACAACGTAATCCTAGATTGATAGTCTCATGATATTAGTCATGACAACTGAACGCCACCCATATGAACATTATTCAACAATAGATGGAGACTGAAATAATTAATTTTGGAAAAAATATCATGTAAAATTAATTTTGACTTACAAGTCTTGACCTCTTATCCTTAGAGTGACCACAATAAGACGCCGCGATAAGGCGCTGGGAGTAGGGCAGCAGCGCTCTATTGCACGGACAAGTTTTGTGATACAATAATGTGATTTGTGATAAAATGTGATATAATAATGGATCAAAAATGTGATACAATAATGTGATTTGTGCCAACAATTGAAAAAATAATGTGATTTGTAGCTGTGACGTGTCCCCTATTGGGCTAGACAAGTTTTTTGTAGTTGTGGATAAAATTTATGGCTTGACCTTGGATTTGACCAAACTATTGTGGACACTTTTATAAATCTGCCAATGTCAGTTCACATACAATCTTTGAATCCAAATATCATGTGGAAGTTCCAAATGTGAACTTACTGAAACTTTAAGAAACGTAATACTATTAACTGCAAATAGTTAAAAGTAAAACAATCATAAAATTTAATCAAATTTTGATCAATTTCATAATTTTTAAAATAGTATCATACTATATAAGATACATATTAATTATAATAAAAATGAAATAGAGATTTTTATTAATCGGACCAAAATAATACTAATATGATACTCCACGTTTATCGTACACTAAAGTACTTTTGACATTTTATTAGATAAAGGTTATTCTACTGATGCAAAATTGCAAATAGCGCTATCTGGAGAGTGCGAAATGCAAATAATGATAAACCAGCAACGAAGATTGTGTGTGTGATAGTGCGAGAAGGAGAGAGCTAACAAACGGTGGTGACTGAGCGAGGAGATGCAGCAACGATGAACACCAACGGCAACGCAATGAACCACTGTTTCACCGCTGCAGCTCAGGATCTCGATCCACAACACTCGCCGCCGCCGCCGGCCACCAGCACCTCCACCCAACCGTACCACCAGCAACCCCAGCCGCAGCGCCGCCTCCGCGGCTTCGCCGCCACAAACTCCAACAGCAACGCCGCAGCAAACACCACTCCAATAAAGAGCAGGAAGGAGAGAGACAAGGAGAAGGAGCGAACGAAGCTCCGAGAGCGCCACCGCAGAGCAATCACCAGCCGAATGCTCGCCGGTCTCCGCCAGTACGGGAATTTCCCCCTCCCTGCGCGCGCCGACATGAACGACGTCATCGCCGCACTCGCTCGGGAGGCTGGCTGGACCGTTGAGCCCGACGGCACCACTTACAGGCAGACGCCGCCGCCGCCCCCTCCAATGCAGCCGCAATCGCAATCGCAGCCGCCTCCTGCCTCTCATTTCAATTCCGTTCAGCAAAATAATAGTAATGCCTCTAACGTGGTGAGTGTTTTGAAAGTTTTGGAATAAGAGGTTTCAGTGGCATCTTATTATGTGAATTATAAGTTTTAAGACTGAACACGTATTAACTGATAGATATGGAGTTCTTGTGGTGATGCTGTCGTTTTTGTGATGTCTGTAGTGAACTTGTGACTCAATTTGAGAATTCAGTATGGAAAGGAAAGAAAAAACTGAAGGAAGTTGATTTGGTTTATTAACCTTGAGATTTGGATCAGATGCTAGTTTTTAAAGCTCTGAAGTTTTTTGTTTACTGATCATTTATGGACATAATAGAAAAGAACCTGAACAATGTAGGTTACATATAATAAACGAGTTGGGTATTTTGGCACTACTGATGAGTTAAGTTTCTCTAAGTTGGGGAGAATGGTTGTTGTGCTTCCAATTGCGTACAAAAGCTTAACACCTCGTGCCAAACAAATGGAATAGATTGTACTCAACAATTTCAGTTATTGGTTTTGTGGAAAGTAATCCATGGTGGAATGGGTATGCTGATCATTAGTCCTCTTTATCCTTACACTTTCAGTTATGCCAACAAATACTAACAATCTAGGAAGTAGGAACCCAGACTACTAGAAATAGTTTTTCCCTGGATTGGACTCTGTGCCAATGGAAATGGTAAACCAATATCGCTATCTCTTAAGTATGCATTGCTAGCTCCTGGCTTCAATACATACAATGATTTCCTACCTCCAAACTGTTAGAATTTCTTTGTTTGAAAATTGTTCTCACAATCAAAGTTCTGTTGGATTGGGTCTCATGGGAGCAAAAGGTCCCTTCTCTGTTGGAAATCTTCTCATTACCATTGAAAGGCGAAAGAGTGTTCTACCCCTGCCCTTTACTAAAGAGACTTGCATAGTTGTATAAAAATTATCAATAAAAGTTTAGATATCTTGACAAATCAGATCTTTCTCCCTGCAGATGACATGATATGCTATCTTTATTTATGTTCTGTAGATGATATATTTATTTGCCACAGAGTTAACTAAAGCAGAGAGAGCTTGATGTTGTATTCTTCTATGACTATTATCCAAATTTGATTCTCAGGGAATTTGATTATGTGTTAATGGAGAGTTGGATTGGTACAGACCAAGTTCATTTTATTTAGAAAAAGTGACTCTTCTGTTGTATGTCATCTCGTGGTTGTAGGTATCGTGTTTGACTGCTGTTTTATATCACTCATGTGACAGAACTATACAGTGTTTCTGATTAGCTGCTGCTAACTTGAAGCAGGGTGTAAATCCAGTCCGGTCAGTTGAAAGCCCATTATATTCTGGTGCTTTGAGAAATTGTTCTGTGAGGCCATCAGTTGATTGTCAGCCTTCAACTCTCAGAGTTGATGAGAATTTGTCACCAGCATCCCTTGATTCAATTGTTGCAGAAAGGGATGCAAAGCTTGACAAATATTCAAGTGCCAGCGCCAGAGACTCCCCTGAATGTTTGAAGACAGGCCACGTATAAACTCTCTCTGAAAATTTATGCTACCTTCTGAAGGAAACTTTGACTTAATTTGCTTAGTCATTCATCTGACTTAATAAAGTTATTAAAGTAATTTCTGGCACTCATATTGGTTGAAGATTATTGCATATTATGGGAATCTTATTTGTATTTATCCAAACTTAGTACTCATTTGCCTTAGCTAACTCCTTCACCTATATGTAGAACATTATGACCCAAACCAGTATCTTGTATCTCTGTCCACATAAAGAAATATGTTTGGCATTCTTTAAAACAAAGAGGAACCAAAAATGAAATCTTCATCATGTTGTTAGGTTCTTTTATATATACACTATAATAGTACTAGTTTTACATGGCGAAGGCATGCAAACTTGGGTTAAGTGTTCCTGTATGGTTGTCTAAGATTTTGGTGCTAAACTTCATGTTCAAGGCATTGCTCGGGGAGAAACATACTGCAGTTGTGCATAATGAATAATTCTCTACATCATGGTCGATTCTTGCAGCTTGTGCAAGATGTTCACTGCAGGGAGCATGGAAACGGTCTTACTGAAACCTCTTACATCCCTGTTTATGTGAAGCTTGCAGTAAGTATTCTTTCAAAATCTTTTTGGAGTATTTAAAATAATAGCCTAACATATTACTCTTGAACATCTCCTGTGTATAAGTTTGTTTATATGCAATACCTTTTCTGGATTGGATTTTGCAGACTGGCTTAATCAGCAATTTCTGCCAGTTGATGGATCCTGAAGGTGTTAAAGTGGAATTACAACATCTGAGGTCTTTGAATGTTGTTGGTGTTATCGTAGATTGTTGGTGGGGAATCATTGAAGCTTGGACACCAAAGAAGTATGAATGGGCAGGCTACAGGGAAATGTTCAACATTATTCGTGAGTTTGGGATGAAATTGCAGGTAATGAGGTTTCAAGAATGTTTATTAAACTCTTTGACCCCTGACTATTGAGTATCCTACTTTCACATGGTTCAACAAGTAATTGATATTTCACGATTGAGGGCGCAATACCATTTGTAGTGGCGGTTCTCAAACTTATACTAACATATCATATAAGATCAAATAAAAAAATCTCTACTTGGGGGATTCTTCCTGTAATATGAAAATATTAGTCTAGAAAATGATCATATAATTTGAACACCATTTTTGAATATTTTTTCATGGTTCTCAATATCCATTTTCTACGCTTACCCCCAAAGTCGTTAGTATTTTTTATGCTAACTAGTTTCCTAAGGTATACTTTTGGTGAATATTCTGAAATCTCTCTTTTCTGAAGGTGGTAATGGCATTTCATGAATACGGAGGACCTGATACAGGTGGAATATTTATCTCCCTCCCTCAGTGGGTATTGGAAATTGGGAAAAACAACCAGGATATATTCTTCACAGATCGTGAAGGAAGAAGAAATACTGAGTGCCTTTCTTGGGGCATTGACAAGGAACGAGTACTTAAAGGAAGAACTGGCATCGAGGTAGTTAGCTATTCTTTTATCATCCTTTGTTCCAAGTGAACGGTTCATGGATCTGCAGCATAATTCTTGTTCAGTTTGCTTCACCAATAAAATTCAAGAATCTAAGTTACCGCATTAAATTCCCAAACCATCCTCAATAATTATTCATGTATAATGTTCTCTCCTTGAAGTTCCTAGATTTAGTACTTGATCCATGATTTGCTTCTAACATTTACCTCTTTATTCATATCAGTTATAGGAATTAACTATGTTTGTTGCTGTCCTTTGGAATGATGATTTTATGCAGCTCGACAAACAGAATAAGAAATTTTATTTGTACATAAACCAGTATGTTTCTGTAATTTCAGATCTATTTTGATTTCATGAGAAGCTTCCGAACTGAGTTTGATGACTTATTCACTGAGGGCCTCATTTCTGCTGTTGAAGTTGGGTTAGGAGCTTCTGGAGAGCTGAAGTACCCTTCATTTTCAGAAAGGATGGGCTGGAGATATCCGGGTATTGGTGAGTTTCAGGTATCTCATAAAATCTAAGTATCTTTTGAATTTTATCTTTGAAATTTCTTTTAGCTGGACAAAAGTGGTAAAATCTGCTCTATCTTGCATATTAGTACAAAAAAAATGCATATTTCAATATTGCATCCTGATATTTCTATGATTTTCATCTTTCCAGTGTCACGATAAATATTTGTTGCAAAATCTCCAAAGAGCTGCAAAACTCCGTGGACACTCATTCTGGGGCCGAGCCCCTGACAATGCTGGTTATTATAATTCTAAGCCACATGAGACAGGATTCTTCTGTGACAGTGGTGATTACGATAGCCACTATGGACGCTTCTTCCGGCATTGGTATACTCAGGTCTTAATAGACCATGCTGACAATGTTTTGTCCCTGGCAAGTCTTGCCTTTGATGATATACAGATAGTCGTCAAGGTACTCATTCACATGTCCGACGTCTTGTGATATTCCCCCTCGAGTTTTATGTTTGTATATTAGGAGGATAACTAACAGATCTATGATCTAGATTCCAGCAGTTTACTGGTGGTACAAGACAAGTAGCCATGCTGCAGAGCTCACTGCTGGCTTCAACAACCCTTCTAACCAGGACGGTTATGCTCCATTGTTTGAAGTGCTGAAAAAGCACGCCGTCACCATGAAATTTGTCATCTCGGGATTTCAGGCTCCATACCCGGAGATTGATGAAGCATTGTCTGATCCCATGGCCCTGAACTGGCAGGTTAGTTGTCTTTAGTTCACTTAGAGTGACCAATTGCCCTTGGTAACGTTTTCATGGATGCAGGTCCTTAACTCAGGTTGGGACAAAGGGCTTAATGTTGCAGGCCAGAATGGGCAGCCATGCTACAACAGAGAAGAATTCACGAGGCTGGTCGAGACAGCAAAGCCAAGAGACCATCCTGACCGCAGACACTTCTCTTTCTTTGCCTTCCAACAACCTTCGCCTTCAAGCCAAAGAACCATATGCTTCCCGGAGTTTGATTACTTCATTAAAAGCATGCACGGTGAGCCACATTTATCCTCTCGTATTTCTTGTTTTTCCATTTTGGGTCTCGTCTCATAATCTCAAGCTTTTAACTGCAGGAGAAGTCAGTAGCTAAAATTCCTAATTGGCTGTACTAAAAAGTTTTTCTTGTAAAGTCCAACCCTAATTATTTTCTATGTAGACGTAATTTCAAGACTTTTCTATGTTAAAAGAGTATATTCACCAATCACCACGATTAAATGAACAAGTAATGTTTATCTCTCTGCATATGCAGAAAGAACAATTAAATCACATGATAGCTTTCTTGGATTAAAATGGATTATTAACTAAATTCAAAACCTATTTTCATGACAAACATATATGAATGTATTCTTGGAACCATGTGTTTCAAAATGTGAGCCCACATAACAGGGAGTGTTATTTACATAGATTATGAGTTGGTATCTAGGAGAATTTTGACCACACAAACTGCGGACTGCCGAAGCACCAAACTCGGTTCCGGCTAGGCGTCACACTGCTCACCAAGCTTATCTTAGCTTTGCCGCAATGAGTGTCGACATCGGAAACATCGCTGCCTGAGTCGCAAAGTTTCTTCACATCCACAGCGTTCAACTGGTGAATGAGGGAGTGCCTGACGCGGTCGAGCATCGGGCTGTCCGTGATACCCGGAACTCTAGCTCCGACGAGATGCGACATCGCCACCGGAGAGTTGGGATTGCTAGTTATGTCTTCTTGAAGAATGTCTCCTAGCCGTGACAGAATGCTGAATGCTAAGTTAGATACAACTCGGGAGTAAGCTTCAAGAATCGAGTGCCCCACATCCTACACATTTTTCAACAATCAACATTAGTAAGAGGCTCACTTTAACTTGAGCTCAAGTTTTAAGAAATGTAATGGAAAGTAAATAGAAAACGGTATAGGAAGGCGAGTCCTAGTTTTATAATAAAATGCGAGTGAGATTAAGTTAGTGGAATGAGCGAATCAGACATTTTCACTGACGAAAATGGAAAATTGGACAATTAATGGTGGAAGAATATATTGTATTGCATACCTTGCCATACTGGATTTTTGTGACATCTAGGAATGTCTGAGGAAGATTTGGATACTTGCTCTTGAGCTGCAGCAGCAGTAGTTCGGCTCGGTTCGTCAACCATTCCATCTTATCGAGTTCTACTTTAACGAAAGACCACGACGTTCGAATTGGGGACTTCCCGTTGCCTTGCTCCGCCACTCTCTCCTTCCACGCGAGTATAGCAGCTTCCAGTCGGTTGATGGCATCGAGAGCACCGTGCTCGGATTTCAGATTCAGGCAGCTGATCATATCCTCGGTAGACAGACACTCTGCAGTCAGGATCCTGTACAGTTCCTCTCCGAGGCTCGCCCTCCCCGACTGATACAGGCAACAATTTCAGTATATCGGGCATTTTTAATCATGTAGACGTATACGAGAGAGTGCGAACGTACCTTTGAGAGCGCGTCGCGGATGGTGGCAGGGATCGGCATATCAGCCAAGACACTCTCGTTGATGGCTTTCGCAGCTTTGAACACTTGAAAGATCAGTTTGCCTTGATGCAGCAATCTCTTTCTTTCTATCTCCGAGAGGCCGACTGTGGGCACTCGTGGGGAAGGAAGCCACCACCGCGTGCTCTGTCCAGCGCTTCGGCTCTTTCCTTCAGCTCGGCTGCCCACCTCTGCATACCAGAATTCGGTATTCACCATCGAGTCGAGCATTTCCTGGTGGTTTCGGAGACCAAAGAGGTAGAGTGAGAATGACTAGTGAAAAATGAAGATCGTTTTTTCAAGTGGAGAAACAACATACAATGAGCATGGAATCCAGTTTCCGAAGTGCTGGAAGGTTCACGTGGATGTCGGCTCGAGCTTTTGGAGTCATGATCTGCACGTAGCAACGAGACAGAAGATCAAACCCGTATCCGTGATGCAATCACGTATCGTTCACGGATAGGGCTAAAACACATACATACCTCTAAAGTTTGGCCATTGGCTTCGTTTTGCTTTGCAGGAACCAGCTCGACCATATAGTTCGTTGGGGCGAGCAGCCATTCCATTTCCCTTCGCCATTCGCTCTTCCTCTCCTCTGGCAACGGCTCCAGCTTCCAAAGCTCACCAAAGACAGATGCTGCAAGTTTTTCACCAAAATTTGTCATCAGCGACATTTTGACAAGAACCTAAACGCGTAACGGTTTTTACCTGCTAGACTATTGATAGCATTCGACAGCGCTAATGCTGTTGAGACGCCCCTTTTCCCACCGGTAACATCCTCCCCGAGCAACAGCTTAGCAAACTTTTCTTTCATTGTTTCGACATCTGAGAATTTGTGTGGCTTTACATTTGCAAGGGTCGGACGAAGGGTTGCTGTGAACTTCCACTCATCTTGACACTCATCGTCTTTCTTCATTATCGTCCGTAGAGAGGAGAACGATCCGAAAGCATTAGTGCTGGACGAGCAGCTCGAGTCATCATCATCAAAGGAGTCAGTGACACAGCCTTCCCCTCTGCTGGTGCCACTATCGTTATCGAACGAATGAATGCAGCTCTCAAGACCATTATACGTCGTCATCCCTGAACACACACCATATAAACAAAACTGTCAGCGTGGAACGAGAAACACTATATCTGGGCCTCAAAACATCGCTTTGTGAGTACACTAGTTCGAGATTCTTTCAAGAAAAGGTTTGATTTATATGCTACTTTATCTGTCCAAACTTCCATTACAACACAGCATAGTAACTTAGTGAATAGATTCACAACAAGGCTTTGTCTCCAACAGAAGTAGATCACTTTAAACTACAGCATTCGCCTTCGGCCTAGAGGTAAGAACGCTGAATTTTGCTAGCGCGATTAATTAACATACAAACAGTACGTCTCGGTTGATGCCATTCTTTTCTTAGATTACTTAAGCATATCCAGATGCAAAAATTGAATGAGTGCTGAAGGTTTTGACTTATCACCTGACATAAATAACACGGCACACATTGTAACTTAAAACTGACAAAAACGCAACAGTTTGATATAAAAGACACATTTGCAAATACATCAAAAACAACTGGAGAAACCAGGCTACACTATAACGTAAATCACGCGGGATTGTTTTTTTTTCGATTTTTTCGTCTTATAGTAGTTAGAATTAGCAATCAGCGGCCGAACTTACTGAAGAGATCTCAGTAGTGATAATTTTAAATTTGCAACAAGCATAAAAGTCCATATCTGAGAGAGCATAAAAACAAGGTGATCTGAGATGGACTGAACATGGAGATATAATTCTTCAGGAGATGTAGATCCAAACAGAAACCATTTAAATTTGAAAAAAGTAGATGTCAGAAGACAATGACTTTTTATTTGTCCCAACAAATGTGAGTCATGGTTTTTAATGATTAAAGAATTAGGGTCCATACAAACTCAATAGTTCCTCCATCACTAAGAGCTATTGAAAAATCTCTTTCACACCAGTAAAAGGGAACAGAAAACTTTTCCCCTCACACTCTCCTCTACCCCATTTCAAACACCAAAAAGCAAGTATTTTGAAATCTTTGGGGGCCATGAAATTGACCAAGCAAGTTAAATGGCATCAAAGAAAAAAGCGCCCTTCTCACAAATAAAAAAGAAAAAAATGAATTTATAATAGTCTAAGTATCAGTTAGATTTGACCAATAATGCTAGGATTTCTTGTTCAGTGGTGTGGCATTGAACTACTTCTTGCAGGGTGAAATAAATGTATAATAAATAAGACTCAACCCCACATGGCTAAATGTGCACAAAATGCAGAGTGATAGGCTTATATGTTTTGCTACTAATATTATATTTTTGGGTTACTTATCTTCTAGGGACTTGACCAATTAATATTAGGAAGGGGGCACATTCCCAAACACTCCAAGAAATTTCCTCATTTGAAGAGCTTTAAGCCCCAAGATTCAATTTTTTTGTCAAATGCATAATCTTATATTGATAGACACACATGGGGTAGGTAATGAGATGCATAGCAACCAATCCATGACTTTTTAAAAACTTTGTATTTAGATTCCAAATAAAATAAAACTCAGTTATGACCCACCATGACAAGTTGTCCTATACACATATATCAAGCATTTCCAATTATGCATCCTATTTCTGGTCATTCATGTTTCAATCTCGTATGTTCCGGGATGCATTTACCTCTACGTGTAATGTACGCTATAGGAAGGAGACGAACCAGACCGGAAAGAGTGCCAGTATTTCAAACAATGTGAAACAGAAAAACAGCTCTGCTTTACACAGTTTATGAGCATCAGAGAATCTATCCACACATCATGGTTTTGTATTTTGAAAAAAAATACTCCATATTAAATTGGGGAAAGAAAATTACTTTCTTGTTCATCAAAGTCATTGCTCATATCTCTTATGTTTCTCGTACAACAAGCTAATCTCCTCCTCATGATCATCGTTGTGTCGGTATCCTTTTCGATAAAAATATGATTTTTATAAACCACCTTCCTGCATAGAGAAAGAGATAGTATATAATTAATTGCATGATATATTGATGTTGAGGTTTCTTTAGCAATAAATAATGTGAGATTTTTTTCTAAAATGAAACGAAACAGGTCAACAAAGGAAGAAGATTCTTCCAAAATGTAGAAGGCGAGTAACATCATGATTATTACTCCATATGTAAATCAAAGGTACTTACTTGAAAAAACTAGTTAACAAAATGTAAATTCAGTCACAAATATTGTTGGGACTGTATAACAAGAATCAGCACTATTAAAAACACTATATTTCATAGGAGAAAACAAAAAAGAAATAATGGGATAACCAAATTTTGCGGCGATTTGCCCCCTCTTCAAATCCAAATTGAACCAAAAACAAATTAATTAATCAATCCCAATGCTATTAAGTTGACTCATGAACTCAACTCAGTGAGCTAGGAGTGGAGTGCACGATAACATAAAATGAAAGTTAGAAAAATGGAATCTTGCAGGTAAAAAGTGTGTTAAAAAATAACCTTTGACGTAATGAAGCAAGCTTTTTTCACAGAAGGAATAGGTCAAAAAAAGGGAGGTTTCATTGTATGTCAGTACTCTGCAACACAGCTTTGACTGTGCATGAAAAATTAAATATGATTAAATCTACTCGAGAAAAAAAAAAGTGAGAAATACACACGCACACAGAACGTGTGTTTGTGGTGAAAAAAAAATCAGTGAATCATGAAAGAGACGCAGTAAAGATCGAATCTTTATATGAAATTTCACATTTTGGAAGGTAGAAAAAAGAAAGTGAAATAAACACAAGATAGAGGTTGAGCTCATTAATCACATTTGAAGTAAAGATCGAATCTTTATATGAAATTTCACCCTTTACACAAAACCCAGAAGAACATAGAGAGAATGGTGTACCTTTCTGATGGCAGCAAAGAAAACCCTCTTGTTTGATGATGAATGCAACTAAAAATAAATGCTTGTTTCAAGAAAACCAGTCTTCCCCTATGGATTAAATGAAGGCAGTAGATAGGTAAAGAATCCCAAAAAATTTAGAGGGTGAAATCACAATCAGAAGCAGTAAAATGGGAGGTAGAAAAAAGGAGTCTTTAGAAATGGTGGAAAAGGAAATGAAAGAAATAAATGGGAGTAATGTTGTAGCGTCAGAGACAGACAAAGGAGAGTAGGAATTGGGCAAGAGCAAGAACTATAGTAAAAATATAGAGCTATGACTGCATTTATTACATTAGTGTGTGTGTGTGTGTGTGTGTGTGTTTTGGTGATGGAAATGAGAGTGTAGGGAATTGAGGAAGTGAAGCACAAATCTAAATATATAAGTACTTAATTTACCTTGATTAACTCTTTACCACTCGGTAAGAAGGTGTTAAGGAAGAAGATTAACTACAGTAATTATATTGGATTACATAATAAATGGGTATGACATGAAATGAATTGATAAAAGGAAACACGTTATGGAAAATGAGAAACATAATCAAATTATTGAATGGATTAATGGAACATTTATTGTTAAGTTATTAGCTTTCCTGTAATGTTTAGGCCATCCGCAATGGGCGGACGATGGCACGCCCGATGGCGCGCATCGTCCGCGCCATCGATCGTCCGCGCCCATTGCGGATACGGACGATAGGTCGCGGACGATCGTCGCGGCCGATACTAAGGGCGCGGAGGATGGCGCGCCCGATGCCTATCGTCCGCGCCATCGTCCGCCCCATTGTGGCGTACACGGACGATGGCTGCGGACGATAGGCATCGGGCGCGCCATCGTCCTCCCCATTGTGGCGTACACGGACGATAGGTCGCGGACGATGGCACGCGGTTTGGTTGTTTTATAAATAGAGTTCATTCGTTTTACATTTCATTTCACAATTTCACTTTCGAAACTTACATTTACATAATTACTACGAAATGGCTTCAAGTCCAAATAGTCCTATGTTTAGTGGAAGATCCGATATTCGCGAACAACCAGAGGCAGTTCGCGTACTGGGAGCGCATCGCCGACCTCTACAATGCGGCCAAGCCGCCGAACGCGTACAAGCGCAAGCGTGAGCAACTCCGCAAGCACTGGGATCAAGTGAAGAAGCAAGTGAACTTGTACGCGGCGGAGTTCGAGAAGTGCGCGCGGGCACAGGGGAGCGGCGAGAGCTGGGAAGACGTGCGTGCTAAAGCGATATTGTCGTACCGGTCGATGTTCGGCGAGTTCAAGCACGAGGCCATCTGGACGCTTTTGAGGGACAAGCAGAAATTCCAAGGTGGAATTCTGCACACTAGTGCGCCAAAGAGGATGAAGACCACCGAAGTTGGTGGTTACACGAGCAGCGGCAGCGGCAATCAACCGGTTGACCTCAACCGGTTGTACGTGGACGACAGCGGTTCCGGCACACCGATGTCCTCCCGACGTCCTCCCGGCGTCAAGGCTGCGAAGGCCAAAGGGAAGGCGGCCGCGACCTCATCCTCGACCGCTGCAACCCCACCTCCGCTCCCGGAAATGCTCCCGCCCCAGGCAGCCGAAGTGTATTCGTCGTTGGCGACAGCGTCGATGGCGAGGACGTTGTTGGAGACGCACAAGGCCCTCAAGAAGTGTACCGACCCCGACGAAGCCGAATACCTCCGGGCATTGATAGATGAACTGCGTCGGAAGTTGGGAATTGCACCGACTTAGTTTTTTTTTTTGTAAGTTGAACGGTGTAACTTCTTTTTTTATTAATGTGTCCCCGTTTGTTATTTCGACCTTTTTATTTACTCGTTATTAATTGTTAGTTGAAAACATTTAAATCAATTAAACAAATAAATAAAATGATGATGTGGCGCGCCATAGGGCGCGCCTTAGGGCGCGCCTTAGGGCGCCCCACTGCAGGTGGGGAGGTAGGAGGATAAAACTGCTGACGTGGCGCGCCATAGGGCGCGCCTTAGGGCGCGCCTTAGGGCGCCCCATTGCTAATGCCCTTAGTGATTAAATGTGTCAAAATGATTACATATTTTGATTAACAATTTTGAATTATTGGGGCCTACAATGTGCAGCGTTGTGTTGTTCCTTTTTTTGTGTACTTACTATATAATCTTTGTCCATATGCACCTATAGTTTTGAATTATTATTGCATTTTACATTAGTAGTGTAACGTGTTTGTCATAGTAATTCAAATGCTTAAATTAGATATAAAATCGGACAGTCACCCAATTTGTACTGTACTTGTTAATAATTATCATTCAACAACACAATATACATGATACAAGTACGTTACTATGGTTATTTGTTGAAAGGAAAATGACAAGTTTGTACAACTTTATTACTCATTGGATTCACAATTTTTTTTATATAAAAAAATGCTTAGAGTTAAAATTATTGAACAATAAACTAGCAGTACAAAAGCAAAATTGTCAAACAATAAGTAGCAATATATAAAAAGCACTTCAAAACTAAAACAATAACAAAAAACTAATGAAATCAATATATACAAAAGCAAATGTTCAATAATAAAAATACATCACAAAAGTATTCAGTCAAGCAAACTAACAAGAAGAAAAAAAATACCGGGGAAGGTAAACAAAAGCTTGCTGGGATTGATATCAATATTCACTCAAGAATCTATCCCCTTTGCTCACATGTATATGGGATAAATCAAGACTTGTAAATATGCTCATATGCATTTAATTAATTTATAGTAGTAATATTTTTCATACAAAATAAATTATCAAAGTCAAAATTGGTGAACAATTATTGTGGATTATATACATTATGGGCATTTAATTAATTTATAGCGAGTAGTAATATTTTTCATATAAAACATATTATCAAAGTCAAAATTGGTGAACAATTATTGTGGTTTATATAAACAAATTAGTTTATATACAGACTCACTAAAGAACCTTCAACTTTTTATTTAGGCTTAAATTTTATAACAGTAATTTTTTAGTTTTACTATTCAAATAAACAAATTAGATTTCCAGACTGCAATAATATCTCTATTAAAACTATGACGAGACTTGCAACCTTGGTCATATTATAGCCACTCCAAAAGATTTTTGAGCATTGGCAATTTGGCTTACGGATATACGATCCGTAGAAAAGAATTTAAATTAGAGATATATTACATTTTTTTTAATGAATTATACGTATTTACTTTTGTCTTCGTTAATGCTAGAATAGATACTAATATATGAAATTTAAATTCATTTGGTATCCTTTTCAAAATCAGCTCTCATTTTTCAATTTTATCATTATTTTGTTATTCGCTAATTTTACATAACATTCAGAAAATTGAAATAAAAATTAATATTACTACGTGATCAATATTTATCTTCAGAAGATTATTGTTTCATAAATACAAAAAAATAGAGTTCTAGAACTAATTCAGTCCTTTCAGAAAAAAAAAATTTGAAATGCATTTAATCTGTCAAATTAAACAATCACGGAGTGATATTTTTAGAATTTTTGAACAATAAAGAACTTTCTACTGTCAAATTAATAATCATATTAAATGATTTTGGAGTGTTTATCCATCCATTTGCAGTCGAATTCAAAATGAGATAGCCGAATTAAATTTGTTTTGTATTACAATTATTTAGAATGCCCCAAATTGAAAAACAAAGACAGATTCTTGATAAAAAGGTGGATATAAGATAAAGAGTTCATCTCACATCAAAAGGTTGAATATTGTTGCCGTGGAACAGCCAGAACTAGGGAGGTTCAGTGTAGCCCGCAACATGTGGGCTGGTTCGAATAGGCTGCTAATTTTACAGGGTTAGGGCTAGAAATTTCAAGCATGATAAAATCAAAACCCGATAAACTCGCAACCCGTTAGAGCCTTACCCGAAAACACGATGGGCTGGCCCGAAAATCTGATAAAATTTCTATTATTCTATTTTTTTACTCCTAATTCGACACTTCATTAACTAATTTTATGATATAGATAACTAAAAAAAATACTCCCTCCATCCGTGATTAAATGTCTCATATTTGACCGGCACGGGTTTTAAAAAATTGTTTGACTTTAGGCCATCCACATCTATGTCTCAATACTGTCTCATCCCTTAATTATTCATGGGCCCCACTACACTTTTTACCCCATCTTTTAACTAAGAGACAACATTTGCAAACCTCCATCTCTTAACCATCTCATCCATTAACTATTCATTCAATTTCATTTTTTTATTTTTATTTCCAACAAATTCAATTAATAAAAACACACTTCATTAAATAAAAGAAAATTACAATTTAAAATCCTAAAAAATATAAAAAACACATAATTAAAATCTTTAAAAAATAAATAAAAAAGACATAATTTAAAATACTAGAAATTAAAAATTGCACACTTAAATTATAAAAATTACTTCGCCTGCGAATCATCTCCCGAAGGCTGGCGATGCACCCGTTTGAGGCGGAATACCAAGTTGTCTTGCTAGATACGCAATGCTGGCAATATGGGCTTGATATTGGTCAGGCGTCATGCGGAAAGTGTCAGCCATCGTGGCGGTGAAGTACATGGACATTAGGGAGGGCGGCGGCGTGCCTTGGTTTGGCCCTCCCTGCGCGAGCTCTAGCCGCCTTCGCCGTCTTGTTCCCTTGCGGCCGACGCGTGTACCGGAGGAGCCCCCTGCATCGGATGTCGGGAACTCAACCTCTTGCGAGGCGTTGCCTTCCCCGCCCTCACTAGACGAGTATTGGCCACCCGTCGTGTGCTTCGTGCGTTTCGAGCTCGAGCCCGTGCTGGACTGGACACCGCCAGCCCACCTATCAACCTCTTTGACCGACTGCCAAACATAGGCAAATTTGAAACCTTTGCCGGTGTCGGCTTTAAAGACTCGCAAAGCCGCTCTCAGAATGTCGGCTCCACTGGCTCCGCTTTGGTAATTCTCCGTTTCATGCTTGTAGATCCCACAAAATATTTTGATATCTTTGTCGGCTCGCTCAAAATGACTGCAAAGCATCTTCATGTTGCGGCTGAAGGTCCCCCTCAGCTTTTGCTCGTTGTATACGTCGGTGACTTTATCCCAAAAACACTTGCGATATTGTTGATTCTCGACGATGGGATCCTACGACGTGCTGATCCAAGCGTCGAACAGAGCCATCGTCTCCGCGGAGCTGTATGGATGACGGCCTACGTCCTCCACCGCCTCCTCCTCCTCGTTTATGTATCCGCGACTGGCGGAGCTTCCACTGCCTCGTCCTCCTCCTCTTCCGGCTCGTCCTCCTCCGTCTCCTCCTCTTCTAGCTCCGATCGGAAGGTTTTCCAAAGTGTGTTCCTCCAGAATATTCTCCATAATTTGGGATAATCCCTGCGTTTGCCCATACCTCGGGACGGATGGACGATAGTATGCATCAATTGGAAAAGATGGTGTTTGGTACGCCAGCGTCGACGAGCCTTGGGTGCCCGGCGACGAACCGGAACCGGAAGCACCCAAAACATTGTACATGCCCCCCAGTCGACAAACGCGTTCAAGTCGTAGCCGCCCTCGCCGTCGAGTTTCCCTCACCGGACATTTTTGCAGAAATTGGAGAGGAAAGAGAGATGATATGATAGTGATGACAAGAAAAAAAGATGAGAGATAGTGTGTTTGTGTGTAAAATGAAAGAGGTAATGTGAGTATTTATAGAATAAAAAAGAAAAAAAATTAAATTCAAACGGTAATATTACCATTTTAAAATTTTATTTTTTAATTTTTTTTTCAGAAAATTGATTTTTTTTTAAAAAATATTTATTGTGTCAGCATGACGACGCCCACTCGCGGGCGTCACGCCTCGCGCCAGAGCTCGCCAGCTTCATCGCCCCGGAGGGACACGCGATGCGACGGGACATTCGCATCGCCATCTCGATGGTGGCTCGTCTCGCCGAAACGAGTCCCAGCCCGCATCGAGATGGCGATGCAGATGCTCTTATGTAGTAAAAAGGGTAGAAAAATTAGTGGAATGTGGGACCTACTTTTATGTATTGGTTTTATAATAAAATGTGAGTAGAATAAGTTAGTGGAATGTAAGGTCCACTTACCAAATATAGTAAAAGTGAAATGAGACATTTATTGGCGGACGGACTAAAAATGAAAAATGGAACATTTAATGGCGGACGGGGGGAGTATTAAATATACAAATTATATATTGAATTTTTATTAATATTATAATTGTTAAATAAATTAAACTCACTAAAAAATATTTAAATTTCTAAAACATGCATTAAAATTTCACGAAATTTCTTAAATTATTAGTATTTGATCATGTTTATGATTGAGTTTAAACATATATCTCAAATTTATCATAATTAAATATTTTATATTTTATAAATATAACTAATTTTCATCATGATTTATTGCATTGTTCGCATCTTAATCTTAACGGTAGAAACCCGATTAACCCGTTGGGCTAGCCCGAAACCCGAGGTTTTAGGGTTAGAGTTGAACATTTATAACTCAAAAGAAATCACAACTCGGTTAGCCCGCACTCGATTGACCCGTAACCCGAGTAGGATTAGCCCAAAACTCGATGGACCGACCCGATTGACATCCCTAGCCAAAACCGCTAGGCATTCAGCAATACATGCGGTAGATAAAAAAAGGCCAATGCTGATTTTTTTGGAGCTGCGAACGCGCCTATTCGCAGCTCCAAGTTCCACCCCAGGGATCAGGGATTTTATTTTGTGAGCTCACTCTTACATTACATTATACTATATCATGTAAGCTTAAATTTGTCCTTCATATATAACAGTGTTGGATACAAACTTTCGATTACGTTTGTACTTTACATCGGCAATAGATTGAATTGATTTTTTTAATTGAAGTCTCAATTGTAGAGATTACGTTTGTACTTACATCGGCAATAGATTGAATTGATTTTTTTTAATTGAAGTCTCAATTGTAGAATTAGGATAAGACGACTTATAAATATAGAGATACTCACAAAGATTTGTGATCAAATACTAACTTTTTATAGTAATAACTATTAACTAAATATCAATATTGTATATTAAAAATATCAACACAAGGATATAAATTTGTCAATCTTTCTTGTGTTGATAAATTATGTCTTTGTATTTTGTCAATCTTTCTTATGTAGATAAATTATGTCTTTGTATTGATATTTAAATTTACATGTTGTATTGATATAATTATGTCTTTGTGTTGATAATTTTAATACATAGGATTGATAGTTATTAGTTATTACTGTAAATAATTAGCACCTTAGTCCAACCCTAATCACAAATTTCAATTTTTATGATGTTCGAGTAAAATGAACACTATAAATGTTCACAAAATGAGACGTTTTTAACTTTTTATCAGTTCACTATTTTACGATTCTTCTACCATTAATAAAAATGTAAAGAATTAGAAATCCTTCATTATACCCTTAGCCGGCCCAAAATACAAACAAATTACAGGACTAATTCTCATCAGTAGCTCACTCCAACAAGTTATTTTCAGAAATCTAATTATCTCATCAGCTCCTAAAATTGATAACTGCTTAAATCTGATAAGTACACAGTTTGGACAAAAAGAAACATGAATAAAAAGACTATTATGAAAAGAAACTAATGAGTATACGATCCATTTCGCATATCAGCAGTAAAAATGATTAAATAAATAGTAGGAGCAGTAACATTTTTTCTTCCCCATTTTTTTTTGTAGAATATAAATTCATTTATAGCTGCATCCAAGAGATCAATGTAGATATTAATGTAGAAACAATTTATAGGTCAAGAATTTGCACCATAGTCATGCCTTCAGACAGTATCAGTGTATCAATGGATCCGCTGACTTTAGCTCTATGCTTTTCTCTGTCCTTTTACCTGTTTACCATCGTCACACTGAAGAATTGATGAAACTAGTCAGTAGTCACACTAAGGTGAATAATTCAAATTTTCATTCCACACCTCCAACTCTTAAATCCATCATCTTTATGGAGATCTTTTCTTTGATCAAATTCTTGCAAAAATGAAAAATCCCTGTTCATATCAAACTCGTCCACGGCACCACATCACCGAAAACTAATCCAGAAAGATGTGCACGTAGATCATAATCTCTAAGCTATCAATGCCAGGTACCTTCACTTGAAAGCAAAAAATGCAGATGTTGTCTGTGAGAAGTTATTTTAGACTCAAATTACAGTCTAATGAAACTGTAGAATCAATTACAGCACTATGTATTCATTCTAAAAGACAAAAATCTTGGAGCTGTTGATTGTAACAATTGGGGTATTTTATATGCCAAGTGGATGTAGCAGGTATGCAGAACAACATATGTATTACAGGAAAATGCAGTTTAAGAACACAGGTTTGCTAGAAATATGCCCATTATCCTCCCAAGCACAAAAGGGAGCGTGCCATTTTATTCCTTCAGGTCACTAGAAGACACAGTTATGACCCATAACAAAGCCAACATATACTCCACTGCAACGTGAGGAATATTTTTTCAACATGATGGGAAACAACTCACATGATTCACAGAAACAGTCATACTGGAGAAAGAAAGTAGTAAAACTCAAGGATACAATAAAAGCAATGCAATTCACTCAGAGTCAGGCTTCTTAGCTTAATTATCCTTGCAAATCACATTAGGCTTAGGATCATCCATCAGAAAAAATGTATCAACTTTCTGTGAAAAACAGTGCTTTTTCAGTATTACAAGTGAATTCGGAAGAAAAGCTACTACTGTAAAGAGTTAACCTGAAAATTAATGAAATTCAACTAATAAGAATGACACAAGAGTTTGAATCACAAGTTAATGAAAAGCTACTACTGTAAAGAGTTTGAATCACAAGTTAATTAATCATTTCCCTATTATCTACTAATAATTATAATCTGATAAGAAGATGCATCAATCTCAGGTTGCTCAAAACAGCTGAAAGGATCAACTGCTACGGAAATACATACATTAATCCTTTTTTCCAGCAATACAGGAATTAAATTGTCCACAGCTAGAGCTAGTTAGGGGAAAAAAGGCACTAATTTTCTACAGACAAGTGATAATTAGGTATCCGCCAATACAGAGAAATAGGATCTATAATTCGTGCTCAATGCAGAAAAGCAAACAACTCAGATCCGAAAATAAAAAATCGAATTCAAAATTAACACCTACGCCATATCAATCGCAGATCCACGTGAATCCAATAAATAATCATTCACCGCGGCCTCCGATTCAGTTGATGCAAGGCAGGAACCTGATTTTCGCCAAATTGAGCGGCAATCAAATGTTTTTTCACCACGCACACGCATCATGTACGATTGGAGAGCTCAAATTCACCGCAAAATTCACACGCAATCGGCGAATTAAGTTCCCGACCTGCACCAAGCGAACTAGAGGGCGCGGCAACAGAATCCAACACTTTGCTTTGAAGAGTATTCATCCAATAAATCCATAGCCATATCACAGAGAGAGGTGGGATTGCAGGTTGAGAGGTGACGTTGTTAATTTATAGCTGGAGCGGACGCAGCAGATACTGCCACGTATCCGGAATCAACGGCTAGTATGACGTTACAAAAGTAAGCGAAATTAAGATGAAAGTCGTTGGGAGTTGAGAAATAGTTCCTGGATTTGGAGATAATTACGGATAGACCACTGGAGGAGACGCGTGCGTGAACAGTATGAACACGTGCGCGTTATGGGCGACTTTATTCTTTGTTTCTACTTAGAAAAGGTAGATTTTCTACTATTCGTAATAATATAGAATTGATGGAACCTCTTTTTTATTACATTAACTATTCAAAATGAGTAAATTTGATCCGTAATATTTTATAATATCTTTTGAGATCCATTAACTATAAGTTAATATCAATTTAGCTATTTTTTTTACCTATTTTCAATATTTTCATGACCAAAATATCCTTAAGGCAATGAAGGACAATTCAATCTATTTATTCATCATTTTTTCTTTCTTTTAATTTATTTGGGATTAAGTTTAATAGATCTTATACTATTATTATTAATATATACCATACCTTATTTGAATATTATGATATTACTTCTAGTGCTAGTTAATAATATTTTTATATGGTTACATTCTCAATTATTTAGATAAAACTAAGATAAAATATTTTATTTTAATGAAAATCGTAATTTTATTA
The DNA here is from genome assembly GCF_004379255.2 of Salvia splendens. Classification (NCBI taxonomy): domain Eukaryota; kingdom Viridiplantae; phylum Streptophyta; class Magnoliopsida; order Lamiales; family Lamiaceae; genus Salvia; species Salvia splendens. The sequence goes on from NC_056051.1 coordinate 22,476,069, forward strand.
AACTGAAAATTTAAGTTAATCATAATATATACTACATTGAAATAAAAATTTAATAAAGTAAAAAAAATATGATTCACGAATAGTCAAACGAATAGATATGAAAACTATGAATAATTTTCATGATGTTGTAAATGACCTAATGATAATATTAAGTTGTGACATTGTGATATTAAACAATTGATACTTTGATAGCAACTATTGATTTTTTATTTAATTAAACAATCATAAGTTTGAATTAATCATATATTCAACTAAGAATGTCATTGTCTTTTTTTTATTGAATTGATTATTGATAATTTCAACTAATTTTTTTAGACTACACTAGCTACATAAGAGTAGATAAAATAAAACTTAGCTCTTTGAATTGTTTAAGATTCTATGTATAGCTTTAAGATTTAAAAATTAATATTTCATCTAATAAATTAAACTACTTTTATATACAAATATTGTATAATGTTTACATATATTTATATCTAAGTTATTTCACTATTAATATTAAATATAAAATATAGTACAACGATTTAAAATATTACAAATAAGTAAAACTAAAAGTAAATAATTAATAGTAATAGAATATTAATGTCATTAAGATATTTTTTTAAAAATTAAAATTAGTGTGAACATCTTTTTTGGTACATCAACTATCCCAAGTTACATACTTTAATGAAAATGAGAGGATAAATAAATTGAATTGCCCTCATTAGCCTTGAAGGTACTTTGGTCATGAAAATATTGGAAATAGTAAAAAAGTAGTTGAATTGATATTAACTTATAGTTGATGGACCTTAAAAGATATTATGAAATGTTACGGACCAAATTTGCTTATTTGAGATAGCATATGTACTAAAATAGATATTCCCTCTATAGAATTATATATATTGTACTTGTATTGGATTATCAATTTTTATTTTTTTTCTACACTTTTCTCCTGTTGGTTGGTCCATTTGGAATGGAATCTGATTTATAAATCTATTTCTGCGATTTTTTTTTTGCAACATTCTCTCTTTTTAACTACTCCCTCGGTCCTCCAAATTTTGTTACAATTTAACTAGACACGAGTTTTAAGAAATATAATAGAAAGTGAGTTGAAAAAGTTGGTAGGATGTGGGTCATACTTTTAAAGTATTAGTTTTATAATAAAATGTGTGTGAGAATAAGTTAATGGAATATGAGTCCACTACCATAAATGGTAAAAAGTGAAATGTGACAAATTTTATGGGACGGACGGAAAAAAATGTGATAAAATTTCAAGGACGGACGGAAAAAAATGTGATAAAATTTCAAGGACGGAGGGAGTATATTAAATTAAAGTGGTAAGAAAATATCTAGATATTTTTAGTTGGTTTGGCTTGGTTATAGTACGAGATTTTTTTTCTTTTAAAATGGGACGTGTGGAACATAAACATTTATAGAGTAAAAGCAGTGATGAGTGATGACAGAATGTTGGTTAATGATATTTAAAAAATTAAGTGAAAAGATAATTAAGTAGAGAAAAAATAATTATGTAATATATTGCCAAGAAAATGAGTTGATTCAGAAAAAAAATACAAATTATTTATACGGGAAGGAATAGATTAACTAAATAAGGGGTAATTACACTATACATACAAAATATTTCACCATTGTTTCAAATTAATACAAAAAATTTTAAGTTGACATATATCATACAAAAAGTTTAACTAATGTTCCAAACTAATACACTCCGTCTAAATTACTTAACACCGTTAGTTTTATTTGCTAAATGAGAATTATGCCTATAATACATTTTGTCCAAATCACTTAGCACCATTAGTTTTCTTTACTAAATCATAATTATGCCTACAATATGAAAACATGTACTCAATAAATTCAATATGACAAACTTCATGCAAAGAACACAAATGGAGATACATACATCAACCCATAATTCCCTCTTTAGAATTCCCCATCCAAAATTATTGTTTTAGCTTTCAACTATACACCAATCAAAGACCATTTTCAGTTTATTCAGATGAATATATATATCTACATTAAAATCAAAACCTACATATGGAACTTTCTTTGTGTCTTGCACCATTATTCTCTTGTGCTTTTTTGCTCGAAGATTCCACCATTGCATCGATTTTCAATTACTATTATGCAGACCGCGGGGGAGGTGTAACGAGGCAGCGCCTCCGTATGTGCAAGCGTCACCACCGTCGTCCAATTTTCCCCCGGTTTCAGGATTTTCTCCACCCAACACAGAGCGCCTCGGCCCTCGAAGCTCTCATCGATGTCTTCCACCGCCACCAAAACATCCTTACCTCCATTTATTATCTTCTCCACTTCACGAAATTTCTCTATATAACTAATAATGCTTACAAACTGCAAATCAATGTGGCCGGCGGCGTTAGCTCTGTTTCTTCTCCATGGTGACTGGTGTGGATGAGATTTGTGAGAGAAGAGTTAAAAGAAACACTTATCCGTGTTCTTTGTTATTAGTGTATTGAGGTTTTCATATTGAATGTAGGTTATCGTTATTGAATGGAGATTTTCATATTGCAGATATAATTCTTGATTTAGCAAATAAAACTAACGGTGTTAAGTAATTTAGACGGAGTGTATTAGTTTGAAACATTAGTTAAATTTTTTGTATGATATATGTCAACTTAAAACTTTTTGTACTAATTTGAAACAATTGTGAAATATTTTGTATGTATGATGTAATTACCCCACTAAATAAACAGCTACTCTTTCTGAATGAAAAAAATAAAAACGCTATATATATGGCCTTCAAGTCACCATTTAATCATTTTATTGGTGTATTTAGATTTTATTTATATAAAATATTACTCTTTTCTATTATAGTTGAATTATATTCTTTTATAAATATATTATTATACAGAGTAATTAAATCATTTTCTTTTAATAAAAATTAATATATTTAATCATTCTTATTTTATTTTTATTTAATTATTTTTCTCTTATATTTTATCTTTTTTCATTTATCTACTTTATTATCTTTGCTATTATATTATTTTTGTATTTAATTCAATGAACACCAATTTTTAAAAAAGTCATTTCTAAAAAATGGATTAATCATGCATTCCTTGTTTTCCACCGCTCAATCTTCATGCATTCCTTGCTTAATTGCTTTGCCGACTTCAATATTCAAAATTTCAGACTATACACCTGTTGACAAATGGAGTGAATGTGACCCATTGTAGCAAATAGTCAACAAATATAGATTAAATTGGAATATTATAAGGTGTCATGTTGTTCATAATAAGAATCGGTTGTGAATGCAAATGAAAAGGCATTATCCACGAGTCGGCCACTAGATCTATATAAAAGAAATAGAATCATTATCTTATTAAATTAAAATATAAAAGCGTTATGAAATTTGATAATCATTAAAATTAGAGTTACTGACTTTTGATATTTTATACTCCATCCATCCCATAAAAATTGTGCACTTTCCATTTTCATCCGTCTCATAAAAATATATGCTTTCCATTTTTGGAAAGTTATATCAATTTAATAATGTAGGTCCCACTATCCACTAACTCTACTTTAACTACCATTCTCCTCCCCTCTCTTACTTTATTATACCATTATCATCATCTCTCTTATTTTACCAATTTTATCTTAATTCTTATGTCATTTCATCCGCCCATATTTTTATAGGACGGAGGGAATAGGTTTTTTTCTTAGGTATGTATAAATAATTTTATTATTGTAATTCATATCCCCACTGAAAATTCTTTAAATTATATTAAATATTTTTAGTTTGGTCTCGCTTCCAAATGTAGACTCGTAGAGACGAACTGGCTAGCCAAGTCTATTTATTTTCTCCGTCCTACTATAAGCTACTATATTTACTTTATGGGATGTTCATCTAAAATGAGATTTTCTTTTTTGGAAAACTATACCCAATTACTCTCTTCTAGATTATTTTCTTTCCCATTTTATTCTTTCTCCTATGTCCTACTACTTTATTCTCCTCTAAACATCATTTTTGTATACCTCGTGCCAAAAAAAAAAAAAAAACATCTCCTTATGACGGAACTGGAGAGGTACTTCTTTTGATTACATTCACATTTCCAATTTACCACCATACATGATCTCCTATTCAAAATTCATTATATTTAAAAAAACAGAAGTTTTAATTCATTGTTTTGCAACTACTAACCATCTTCATAAATTTTAAAGGCATGTTTGATAGCCCAGAAAATGTAAGAAATAGGCTCATTTCCTTTTTTTTTCCATGCTTTGATACACTTCCAATTTTTTTGAAGAAGCCCGCAAAATACTTCGGCCCGACAAAGGCCCAAGAGTGTATACCAGCTTATCGGTGGAAACCAATGTTTTAAAAACCGGACCGGCAAGCGAACCGGCGTCATTACTGGTTCACTGGTTCAACCGGTTCACTGGTCGAACCATTGGTTGAACCGGAATACTGTTTAAATATATATATATATATATATATATATATATATATTAGTAAATAATAAAATTTAATCAAATGTTTTATCAATAAATATTATAGTATTATACATTTAATAGTATTGTTATAGAAAACAAGTCTTGTACTATTTTATTAGAATATTTAATGACGTTAAGTATAAATACAATAATAAATTATAATACACAATATTAAAAACTAGTATTAAACTCTATGTATAATTATAAACTCCTATATTATAAAACATTAGTGATTGTAAAAGTATAATTAAAATATAAGAAATATATTAAAATTAACAATTTCTTAAAAGAATATATAAAATTAAAATGAATTATCTTAAAAGAATATAAAATTAAAAAGAATATATTTTTAGTGAATGATAGAATTTTATTAATTTTTTATCAACAAATATAATTAAATATATAGATTATACTAGTAGTAAATTATTGTAAATAAAAAATTTAATATTTATGTATAAAAATAAATAAGTTCATAGTATTATTTTCAAAAAGTAATGCGGCAAAATAATATTATACACAAAGATATATGAATAAACATAAATAAAAAACATATATTTAGTTACTCCTAGTATATAATCAAATAGTAGTAAACTTTTAATATAATTAATCACATATTCTTAATATACATATATACGTATTAAACACGAATTATTAGTTTATATAGATAAAATATTTCGTGTTTAACATATGAAAATAATTTATATTCATATTACTACCAAGAAGTCTTTGTGGTGTAGTGGTAGAATTGTTGGTAAGTTCACCGGGAGGTCTTGAGTTCGACCCCTATCAAGGTCGAAATTTTAGAATAAAATTTTTGAAAAGCATTTGAACCGGTTTCCGGTTCCTGGCCAGACCGATCCGACCGGCCGATTTCGGCGGTTCATGGCGGTTGAACATGTCACTGGTTTTATAGTGCTAACCGGGCCGGACAACCTACCGGTTCGCGGTTGAACCGGTCGAACCGGCCGGTCCGGTCCGGTTTTTAAAACATTGGTGGAAACTTATCGTTGCTTCAACAGATGTTTGTTTTCCATTGCATCAAGAAACAAAATTGCTTCCAAAATTAGCCTTAGGCCATCCGCAATGGGCGGACGATGGCACGCCCGATGGCGCGCATCGTCCGCGCCATCGATCGTCCGCGCCCATTGCGGATACGGACGATAGGTCGCGGACGATCGTCGCGGCCGATACTAAGGGCGCGGAGGATGGCGCGCCCGATGCCTATCGTCCGCGCCATCGTCCTCCCCATTGTGGCGTACACGGACGATGGCCGCGGACGATAGGCATCGTCCGCGCCATCGTCCTCCCCATTGTGGCGTACACGGACGATAGGTCGCGGACGATGGCACGCGGTTTGGTTTTCTATTTAAAGAGCGTTTGTCATTCATTTGTGCATACCTCTACATATTCTCTCTCACAAATCCAACCAATATGAATCCCGGCGACGACACCAATAGTTCTAGTTCCTCTGATGAGTCCAGTAATAGCATAGATATAGCATTAAATGCAGTCGTTGAAACGGCGATGACGCATTGCTATGCGTTGATGCAGCGCCAGGCGGCAGCGGCAGCGGCCTCTGAGCAAGTCCATAGACCTATTCGACATAGGTCGTATATCCGACGCGACCACGCGGAAGCTCACACACGTCTGGTTGAAGACTACTTTGCCGATCAACCGCGATGGGGCCCGGCTGTTTTTCGGCCCGGCCATCGAGTTCACTGCCAACAGACGCCAATACCATATGGGGTACTACTTGGCCGATGGCATCTATCCACGGTGGCCTGTTTTTGTGAAGACGGTTAGCTGCCCAATTGGTGAGAAGAGGGTTTTATTTGCGCAAAAGCAGGAGTCGGCGAGGAAGGATGTCGAGCGGACATTCGGCGTGCTCCAATCACGGTGGGCAATTGTGAAAGGGCCGGCTCGTTTCTGGTTCAAGGATGTCATCGCCGATGTCATATATGCGTGCATAATCATGCACAACATGATAGTCGAGAATGAAGGCGGAAGCATCACCGATTGGAATGAAGATGATCGTGCATCTAGTTTGGCCGGCGCGTCGACCGAGCCACCCGATAGAGGGTTACCGTTAGGCTTCAACGAGGTTCTATCTAGACAGGCCTCAATGCGCAAACCAACAGGATCATGCGCAGCTCATGAACGACATGATCGAAGAAGTGTGGGCTCGCAACCGCCGTTGTTGAGTTCGCGTTTTTTTAATTCGCATTGTAATGTATTAATTTTTATTCAATGAAATGAAGTTTTTGAAATTCGTATTTTAATGTATTAATTTTGTTAAATTCGTATGAGTTTTGTAATAAATATTAAAAAAATGATGATGTGGCGCGCCATAGGGCGCGCCTTAGGGCGCGTCTTAGGGCGCCCCACTGCAGGTGAGGAGGTAGGAGGATAAAACTGCTGACGTGGCGCGCCATAGGGCGCGCCTTAGGGCGCCCCATTGCTAATGCCCTTAATCCCCTCTTCTCTTTTCTCTCTCTCTTCTTGAATTTCCGTCAGATTTACGGCTCTTCTCTTCCATCTTCTCTTCTCTTCTCTTCTCTTCCATCTTCTCTTCTCTTTTTCTCTTCTTGAATTTCCGTCAGATTTACAGCTCTTCTCTTCCAACTTCTCTTCTCTTTTTCTCTTCTTGAATTTCCGTCAACAACACCAAACCAATCCAGAGTTCTCTTCCATCTTTTCTTCTCTTTTACTCTTTCATTTTCGGTCAGATTTACAGCACCAAACCTTCACCTCTTCTGTTTTTCACATTGATTTTGGGTCAGATTTGCAGCACCACTCCATATTCTCTTCCCTTTTTTCTCTCTGAATTTCGCTCAGAGATGCAGCACCACACCACACGATTTTTAGACATCAATTTCTTTTTTACACGAATTTATCTCACTAAAATTGGCCTCTTGTTTGTGTGCAGCCCTATTCTCTGGAAGATTTATTCCCAGAATTGAAGGTTTTTGCATCGTTGAAGAACTAGGGCACATTGTGGTATATTTGATAAAAATAGAAAAGATTAAGGGCAATAATGTCTACACAAGGAATATCTCATTCTTCTAGTGGTGTATCAAACATGCGCTGATTTTTAAAAAGTTTAAAATCGAGAAAAACTTTCCTTCATAGTTTGGTTTATTTTCTGAATTTGTTTATTCTCTTGGATTTTCCAACTTGGGCTATCAAACATACCCTAATGGTAAAGGTAACACGTGAAACTCTTGCTCCATATATATTCATGAAAAGCAGATATCTGTATTATGGTCCCCTTATATGCATAACACATCCTTAGTATAGAACTAGAGACCAAATATTATTCATTGGATCTACTTTTTATGGATGAGATGAGATATTGTACAAATAATTTCTACCATTCATCCTAAGAGCAATTTACTTCATACCAGGGGCTATTTAGTCATAATACATTATTATAAGTTATTTTCATTTCTCGGGTGAAGTTATTTGATTATGAGATGAAGCAATGTAATTATAAGATGGAGAAATTATATCATAAGATGAAGTTATTTATTTTGGACTGTTAAATTTTGGCTCATTTTAACCGAAATGTTTCCATTTCTCGGATGAAGTACAGTGATTATAAGATGAAGTGATTGAACGACGGTAGTGTAGCAGCGGTACGGTGGCACACTACATTGGGGCCGAGTTGCGGGTGAATTTCAACCGGAGACTGACCTCGAGTCGGTGCCTGAATAACAACGTTGTACCGCGAGTAGGGAGGGCCGAGGCGCGACATTGGGAGCCGAGTTATGGCGGTAACTAACGCCGGATGTCACGAATCAAGGGTGGCTAGCTATAAGTTGCTGAGAAGGGAGATTGACGAAGAGGATTTTTCGGATAGCTAGGGTTCGAAATTGGGGGCAGGGATGAGAGTGAATGAGTTTGAGCGAGAGCAGATAGTGTGTGTGTGTGTGTCTGTGTGGGAGAGAGAGAGAGGGGTAGAGAGAGAGAGGCAAAACGTGAGTGAGAGGGGGAATGACGGGTGGCCTGCCGCCACTTGCCGGCGAAGGTAGAGGCACGGTAGAGAGATGCAGTGAGCGAGAGGTAAAAGATGGAGGAGAGAGGTTTTATCCGAAATATTTCTATTTCTCGAGTGAAGTTATTTCATTATAAGATGAAGCACAATGATTATAAGATGAAGTGATTGAATGATGGCAGTGTAGCAGCGGCCGCGGTAGCATACTACATTGGTTCATTTTGAGCGAGAGTAGATAGTGAGAGAGAGAGTAAAAGGCCAGACATGAGTGAGAGGGGGAATGACCGGTGGCCTGCCACCACTCGCCGGCGGAGGCAGAGGCACGGGAGAGAGAGGCAGTGAGTGAGAGGTAGAAGATGGAGGAGGGAGGTAGAATAATTTTTGGGGTGAATCACATATAGAAATAACCAATCTTGTATGTTGATTTCCATTAATACCCTTAAGTAATTATTTTGTAAATAAAATAATGAAATTATGGTAAGTTATATTTGACTACAAGATTATATCAGTCAAGATCATATTATAAAAATGGATGCACATAATTTGTTCTCTAGTTTAGCATTTAAAATTGGTTCGACATTGAATATAATCCTATCTGTATTATTGATATATTGATATCTATATGGATCTCATGATGTGGTCCCTTTTGGGTTAATGGATTGCAATAATCTGAAAAGTGAAAACCATGAATTTATTTGGATCATATATAATGGGCATCCATAGACTGGTATATTTCATCCAAAAATTATTCAAAAATTAAATAACTTATGGATCATAGTTCTCCACGCATAAAGTTATTATACATGCCCCATAATATTAGTTCCAAACATTAGAGCTGCGGGTTGTTGTATAGTTATATGTTTATGGAAATCAAATTAAAATTAAAATCAAGAATAATTCACAAAAGCAAGTAAATTACTCAAATAAGTAGAATATACTAATATGTTTGGTAAAGCATATTTGCTAATATATAATTAGTGTCCACTAAACGTATCAAACATGCAGCTTGGGTTCCTAAATATAAGGATAAATTGGACTTAAATATATTTTCTAGTTTTGATTAAATGTTATAAGAAAAAACAGAGAATAAATTGTACCTACTTTGTTCTAACACTGTATATGGATGTGGCCAATTTGATTTTGGACTTTAATAATCATTCAACCTTGGATTGGATCAGGCCCAAAATGTCAATACTTTTAAATCCACTAACCTAAATAACCCCGGTTTCAAATTTGATTAGGGCTCGTTTGATGGACTATCTATGTTTAGCCCATGATATGTACTCCCTCCGTCCCGCACTACTCGCACGTATTTCCTTTTTGGGCGTCCCAAGTTACTTGCACTCTTTCCATTTTTAGTAAAAATTTTCACCTACAGCCGTCATTTTTGACTTTCCTATACACTCATTCCTTAATCTCCGTGCCGAAAAGGAAATGAGCGAGTAGCTCGGGACAGAGGGAGTATTATGGTATGTGATAGTTATGTATCTAGTTAGTGTGTTTGGTAATTTAATTAAAAAAGTTAGCCCATCATTATTTGTGTTTAGTGCAAAGATAGAATTTCATGGATTAAAATAAGGTGGACTTACTTGAGCCATAAAAATAACCCGGGTAATTCACTAAAACATGTTTTAGCTATAAAAAGAGCTCTTATAATAGTAGAGATCAATCTCAATGTACTTCTTCAAATATTTGTACTGATAAATATAGCTTCAAGTACAATCCTATCAATTCTTCCTAGTACTCCTTGTACTCTAAAAACACTCTGTACGTATCACCATTCACCACACAACCATGATTTTCCAACTATATAAACTGGATCAACAGAAATCTTGAAAAATATAAAACAAAATCTCGATGAAGAAAATGATGCCTTATTGCCTATATTGGTGGTGAAATCCAACGGGGGCAACATGAGAACATATAATTGACGCATCATCAACTTACATGTTCTCAGGTCGCCCCTGTAGGATTTCCATCCACTCTCAACTCATTCACGAGATCATCAGGTTTAAGTCGACACTTTTATTTTAAAATTATATAGTTTGTTTTCTTGAAATTTAATGATTTTTGGCCTATGTTATTTCAGCACAAATATTTATAGTAAATAGAAACAGTTCATGAAAGTTCAATTGGTGTTTTGTTGATTCCATCCAATCATTTTGATTTGGTTCATCACTAAAATTAGTTGAACAAACAGAGTAAAAATTGAATTGCTATTATTTGTCTGGACTATTGGATTTTTATTTCAAACAAACATGGTACGTGCACCATCCCTAATTACATCACAATTGTAGTTATAACCTCTAATCGGAAATTAATGGACACCAATTGAGCATTATTGAAAACACATGAACTCTAAGATACATCCTGCATTCAATATATGCAAAATTTTACTCAATTTATACCATAAATAATAAAATAAGTATGTAGAGAATGCATTGAAACAATAAAAAACAAACTTGTTCTCAATGTTGGTCATCAATCAAATCCAAAATTCCATTTCTTAAGTTACAAAACATGGAAAATTGAAGACAAGAAAACACTCGAACTATCCATGTTTGCTTCTAAAACTAGATCAAAATTGAATGTTGAAGAATCTTGGGTGTTAGATTATTAGTCTTATAGCTGCTGCAATGTCAAACAGCTCCCCCTCTTCAACTTTCTTCCACACTCCATCGATCATCAGATGCCCTCTAATGCCTAGTGCAGTTGAATCACTCTCATTTTGCATCCTAACCTCGGCTTCAACCGCTACCTTTTTTACAGGCGTCCAGTCCATTTTCTCCATGCTAACCTCGGCTTCTCTTTTACCGTTAATCTCCTTGCCGCTAACTTCTTTAATACCCGACAGTGTAACGACTTCCCCGTGACTCTCAACGCGGTCAAGGGCTGGAAGCTTACCTGAAAAGCCGATCGTATAGGGCAGCATCCCAATGGGACATGGAGTCCATGATTTGGCCACACTCCATCTCCTCTTGGTTCTGACCTTACCAAGATCCGGCTGTTCGTGTCTCCTCTGCATCCGTTGTTGTTTGATTGACTCGAGCTTCTCTTTGGCTTCAAGTATGGAGTACTCTTGTTGGGAAAGAAAGGTGTGATCTTTAGGGCTGGTGGAGTTTGCTTCTAAAACCGCCGGCTGCTCTAGTAAAGCAAGCTTCTTGAGTTTCTGGATTAGGGAGCTCCCACCGGCCAGTTGTGCTAGGGTGACGGCCGAAGCTGCGAGCTGCTTGTTACTGGGCATGGAGGCCAAGAGGCATCTCTGCAATAATCCTAAAACAGTTGCTCTTGGGAGATTTTTCTCCATTTTGGAGGCTTTGGTTTCTGCAGATTCCTTTGAACCAGCAGGTTTCAGTGTCTTAAGATTTTCGACGAGCCATTCAAATAAATACGAAAGCAGTTCAGCTCGACGAGATTTTGCAGAGTCCACAGGAGATTGAAGGTCATCTAATGAATATACACAACGAATTAGTTCTATGGTGAATGTAAACATCAAAATATGTAAATCTAAATCTTTTTTTAGATGTACGAGTAAAGTTCGACACGGTCGTATTACCTGTTTTACAGTTCATGGTCCCATTGGTCTCTATCTTCTCAAGAACTGCCTGGCTGAGTATTATAAGCAGCTCCGGCTCTTTTCTTGACAGTTTCAAGACAACAGATTTCCAGTCATCAAATGCCGTATTGTTATTTTGAGTGGTACCAACGAATTGTGGATCCTCCGATTGCTCGGTTAAATTGGACGTCTCCATGGCGTTTAGCAAGTATTCCAACAAAAGATAGACTAGTTCGGTAGAAAATGAAGAATATAAGCGGAGGGCATTCTTCATTGCCTTTACGAGCAGCTTTTTAGAACCTGAAAAATATGTGTAAGACCAATCAATCATCATAACCTAATACATGGTAGTAGGCTTATTCGAGATGAGAGAAAAATCTCGTGCAAATTCTCTTATCATAATGTTCTCTTGAGAACTTTACCTGCAGAGTTGGCATTCGATGACTTCCCAGCTGCAAGAAATAGAAACTTACTACGCGCAGGCAAGAGTTCCGTTGGCTTAAGACCTGCACATTAGTTTTTAAGTCACTTCTTATACAGCAAGATGTCATCAATTAACAACTAGGAATCTTAATGGTGTTGGACACGAGTATTCTGCTATGATGGATATAACCGAAAGCACCAGAATTCGGCAATGCATAAAAAGTACTCACGTTTTCCCTTGACATGTGCAGAACTAAGTTTTGACATTTGTTTCGCCTTCAGACAGAGAGAAACTTCACGCAGGCTGCGCTTGATTTCTTTCCTGAGATTGGCGGTTTTATTGTTTTGCACAGGAATTGCCTTTTCTTGAGGTTCCCAATAGTAAGATATCAACCAATCAAGTGCCTGAATTATATTTAGAAAAACATCCAAAGAATTAGTGTACAATAACTGCATTAAATGAGCCAATAATGGGACACCGAATGCTGTGCATATCAGTTCATCAAGGTTTTACAAAACCATTATCCAACAGGCGAAAGCTACTATTTACTAAGCAGTTCCTAAAATGAGTAATTCAAATAATTGAATTTCTGGAAAATCGACACGAAAATCAAAAGTAACTAATACCGGGGCATGAGCTGATTATTGGAACATGTCCATTTTAATGGTATAACAGAAGTTGTATAAAATGAGGGGGAAAAGTGCAACATTCAACTATAACTGCTCAGATTCTCAGAATACAAAATTACCTTTGTCGATGCAAGACGGACCAGTTGAAGAGAAGGGAGATCACGGTGAGAACCCTCTACAGAATACAAATGCCAAATAAAGTTCAGGTTACGGAAATGATACAACTACACTGCATCTATCATAGAATTTTGTTGACAAGTTTTCATACAAGAAACACTGCAGGATTTTAGTAGTGCTCGGATAAAAAAGGGTAAAGAGGATGATGCAGCAAGACAGAAACTCAGACATACTCACCATGACGAATATCAATAAGCATTCGGGGAATCCCAATGGCATCAGCCGCTTCCCCTATCGAGATTTTATTCTTTTCCCGGGTTTTCTCAACGACACCATTGACAAGCCTTGTGGAAGCGAAAGAAAAGTTAAAATTCAAGCGAAAGGAAACACTCAGTCTTGCCTACATAAAACCTAAAACGACAAACCAATCAGTGAAAGTAGAAAAGTATGGTCACCTCACAATAGCCATACAATACAGCATGGCCAACAGCTCCTCTGATTGCGAAGCAGTTTCATCCAACTCATTTCTACAAAGAAAACAAGAATACATATCAAAGGTACTTCCATTGCTCCTCCTCATCTTCTAATCAAACTAATAATCCGAATCATAAATTCTCAAAACATACTAAATTCCTCTATATATGCATACAGATAGCTGAAGCTCTCATTTTCAGTTACAGAAAAGAATTAGGAAAAGATGCAATCCTAGAAAAAATCAACTTAATCTTCTAAAAACAAAGAACTCTTTTGTCAAATTAAACAACCAAACACAAATGTGACGTTATACAACCAAAGTAATCACCAAAGTAAGTATATTTCACTGATTTTTGTCATCTTTTCCCCAGTAAAAAACCTCAATTGATTTGATAGGATAGAAAATACCTAAAAAATGGATCCTTCTGCTGAATTTCAACGATGGAAGCAGTAACATCAACCGCCACAGGGATGCACCCTCTGCTCCGCCACGTCGATATCTAGCACCAATCAAATAAATCGAAATCACTCTCAAAACAATAAACAGCAGCACGAAACCCAAGAATCTGAGCTTCAACAATTCCAATCCAATCAAATTCAAAGTTTTCACCCTTCGGAGCGAGAATGCGACGGAATCAAGAGACGAAGAGAAAAGCGAGCCTCTAACGAACTTCCATTCGTCCCAGCTCATCCACGGAACCAGCTTGAAACTGTGCGACTTGCTGTCAACGACGTCGTTCCGCTCCTGCTCCTGAAACCCTAACACTGACTCCATTCTGTTTTTTTTCCTTTGCAGAATTCAATAGCAAATTTCTAGTTTTTGAGGAGAAGACCCGGCTTTCAATGAAGAATTGAACCGGTCAGTTCGTTGTCAACCCGGTTCTGTTTGGAGAAAAAAAGAAAACGGGCCTAGAAAGGCCCGCGAAACGGAATTGGCGCGTGCGGTCTCAACCACCAAAAAAAAAAGTCCCCTTATATAACGGGTCTCTTGAATTTTGTTTTCCAACCGAGACTGAAGCACCGGAACCGAAACCGAATTGGCCTCGGTTCGGGTCGGTTCCGGTAACCGAATTAAAAAAAAATAAAATTATGTAGTTTACAGGTATTGATCCTTGTACGTTGCACACGAAAAATTCCCATCTTGGCCACCACTTGCGCTACATTGTGGTTTTAGTGTTTAATCGGTTCTTTAATTTAATAATCGAGTATAACCGATAATTGAATGGGGCGGTTCTCGGTTATCGGTTCGGTCATCGGTTAACCGACTAACAGATGACCGATTTATCAGCCCTATTTCCAACTTTGCAATTGCGTTCAGTTATTAATCTTATTGCTTACGCCACTTTGAGACCATCTTTCTCTATTTGAAATTTGTAAGTATATATGATCTCTCTTGCTTGCTTCATTACTGCTGATTTTTTCTGATTTTGATTGTTTGATAATGATGAGAAGTTCTTGCACTTGGAAACATGCGGCTGAAATGGTAAGGAAGAATAGGAAAGGAAAGTAATCGGTTTGTAATGAAATCGTGAGAAAATTTCTCAAATTTAAAGACTGAAAACAAAAGATTCAATTTTTATAGTGCTGAAAATAAATGTGTTCTTAGCTTAGTTAATTACATTTTTTTAGCTGATAATCAAATTGATGCCCTCTTCTATTTGCATTTCGCGATGCTATTGAATTTTACATGCTTTTGTAATGATTATAATGTATGATTATATGTGTGGAGATATGTGATTATGTGAATGATGATGATTGATATAGGAAGGCGTGGAATGGATCTCCGGCCTTGCTGTCATCGCCTCGTCTTGCTCTTGATACTCATGTTGCTGTCACAAGCTCGTGTATCATCGAGCTGGTTCTTTTCATCGAACGAAGAGGATGCTCATTCAAGCAAGAAGGAGGCGGTTTACAGCAATGTGGCTTCTGAGTTTTCCTTGGAAGCACTCCATGACAACAAGAAGGGGATCCGGTTGATCGAGAACGCCAAGAACAAGATGCTCGCGCCAAATTCGTGCTGGCAGACGGCCTACCAGGGCGTGTTTGAAGGATGCGCTAGGACCCTTGCTGACGAGGAACTACGGTCTAGGCTGGCGTGGAGCCTTAGTGATTGCTTCCAGAGGCACACGGGCCGGCCTTCTTTCCCTCATTGCGATCCCAAGTCCAAAATGCGGAATTGTTTGCAGAGTTTGGATAGAGATAATCACCAAATCTATCTTGAATACTTTCTCGAGACGAACTCCATCTGTCACCAATTGCAGTGAGCAGTCATTTGTAGCCATTTTAGATTATCTGTGTTTGTTCTATTGCTTTTCATTGGTGAAATCTGTTGTAGGACACAGGCGTTCAAGCATCAAACCGAGAGATTGGTGAACGAGCTCAAGAGCACTGCTGAGTATGCAGAGGTGAAGCTAGGAAAGATCGAAGAGCAGGGGGAGATACTGATGCAGAACGCGGAGCAAGTTCATGATTCTAACCTTAATAGATGTCCGGACTCAGAAAGTTGCTGAGACATCGAAAGTGTTGGAGGATCACGTGAATTCCGTGTTGAGGTACTCTGAAGTGGTCTACGAGCAGTCTAAGGGGATAATGTCGTCTCAGATGGAGCTGAGCCAGGGGCAAGCGTTAATGAAGGAGAATTTGGCACAGGGAATGGAGTTGCTTCAGAACTCGTACGAGAATCTTGGAGACGAGATTGTTAAGTTGAGAAACGAAGCGGCTGAGATAGAGATCGAGATTGGGAAGGTTGGGGATGCAATGTCTTCGAAGATGGTTGTTTTACAGAGTAAAGCAGATGATATAGGGAATATGGCCGGGACGTCGTTGGATAAACAGAAAGAGCTTTTGGACGGGCAGTCTATAGCTCTCGAGGGGCTCGATTGTCTCACCAAGTTTCAGTCACAGGCCCTTGAAGAGAGCAGGTATAAACTTCTCATAGTTTTCTAATCACTAATAAAATAAACGAACCGTTGCAACGTTAATTTACAGGTTAACGCTGCAGAAGTTGGCTGAATTCGGGCATAAACAGCACGAGGAACTACTCGAGAAGCAGAAGCAACTCCATAAGTCTCACGATCATCTGGTGGAGAACTCGAAACTGATATTATCAGCTCAGGTCTGTGCAGTCTTCCAAAGTTTTTCCAAACTCGAATGTTTTAGTACACGATGAGAACACAACCGTATTATTGCAGGAAACATTTGAATCAAAGCAAGCAACCATGTTTGTTGCCTTAGATAAGCTCTTTGAACTGCACAATGCTATGCTGTTTGGGTCACGTGTCATCATCGCGTTCTTGGTTTACTCGTTTGCAATATTCATCGTCTACATGCTGACCAGCATAAAGCACGCCTACAGCGTGAGGCATAGGCTGTATCTAGGCCTGTGCGCGACGTTCTTCATTGAGATAAGTATATTTTGGACTGTGACAAAAGATGTTGAGCGACAAAGATGGTTGATACACGTTGTTAGGTCACTCTTCGCGCTCTCAGCATCCGTCCAGTACGTTTATGCCATATTTACCTACAGGTAACGTTTTTAAAAAATCTCGTAGAGAAAAACTAGTACGGTAAATGAATAATCTAGCGTGCAAAACCAGAATTTGGCCAAAGTTCGTTAATAAAACCCTATCCCTTTGCGATATTGAGTTGGATTGTGTTGTGAAGGGATTACGAGGTGTTGAACCACGAGATTCTAATGACGTTAATGGAGAAGGTAAACAGCATGCAGCGGAGCAAGGAGATGGTGGCGTGGGACACAGATGTCGAGAGAGAGATGAATTGGCGTTCGTGGGTGGATACAGAGCTGACGGAAGATGTGCAGCTGCTGGAGGATCCTGACTACGTGCTGCCTGAGGAATTCGACGAGTCAAATTCCTCAGTCACCACTTTGCATACGAAGAGTTACAACCTTCATAGGCGAAGTTAAAAGTTATGGCACACAGAAATGCCTAGTTTTGTGTTGTAGTAAGTGTTTAGTTTTTGTACAGATGATTTGCAATAACATAACTTTAATAACTTCAATAGCATTATTATCAGCAAAAAAACTGAGATTAATTAAGAAAGAGGATCCTATTTTAATGAAAAAGGAAAAACAGGATTCCTCTCTTCAACTAGTTCTTGAAGTACAAGCTGGTGGATGATGTATGGTGGTTTGATTGACCGGCAAAAGGAGTTTGCAATCCAAATGCAACGCGTACTTAACCGAGCCAACGAGCCAGACCTTCCACCTCGTCCTCGACATCCCTTTGAGGTCGAGATCGACGACTCTCTGCTCCAACGACAAGTTAACCGCGTCGGCCTCTTCTTGGTTGAGCGGTATGGAGTGGGACTGCGCGACGAAGTTGAGCTCGAGGGAGTGGTTGGGTTTGACGTCGAAGGGGTCGGCCTTTAAAATGGCGATCTTCTGGTTGCGGAAGCTGAGGATGTAGGTCATGTCGTAGAAACGGGCGTGGGCACGGGTGTTGTCGTTGTCGGCCTTGATGACGATGGTGGCCTGGAGCATCATGAGGTTGGATTGGTCGAAGTAGATGGTGTCCATTTGGGCACGTTCGACGCTGACTTGGGGCACCTTGGGGCGGATGGTGGCGTACCCGATGAAGACCACGATGCCACCGATGATGACAAGCACGGTTAGTATGGCGCAGACGATGGAGACGCACCAGATTAAGGGGTGGGTAGTTTGGTTGGGACCTAACCGTTTTGGCATTGGGGCAGTGGTGGTGGGGGAGGTGGAGAGAGGGCATTAGGAATGGAAGTAGAAATGTTTAGGTAATTTTTGTAGGAAGAAATTGAGGGAAAGAGGGGGAATGTTGATGGGTTCTTAGGTTTGAAGGGTGGGGAAGGTTTTGGTATCTACTTTTCCTATGCATAAAGCCATCTTCCTCAATTATTCTAACTTATGATGGCCTACTTCCTACAACTTTTAACATAGGAATGTGTAATTTATAGCAAGTTCAGTTTGTAAATGGGAGAAACCAATGTATAAAGATTTCATTAGAAATTAGGTTGCACAACTTAAAACTTACTACTTGAACAGTCATGCAAGTTATAGACATCAATATAAATTCCTACAAATGCAATCCAAAAGAGGAAATTGTCTAGAGTTTTGGGGTGGATTATGTCATTCTTTGCTTCAAGGCATTGACAAATAAGTAAGTAAGAGTATTTTATAAAATGGAAAAATGACAATTGAATCATGAAAGATGTCAAATCCTGGTCTTACCCGATTGTGTTGTAGCCGTTTTTAAACATGTCACTCACCACATGAACATGTATTCTTATTAAGAAAGGGAAATAGCATTCCGAACAATTGTAACATTCTCACTATTTATAATTCAATTTTTAAAAAGTGTGACTGAATCAGTTTTTAGCTATAATATTATTGTAATTTATATAATGATATATTTTTAGAAAGAATCAAGAGAAATGGACATAAATGTTTCTATTGAAAACATTATTCACTTTACAAAATTCGATGGAAAAATGAAAATCATTGAAACATATTGGAATAGAGTGAATAGAGTGAAAGTTGGTAACGGTATGTTTCTGTTGGAAATGGATTAGCAAACGGTTAGAATGCAAACAGGTAACCATATCAATATTCTCTCTTCAACACGGGTGCCGTCGTGCGACATTTTCACCCGTCAGTTCAACACCAAAAAATCTCGCAATTTTGTCTGTAGCAGCAATCATCTTTCCAAATTCAACTTTCCTCGTCATTGCCGTTGCTCACTTGCTCTTCCTCTTAACAAAAATCCATTTTAATTTATCGTACATGAATCCCGACTTTCCGCCGCCATGAATCCCGCCAAAACCTTAGCCAGAATCCCCGCGCCGCCAAGCCTAAACCCGACCAATATCAAATGGAACGACGTCGCTTTTCCATTTTGCCACAAACTCCCTGTTTTTGTGCCGACGAGATCGGCGCGCCTAATTCCTAACTCAGTTCGTACTGTTGCGTCGGATTTTACTTCAGCTGGAGTTTCTCAGAATCCAGAGAGAGAGAATTCTGAGAATTCTGATGGATTAGAAGAGAATGTAGAGAAGGTGATGGTGATGAAATTATTGACGCATTTTTATTGGGATTTTATTCAATTGTTGTGGCTGCTTGCTTGCAGGTTATCTATGGATGCCGGTTCTTCGCCATCCTCGCGGTTTGGGGATCGCTTATCGGATCGTTTCTTTGTTTTATCAAGGTCGGATTTGTCGATTCATGACTTGTAGTATATTTGTTACTGATGTTCGATTCGTTAGACCAAATAATACTAGTCAGTACATGATGAATCGGCGAATTTTTGATGGTGATGAATGCACGTAAAAATAAAGGAAGATCAACCCACAGAGATTTACGTGGTTCGATTTACTGAGGTAAATCTACGTCCACGGGAAGAAAAGAGGGCAGAGTTGTATTGCTTGATCTGTTTTCTACAGCTAACAATACAGACTTGCTATTTGCTATTTTCTCTCTAGAGAGCTTAACAGAAGTTAACAGAAGCTAACCCTATCTATCTGATCTAGGTTCTATTTATACAAAGGACCAAGATCGTGGCATGCAGCTATTTACTAGGTAGTGGATGTCGTGGAGGTCGTGGCGATCTTGCATGGGTCCACTATCCTGCATGAGTTAATAACTGCTTGACACCACTAAATAGATCGTGGGTGTAGTGGAGGTGGAAATCCTGCATGAGTCCACTATCTCCTAGTTCGGTCGAATACTGAGACCGAACTGCTGAATTATTGCCGAGCAGCTTTTGCCGATCTGAGAGTAGAGCTTGATGCCGACCTGAGAGCAGAGTTTGATTGGTTGGCTTTTACCGAGCTGTAGGCTGGGGCCGAACTCTGTGGTTGTGCCGAACTGAACTCTTGAGTCATGCCGGACTGATACTCTTTAGCCATGCCGAACTGATACTCTTTCTTGGGCTTTACTGCTGTTGGGCTTGTTTAGTACGTACTCCATCACTACCCCCCCCGAAAAGTGAAGTGAATCACTTCGGCATTCTGGATAAAGGTACGGGGTAGGTTGATGTTTGTCCTCGGTCTGATGAAGTGAACTCTTCTTTGACCGGACTTGGTTTGTGTCCTAATTTGGCGAGTTTTATCGCTCGGATCGAACTTTCCGTTGTCCTAATTTGGGGATCGGACTTTCCCTTGTCCTAATTCGGCGAGTTTTATCGCGTGGATCGGACTTTCCCTAGTCGTAATTCAGGCAAGTTTTATCGCGAGAATCAGACTTTTGTTGCAGTTCGTTTCAGACGAAGTGCTTGATTCTTAAGCCGAATTGTGGTCTTGTATCTTCTGTAGAAGCTTGGACTTCGCAATCGTTGGCTTATCGCAGCTCGTTTCAGACGAACTGCTTGTTTAAGCTGAATTGTGGTCTTGTATCTTCTGTAGAAGCTTTGACTCACAATTGTTGGCTTATTGCAGCTCGTTTCAGACGAACTGCTTTTTTAAGCTGAATTGTGGTCTTGTATCTTCTGTAGAAGCTTTGACTCACAATCGTGTGCTTGTATTTGTTCTAAGAAGGGGATCAGCCTTCGAAGAACAAGATACCTCAGTAACATTTGTAAGAGACGACACGCACAGAGACAGACAACACACAGACAAAACGCACAGAGACAAATAAAAAGCACATAGAGAAACAAAGATCAAGCAAACCAAATAAAGCACATTGAGCAAACAGGACTCAAGACTGACTGACCGGACTGTCTCTTACAAATGGAACTTTTTGAGGTTGGAAATGTGCCATGTTCGGGGCACCTGTTCTCCTGACATGTGAGCCAATTTGTAAGACCCTTTGCCGAGGACTTCTGACACCCGATACGGACCTTCCCATGTGGGTTCGAGCTTGCCCAGCTTTTCTGCTCGGCTTACTTCGTTGTTTCTCAGGACGAGATCTCCCACTTGAAATTGCAGCTTCTTCACCCTTTGGTTGTAATACCGGGCTACTTGCTCCTTGTACTTGGCTGCTTTTATGCATGCCAATTCTCTTCTTTCTTCGGCAAGATCTAGCTCAGCTCTCAGTCCGTCGTCATTCATTTCTGAGGAGAAATTTAGAGTTCGGGGACTGGGTACGCCGATCTCCACCGGAATCACGGCTTCAGTGCCGTATACCAGACTGTACGGAGTTTCACCGTTGGAGGTTGTGGGTGTAGTTCGGTAGGACCATAGGACTTGAGGGAGATTTTCTACCCATTGTCCTTTGGCTTGTTCTAACCGAGCTTTTAACCCTTTCACCAGGATACGATTTGTTACCTCCGTTTGTCCGTTTGCTTGTGGATGAGAGACCGAAGTGAACCGCTGTTGAATATTCAGCTCTTGGCACCAATTTTTGAACGTCTTGTCGGTGAACTGAGTCCCGTTATCCGAGATGAGGATGTGGGGTATGCCAAATCGGCACACTATGTTCTTCCAGACGAAGTCCAATGCCTTTGAGCTCGTTATCGCAGCTAATGGTTCAACTTCCACCCACTTCGTGAAGTAGTCCACGGCAACGATTAGGAATTTCATTTGCCGAGGAGCTTGAGGAAGTGGTCCCACTATGTCTATGCCCCATTGCATGAAAGGCCAAGGGCTTTGCATAGTGGATAGATCGGTCTGCGGCATCCTTGGGATATTTGCATGGATTTGGCACTTCGGGCATGTCTTGACGAGCTGCACTGCTTCTTGTACCAAGGTTGGCCAGTAATATCCCCATCTTAGAACTTTTTTAGCTAAAGCTCTAGCTCCGATGTGGCTGCCACACGATCCTTCATGAACTTCTCTGAGGATGTAGTCCGTCTCTTCTGGTCCTACGCACCGCAATAACGGCTGGAGGTAAGACTTTCTAAAGAGGACTCCTTCATGAAGTTCGTACCGGAGTGCTCGGCACGTGATCTTCCGAGCTTCTCTCTTATCCTCGGGCAATTGTCCTTGATCCAGATACTGCAAGATTGGCGTCATCCAGTTCGGCGAGCTGGACACTGAATGTACCTCGGCTTCATCAATGCTTCGATGCATTAATTCTTCCGCCTTTGAGCTCGGATCTGAGGCCAACTTACTTAAGGTATCTGCTCGGCTATTTTCCGCTCTGGGAACGCGGATTATCCGAAAATAGGAGAAACTTCGGCTGATGCTTTGCGCTTTGTCCAAATACTTCTTCATTCTCTCGTCACGAGCTTCACTTGTACCCAACATGTGATTTACTATGACTTGTGAATCACAATGGACTTTGAGAGATTTGACGAGCAGACTTTGCGCTAACTGGAGTCCGGCCAGGAGGGCTTCGTACTCAGCTTCATTATTAGTAGTGGAGAATAGGAACCGAAGTGAGTAGGTTACCTCGTGTCCGTCGGGAGCGACGAGTAAAATACCAGCTCCACTTCCCATCTTGTTTGAAGCTCCATCTACGAATCCGCTCCAGCAGTCTGGCGGCTCTACTTCGGATTCCAAGGGCTGTGCTAGTTCGGCATTGGCAGACTTTTTCTGTTCGGCAATGACAGGGATTGCTTGATCGAACTTGGCTTCTGTAAGAAAATCTGCCAAGGCTTGTCCCTTGATGGCTTTCCGAGGTAGGTACTCGATTGAGTGTTCTCCCAGCTCTATGGCCCATTTGGCGATTCTGCCTGATGCTTCTGGCTTGGTCAAAACTTGCCGAAGAGGTAGATCGGTTAAGACGCATACCTTGTGAGCATAGAAGTATGGCCGCAGTCTCCTTGCTGCATTTACTAACGCCAGAGCAATTTTTTCTAGAGGTTGATACCTTGTTTCTGGACCTCTTAATGCTCGGCTTGTAAAGTAGATGGGAAACTGCTTTAGGCCTTCTTCTCGTACAAGCACCGCGCTGATGGTTTGATCTGATGCCGCTAAGTATAAGAATATTACTTCGGCTTCGGTTGGAGCAGAGAGAATAGGAAGCTCGGCTAGATAACTTTTGAGCTCGTCAAAGGCCTTTTTCTGCTCGGCTCCCCACTCGAACTTGGGTGCCTTTTTCAACACCTTGAAGAACGGCAGTTGCTTTTCGGCTGCTTGGGAAAGGAATCGGTTCAGTGCGGCTAGACATCCGGTTAGCCTTTGCACGTCATGTATGGACTTCGGCATTGCCATGTTCTGAACGACTTGAACTTTTGAGGGGTTTGCCTTGAGTCCGTCCTTCGAAACCCAACAACCCAGAAACTTTCCCGAATCTACCAAAAAGGTACACTTTTGGGGATTAAGTTTGAGGTTGGCTTTCTTGAGCACGTTGAGAGTGGACTTGAGGTTGTGCTCGTACTCCGAAGTGCTTTTGCTTTTGACGACTATATCGTCAACATACACTTTGACCTCCTTTCCAATCAGGTGCCGAAAAAGCTTGTCTACCATCCTTTGATAAGTGGCTCCGGCATTCTTTAAACCGAATGGCATCTTTTTATAAGCGAAAATGCCGAAATCGGTAATGAAAGCTGTTTTCGGAGCGTCACTCTCATCCATCAACACTTGGTGATATCCTTTGTATAAATCAAGAAAACAGAAAATTTCGAAGCCGATCAAAGCTTCTACTTTTTTATCTATATTCGGAAGGGGATAGCAATCTTTTGGACAGTGCTTGTTTAGATCGGTAAAATCTATGCACATCCGCCATCCTCCTCCTTTTTTCTTGATCATCACAGGATTGGCCACCCAAGAAGGATATTTCACCTCGAATAGTACATCCGCTTTTAGTAATTGGCGGACTTCGTCATGGATGACTTGGCTTCTTTCTGCCGCAAAGAGTCTTTGCTTCTGTTTTACTGGCCGGATTGAAGGATCAATATTTAACCGATGAGTGATTACCTCGGGGGGCACTCCGGTCATGTCCAACGGAGACCATGCAAAGACATCTTTGTACTCCTTGAGGAGCTGAATGGTCTTTTCCCGGAGTAGAGGCGTTCCTGCGAAGCCGACCTTGACCGTTCTGGATGGATCATCTTCGTATAACTGAACGGTCATTGAGTTCGGCTCTGAAGTGACTTCGGTCATCTCGCTTGCCTCTGACTCCGGTTGCTGTGATTGCTATGCTTGATGGTGCCGAACTGATTGCTCGGCACTTTTAAGCGCAATCTGCAGACATTCTTTTGCTCTCTTTTGATCACCTCGGATGACCGCTATCCCACCTTTAGTGGGGATCTTGATGGTGAGGTGATAAGTAGAGCAAACGGCCCGAACTGTGTTGAGCCAGTCTCTCCCCAGGATGATGTTGTACGGGGACCGAGCTTTCACCACAAAGAACTCGATCATCGTATTGGAGCTTGTAGGCGCTTTTCCCACCGTGATCGGAAGGCTGATAATACCTTCTGGGCGGGTGTCCTCCTGGGCGAAACTTTTCAGAGGAAGTGGAGCCGGATTGAGCCGAGCTGGATCCACTTCCATTTTATCGAAACATTCTTTAAAAAGAATGCTGACTGATGCTCCTGTATCCACAAATACTCTGTGGATCAGTTTGTTTGCCACTCCGGCTTGAATGACAATAGCGTCTTGGTGAGGAGAGATGGCTGGGACGGGATCGGCGTCTGAAAATGTAATCACTTCGTCTTTTTTCAGCCTTTTATGTGTTGGCTCCTCTTGATTGGAACCTCTGCGTTCTGCTTTTAGGGACGACTTAGTCTTCCCGGCAGGGAGAGCATCAATAGTCAGGATTACTCCATCATATTGCGGCTCGTCGTCGTCTTCGGGATCCTCATGCCTTTTCGGGTCCTGAGGATTGCAGTTCGCACCTCTCTGTCTTTTGTTCTTTTTCGGCTGCTTGCTTTGGTATTTTTTTAATGTTCCTGTTTTCACAAGAACATCAATATCTGCAGCCAAATCTCGGCACTCCTCGGTATCGTGTCCGTGGGCCTGATGGAAGGAGCAATATTGATCCTGAGGTCGCCGCACGGCTGATTTCGTCATCCGCTTTGGTCTTTCGAACATATCGGAATGTAGTTCGAAAATTTCCGCTCTTGACTTGTTCAGCGGTACGAACTGAGCGGGCGGCTTCTCGGGGTTGAGACGTGGTCCCAATCTGCCTTGTACCGGTGCCCTTTGAATTCTTTCAAAAGGAGTTCGGCGAGGAAGCCTCTGATCGCTATGATCGGGCTTCTTTTCGTCTCCTCGGGATGAGCTGTCTAAAGACCGTTTTCGACGGTCTGCCTCATCCGCACGGGAAAACTGGTCCGCAATGTCCCACATTTCTTGAGCTGTTTGCGGACCGCACTCCACGAGCTTTCTGTAGAGAGCTCCGGGCAGGATTCCATTTTGGAATGCCGAAATGACAAGTAGATCATTGAGATTATCTACTTGTAGGCATTCCTTATGGAATCTCGTCAGGAAGTCGCTGATCTTTTCGTCGCGACCTTGACGTATAGAAAGCAGCTGAGCCGAAGTGATCCGGGCTTCTGCTTTCTGAAAGAACCTCCTGTGGAAAGCATCCATTAGATCTCGGTAGGATCTAATGCTGCCTTGAGGAAGGCTGTCGAACCACCTTCTGGCGTTCCCGATGAGCAGCTCGGGGAACAGCTTGCACATATGGACCTCATTGAGACCCTGGTTCGCCATATTATATTGGTAGCGTCCCAAGAAGTCATGAGGATCCTCTAGCCCGTCATAAGTCATTGACGGTGTCCGGTAGTTCCGCGGCAAAGGAGTTCGGGTGATGTCGTCCGAGAACGGAGTCTTTAATGCTCCGTACATGGCGAACCCGACATCTCTTCGGTACGGAGGAGATGGAGTTCTCCTGTGGTTCCGGTACCGAGGAGGAACAGGAACATGTCGGGGTTGAGGATTCTTTCTCCTGGAAGACACGTCACTACTGCGGTAGTGACTTTCATGTCTGGATGAGGAGGGAGAATCCGCCGTTGTCTTCTCCGGCTGTTGGCTCTTCTGCAGGAAGGTTAAGAACTCCTCCTGCTTCTCGGCCAAGAACAGCTTGACAGCTTCATTTAAATCGGGCTGCTGGGAAGACTCGGTGCGATGACTCTTGGAGTGGCTTGTTCCTCCTTCGTGAGAACCGGAGGTAGATGTCTCCCGAGGCCGTTTTTCAGACCTGCGAGCTGGACTAGCTTCCTCACGGTGATCACGAACGGTATTACGGGTGGTATGTGATCTGGTATGCATTTTTTTTGGGGTGGAAAAAGGATCAAAAATTCGCTTTATCACAAATTTTGTTCTCTGCTTCCCACAGACGGCGCCAGTGATGA
Source organism: Salvia splendens (assembly GCF_004379255.2). Classification (NCBI taxonomy): domain Eukaryota; kingdom Viridiplantae; phylum Streptophyta; class Magnoliopsida; order Lamiales; family Lamiaceae; genus Salvia; species Salvia splendens. Next base: position 22,502,872 of record NC_056051.1, read on the forward strand.
ATCGGCGAATTTTTGATGGTGATGAATGCACGTAAAAATAAAGGAAGATCAACCCACAGAGATTTACGTGGTTCGATTTACTGAGGTAAATCTACGTCCACGGGAAGAAAAGAGGGCAGAGTTGTATTGCTTGATCTGTTTTCTACAGCTAACAATACAGACTTGCTATTTGCTATTTTCTCTCTAGAGAGCTTAACAGAAGTTAACAGAAGCTAACCCTATCTATCTGATCTAGGTTCTATTTATACAAAGGACCAAGATCGTGGCATGCAGCTATTTACTAGGTAGTGGATGTCGTGGAGGTCGTGGCGATCTTGCATGGGTCCACTATCCTGCATGAGTTAATAACTGCTTGACACCACTAAATAGATCGTGGGTGTAGTGGAGGTGGAAATCCTGCATGAGTCCACTATCTCCTAGTTCGGTCGAATACTGAGACCGAACTGCTGAATTATTGCCGAGCAGCTTTTGCCGATCTGAGAGTAGAGCTTGATGCCGACCTGAGAGCAGAGTTTGATTGGTTGGCTTTTACCGAGCTGTAGGCTGGGGCCGAACTCTGTGGTTGTGCCGAACTGAACTCTTGAGTCATGCCGGACTGATACTCTTTAGCCATGCCGAACTGATACTCTTTCTTGGGCTTTACTGCTGTTGGGCTTGTTTAGTACGTACTCCATCAGTACATTACCGAGATTGATCAGTATGGACCTAATGGATATAGTTAGATGTTTTTCAGTTCGTTACACAAGATAATCATGATATACAATAGTATTTGTTTATGATTAAATTAGTCATACGGGTGGAGGTGAGCTGCTTAATCATGAAATACAATGTGATCTTGGCATTGTAGAGACGGACCGAGCTTATCGAAAAAAAGGCAACTGAACAAGATATTAGATTAGATAGTCTTTAATCACAAGTAAACATGACAACCAAACGGCTTCTATACTTGTTTTTTTTTTATGGATTGGATGACATTTGCTGCTGGTTTATGCTTCCAATTGTGAAATGCTTGATGGAAATCTGTGTAAAGATTTGGAAATGAAGTTTGGTGTTATGTTATTCGCATTTATTTTGACCTTATTTGATTGTATACTATCATATAAAACAAACTATATGGAGCATTATCTATGGCTTTAGCAGCCCTCTTTCAAGAATGTGAGGCTCTTTTTTCTGATAATGGAACAATTAACTGAGTTGGCATTGAGTATATTGCTCATGCTTGTTAGATTATATGAACCTTAATTTTGACATAAATCTCAAGATTTGTATGTCATATATTTGCTCAGTTACTTGTTACTCTGTCTGTTAGCATTATGAATAAACATAAGAGAAGGTTTTATCATAACTGAAATAAACCTTAGACACTTATTGAGATAAATGATAACAGGTTTTGTTGAATACAGGGTTGTGTTTATGTTGTATCGTCGTTTCAAGACTATCTATTGGACCGTGGGAGAGTGATCTCGTCCCTCGTTGAGGCTACTGGTACGTACTATACGAATCACCTACATTGTCATTTTCGCTTTCCCTTTCGAATCCATCATGCAAGTTTTCAAAAATCAACGTAGATGTCTACCTTCTCGGAACTGTGATGTTGGTGTTCGGAATGGGGCTGTACGAGCTCTTCATCAGCAATCTCGACAAAGCAAAATCCACCCCAGACGGAAGCTCTACCTACAGATCGAACTTGTTTGGCTTGTTCACTCTCAAGGTTTTTTCACTAAACAGATCAAATTTAACATGTATACTAAGCCATCAAAGATGTTCATGTTTTTTTGTATTGATAGGAACGGCCGCGGTGGCTGGAAATAAAGACCGTGAACGAGCTGAAGACGAAACTGGGGCATGTCATAGTGATGCTACTGCTGATTGGCTTCTTCGACAAGAGTAAGAGAGCGGTGATACAATCGCCTCTCGATCTGCTGTGCTTCTCGGCTTCAGTACTCCTCTGTTCCGGTTGCCTCTTCTTGCTGTCAAAGCTAAACCACTGAATTTCATAATAGTTTGGTATTCAAATTCTGTGAAATAGGTAAATTCAGCTCTTGTGCAATATAGGATGTATCCTTTTTACTGAAATTATGGTTACCTATTTATCCAAGTTGATGTACAGCAACTGATACGAGCATATTCCTAGGATTATCCCCATATCTATATATTTAGTTAGTTATTGATTTACCATATCTTTTCATATTTATTAGGATTATTTTCTTGTTCTTTAAGTTAGGGTATCCACTATTATAAATAGTGGACATTGTTATTCATTTGGATCATTCAAGAAATATCAAATTATCTTATTTTCCTTTTATCGTATTTTACTATTCTCTGCAATTTACTTTATCAAAAACCCTCATTGAACGATAGTTGGCTGCTCGACGGGAGGATCCCGCGAATGAACCAACATCTTCTCCACGATCTCTCGCAGTTATCTCTCGATACGAGTTTACTCGTATCATCTGGTGCTTTCATCCGGTTCTCATCCTCCGATTCACCGCTATCATGTCACAATCAACCCACGTTTTGGCATCACAGCTTGAGCGGATAACAGCTGTCAGCAAACTGGAATCCTCACTTACCGTTGCTGAATTTCGCAGATTCGTAGCAACACAGGCAACGTCGGTCCTGATTTCGGCACCCCCCTTTTGCGCTATAGGGCCCTCTTTGGTGTCCTATCCGTGCCCCGAACCTGACCCTCCAGACGTACCACTGTTGTACGATGCAGCAATGCCATCGTACCTGCCAAATTCGAATTGGAACCTACCGCCGCCGAACCAACCATCGCACCAGGTCTAACCAAGGCGTGCAACCGGCTGGGACCCTCCGGGCAGCCGCAATCCACTGGATTCCCCAGCCTATGCCCACCTACATTATGGCTACGACTCAGCTCTTGATTATAGTCCGGCACCCTACCAACAACAACGCACCCCATACGCGTACAATCAGACGGGGCAACAAGACCGTGTGTGGAGCTACCAGCTGCATCGCCCGAGCCTCCCGCCACTGCCAATAATCAAGCCAACATCGTGCTGGGGCCCACCGCCACAAGGCGATCTCTTCGGACCCCACAATTTGACCAGCATCAGCCACTGTCGTCGCCGATGGACCGTCCTACCTGTTGGGACCCACCGAGACAGCAGGGATACATGGCGTATGAGCAACCACCCCCCTTCGGCTGGCCGACGCCGCCACCAACGCATATGGAGTCCCTTGACCGTGTGTTTGTCGAATTCCGGCCGCAACCACCACAGCTGCAACGTTATCAGGGTGAGACAGAGGAAGATAGATGCTATGGTGATGACTTTATTCACGCACATTCGCCAAAACTTGACGAGAGTTTAGATGCTTATAGGTGTGGATATGCGCATGAATTGAGAGAGCAAAAAGAAGTCGACTCTTCTCCATCGAGTTTAGTTGAGCAGATTGGGTATTCATTTGCTGGAGCCAGAGATTTTGACTATTTTTCCGAACGTGGGATGGTGAATGAAATGCTTTGTGATAAACTAGAAAGGAAGCTTTCAACATACTCTATATAAGAGACAAAGTCAGAAACAAATGAAGCCATAGATGGTGATGCTGCTTATTCAGACATAGGAAACAGATCAAATCCAGCCATTGGCTTGCCAAGTGATTTTAGTGGAGAGAAGAGGGAATTGTTAGACGATAGCTCGCCCCCATCAGCCGCAATCTCACTGCATGTGACAACCCCATTTTTGGCTTCTAATCGTCATACGCAGGTTGATGTTCCGAGCTCAAGGAAAAAGGAGTGGGAAAAGAATCTGCTCGAGGATGAAGAGGCACTTTGTAAGAGTGAGAGACGTATTACTGAGGGGGAAGAAAAGTTGATCGAACTTAGTAGGATATTGAAGACAAAAGAGAAGGAAAATGACTTCGCTATCAGAAGAGAAGAAGAGGTCAATGAGAATTTTTCTGAGCTGCGCGAGGTGGAGATACAGGGTAAAGATCATGGATCTAGCTTAGAGGTGAAGGTGAACGATTTAAGTGCGCTGCCAGAGGAGCCGAACAAGAATGGGAAAATGGAGATTCAAAGCATTGTTGGGGAGCATAAAGTGGTGTTTGAGATGAAAGAGCGGGAGCTTGTGGTAGGAAGGCAAGAGAAGAGACGGTTGTATGCGGATGAGCTTCTAGTACGAACTGGAGGTTTGGTTATGAAAGAGCGCCCAATCGGCAATACGATGGAAATATTGACAAAGGGGGCGACCGATCTGTCGCCCTACGCCGTGCAACCGAACGTGAACCCTGACATCACAGGTAGCCTGCAGCAGCCACAACACACAAGGGAGCAGCTTGGCATGCCCTTCACCGAGGATGCCGCTCACGTTGAGCATCCTTTCGCTTCAATAGCCAAATTGGAGTCTAGGATGGATGACACTGACCGCCGCATGGGGGGACTGCATGCACAGCCTCGACCACCACCAGCCCCGCCCAACGGACAGCTGCCATATGCGCCGACTTTCCAGCCGGATAGCGGCCTCGACCCTACAGTACCGAGCTCACATACGAGACTTTTTTTGGAGCAGTTGCAGAGTGAACAAGTGGTTATAGTAAAAGAGAAACTATCTGAGTTGCATCTGTACTCTAGTGATGTGTCTATGGTATTGAATGGTAACTATGGAGAAGGAGATTCGAGCAATTCCTTTAGTAGACGCCTATTGAACAAGTATGATAAGGAGGCGGAAGTAATAGATGCTTTTGGAGAGTGGAGCTGTTCTAAGAGTATAAGAATTTGCAATTGCCTCGTGTGTATAACGAAGAAAGGTAATCATCAGCCCACTGGTATACTTATTGATATGGCAAAGAAAATTGGTCTTTCATTTGTATCTGAGGTGTTGCTTAAAGGAGGTCAAGATTTGAGTGGTGGGAAAATTGTTGGAGTGCTTGTTGCTTTGCCTCAGAAGGAATTTGCCCATTCATTAAAAAAGTGGAGAAAAGAAAATTATTTTAATGGAAAAGTGGATTTGGTTTTTTCACATGAGACTAATGAGAAGTCCAACAAAACTAAGATTGAGTTCTTTTTCACTGTGGGTGTCCTTGCACTTCGTCAGCTTTGTGCAATTCTTGAGGATTTGCATACATTTGATCCGGGTGGGGATACCTCGCCAAAGCTTCTGGTCGCGACACTCTTCGTTTTGTCGTGGTTTCCACCTTGAGGGCAAGGTGAATTTTAACCGTGGGAGAGTTGATACGAGCATATTCCTAGGATTATCTCCATATCTATATTATTTAGTTAGTTATTGATTTACCATATCTTTTCATATTTATTAGGATTATTTTCTTGTTCTTTAAATTAGGGTATCCACTATTTATAATAGTGGACATTGTTATTCATTTGGATCATTCAAGAAATATCAAATTATCTTATTTTCCTTTTATCGTATTTTACTTTTCTCTGCAATTTACTTTATAAAAAACCCTCGTTAAACGATAGTTAGCTGCTCGACGGGAGGATCCCGCGAACGAACCAACATCTTCTCTGCGATCTCTCGCAGTTATCTCTCGATACTAGTTTGCTGATAACTCGTATAAGCAACTCATGCTAACTTTGTCTTTGATGGAAACTCTCACATATTTCCTAACATGAAATTAGAGCATTGCAATAATGTCACCACTTTTAAGTTAATACATTTTCGTCATCGAAAAATTAACATATCCACCACAAATATGTATTGATCAAATCGAAAAACATGTTATACAAAATCTCATTAACATAATCTGATTGGGCTATTATATTCTAATAAAAAATTTAGTAGACAGTAATTGTGCAATGCAAAGAAGTTTTAATTAAATTAATCATATTGGATAAGAAGTTTCTTGTCTGATGCCCTTAGATTGAACATACAAAAATACTAATTTTAATAAAATTTATAATGAAAATAAAACAAAATTACTAATAAAAAAACAAAAATATTTTTTTAGAGCCAACTGAATCTTATAATTACTTTCTATTTTGCTTTAAAAGTAAATTCAGAGAGAATTATATACAAATAAAAAACGAGTAAAAAATTAAATCAACATAAAAAATATTATGTACAGTAGTTTATGGCAAACAAAAACAAGTGGCACAACTGTATGACACGTCAGCAACTGTATTGAATAATTTAATCCAAATAATTAATCACCATTTATTACTCTGGAAATTACAGTTAGTAGTGTAACAGATATAGATATAGGCGTTGGCTGCCCGCCCTCTCCTTCCATATTCCTCCTTCCTTCCCTCTCTCTGTTTCAAGAAATTTCCAAAATGGCAAAGCGTGTAGAGAAGAAAAAATCCCCATTTTCAGCTGGCCAAATGGAGGCCTTGACTGCTCTCTGCGACACCTTCTTACCCTCCATACCTCTCGATGATATTCACGATGATTCCGTCACTCAATTCTTCCAAACATCAGCCACCCTCTCTTCAACTCACCAAAATGTAAGCTTTTTCACTTACAATCTTTTGTCATAGCCATCTGATTTGAGTGTGTGTGTGTGTGTGCAGGTGGCTGTGTTGATGGGTGAGAAGATCAAACACCCCAAGGTTTATCTCTGCAAAATTGCGCTGTGGTTGCTGTCAACATGGATTGGAACTTTTATATTGTGTGGGAGGAAAAGCTTATCTCCTCATTTCCCTTATTTCAAGAGGTTTTCACTCCTTTCTTGTGAAAACAGAGAGAGCATTGTGCTGTCATGGTCTCAGAGCAACTTGTTTCTCTTGAGACTCCTCTACACTGCCTCCAAAATCTTCATCCTCCTCCTCTTCTTCTCTCAGGTATGCTATTCAAGAATCTGTGGGGTCCGTTCGGTACACGGAATTGAAATTGAATTTTATGAAATTGAATTAGGATTAGAATTTTAAGAAAATGAGTTTGAAGGATTTTTGTCGGTAAAAAATGATATACTAAGTGTGTATGTACTATGTAGTGTGTGTGTTTGCATGTGTAGTGCTAGTGCGTGAAAGTGTCCAATTTTATAACTATTTGAATTCGGATTATCTACTTATGTTATTGAATTCAAATTGTGTAATTGTGATTCAAATCGAAATATATTGTGTTACTAAACATCGGATTTAGAATTGAAGGCTTCAATTCCAATTCCATGATATGGAATGGAGTCTGTGTGATTTATTACAAGTGGGCCCACTAGCAAGGATGTAGGTGGGAGGGTTTGTGTCAATCAGTTCATGAGTTGCAACTTCATTTATTTTGGGTATGATTTATTTCTGCCTCTGTCAAATGATTTTTGAATAGTCCCACTTCAAGTTTCATCGGCTGAAATGATCGGTTGCATGTGATCAAATTGTGTTTTGCTGGTTGGGATGGTGGTTGAAGCATTCAATCTCCCCCATTTATTGTGATGATTTTATGTTGTGGGTGGTCCACTTTAATACTACTCTGTTTCTTGTTGAGATTGGTGAGACTAATGAGGCTGAATGATCACTAATTAGGTGAATGAGAAAGAGGAGAATGTTTCTTGGAAAGCAATAGGCTATAGCCGGCCGGATTTCGCAGCCACGGAGCACGAGAAAGGCAACGACGAGAGGGAGAGGTCGAAGCTTGAGCCGCCCTTAAGCCGGGGTGTCGTTGATCTGGGCCGGTCCAAGGAGGCGGCGGTTCACACTCTGCGAAAATCGGGCTTCGTAGTGTCAAGCATGAGCCCATCGCTCGTTATCAGGTGCGACGTGGTGGTGGTTGGCTCGGGCGCAGGAGGGGGAGTCGTGGCCGGAGTTCTTGCGAAAGCGGGCTACAAGGTGCTTGTGCTAGAAAAAGGGAACTATGTGCCGAGAAATGAATTCTCACTTCTTGAAGGGGAAGCCATGGATGAAATGTACCTAAGCCATGGGGTGTTGGCGACCGAGAACATGGACGTTCTCATCCTCGCTGGCTCGACCGTGGGCGGTGGCACGACGATAAACTGGTCGGCCGCGATCCGGACCCCACTGCATGTTCGAAAAGAGTGGAGTGAGAACCATGGGCTAGAGCTCTTTAGTAGCAAGGTTTATGAGAGGGCATTGGATGTAGTGAGTGAGAGAATAGGAGTTCAATCAGAATTTGATGAGGAAGGGTTCAACAACATGGTGTTGAGAAAAGGGTGCAACAACTTAGGCTACAACGTGGAGACCATCCCCCGAAACTCGGCGCCCGACCACAACTGCGGCTCGTGCTGCCTCGGCTGCCGGGACGGCAAGAAGAAGGGCGTCAACGAGACGTGGCTCGTCGATCTAATCGAGTCGGGAAACGGCGCGGTCCTCCCGGGGTGCGAGGCCACGCGGGTCGTGATCGGGATCGGACGCGCATCGGGGGTGGCGTTCAAGTTCGGGTCCGGGGAGACGGCCGTCGTTGAGGCCCGGGCAACGGTCGTCGCCTGCGGCGCGATATGCACGCCACCGCTGTTAAAGAGGAGCGGGTTGAGGAATCCGAGCATTGGGAGGAACCTCCACCTCCATCCGGTAGTGATGGGGTGGGGGTATTTCCCGGAGGCGGCCTCATGGCCGCCTTCGGCCAAGAGGAGCCACAAGGGGGCCATCATGACAGCAATGACAAAATTCGTTATTGCTGATTATGATGGCATGGCAGGGCCGGGGCCAGGGTATGAGGTGCTCATACAGACCCCGGCCCTGCACCCGGGAATGTTCTCTGCCCTCACGCCTTGGCGTTCAGGGGAGGACATCAAGGCGAGGCTAGTGAAGTTTTCGCGAACGGTCCATATATTCGCGCTAGCGAGGGACCGGGGGTCGGGAGAGGTGAAGTCTCCCGACCACATAAGGTACGAGATGGAGGGCGGGGACGAGGAGAATCTGCGGCGGGGGCTGGGGAGGGTGCTGAGGATACTGGTGGCGGCGGGGGCGGAGGAGGTGGGGACGCAGAACAGGAGGGGGAGGGTGCTGAGGGCGGCGGAGGCGGGAGGGGAGGAGGTGGAGAGGTTCGTGGAGGAGGAGAGCGGGAGGGCGCTGGGGAGGCTGGAGAGCCCGGTGTGCTCGGCGCATCAGATGGGGAGCTGCAGGATGGGGGTGGACCCCAGGGTCTCGGCGGTGGGGCCCACGGGGATGACGTGGGAGGTGGAGGCCCTCTACGTGGCGGACTCGAGCGTGTTCCCCACCGCCCTGGGGGTGAATCCCATGCTCACGGTGCAGGCCATTGCTTACTGCACCGCGCAATCGATTCTTCAAGCTCTTGCATGAACTAGATTCTGTTTTTTTTCCTTTTCAAATTTATGATTTTACGTATTTGTTTATTTCTGTATTTAAATTGTATTTGAATTTAATTAAGGATGTCGTTTTGTATTTGAATTTAATTAAGGATGTCGTTTTATACTCGACTAAGCTATTTTGGAAATAGTAAATATTGGAGTACTACAAAAAGTTTGGTATAGCCGCCTCTATTAGTTGTCTAATTAATTAATTAAAGTATCATGAATCATCATTAATGATCGTATTATAAAGTATGATTTGATTGGAAATTGGAATCGATGCACAATGAATTGTTGGTCTATTTAAATAATGTGGAGCTACCGAAGTATTTTGGCTAGAGGATTATGATTGGATTAGGTTATTAGTAGTAGTACTACATTTTGGTAAAAAAAAGCTAGGCATGTGAAATTTTCATGAATAAAGTTGAAGTATTTGGGTGTGTAAATTTTTGTGATGGCCATTTGACTCGTAATGAGGTTGGAACAGGTTAGGGGTCCACTTTAAAGAGCAGTTGTAATAATGGTTGCTATTCTATTTATTTAAATAAAATTTACTACTACTACCAGACCAGAGTATTATTTTATTGTCCCATAATATTTGATTTTAGGTTTTGACAATTTTAACTATTATAGGACTCCAACAAAATTTGTGATTTAAATACACAATTATCCTTTAATTATGATTAACAGACTATGCAAATAATACTAAACTCTTTGAAAACTAATTACAAATCACAATAATGGAGGTATCGTATCCATCATGGAAGTGCTGGAGTTGACTAGCAAGCAATAGCATTACATTTCCACACTCCAAAATCGAAGCGTCCATTCTCACTCAAACAAACAAGAAAGCCACTTTCCAAACACAAAAGAAAGCAACACATTTTCAAACTCTTGAGTAAACTCCAAGCCTCCTCTCCATATCATATATCCATCATCTTCCACCTCCTGCTCTCCTCTCTATCCCAATTCCAAACCCCATGTTTATGCAGGTTCTAAACCGATACACCTTCTCCTCCATCGCCCTCGTCTCCTTCGTCTTGTGCCTCGCTGCAGAACTCAAGAAAACTAAGGTACTCTACCACCTATATTCTCCTATGTCAATTCTGAGATTCTCCTCTTTTTTCAGAAAGATGATCTCGTATTCAATGGAAAGCTGTGTTACTTGCCAACAAGTTCGTCTTTCGAGCTAGGAATCACAGGCTTAATCTGTCTTAGTATCACCCAAGTCGCCGGAAGTTTATTCATTTACAGAGAATTCACAGTCCGGGGGCTAAATTTACAGTCACACGCAGTTTGCTCGTTTTATCCTGGTTAGACTTCCCTCCACCTTCCCTAAATATGTAATCAAAGTCTGATACCATGATTCAACATTCTACAGCTAAACATAACATATGGTCATGTTTGGTTGTCAGGATTCTGAATGGGAAAATAATCTGATTCCTTAAATTTTAAATTCCTGTATTTGTTTTGGTTTTTAATCAAAATGAGAAAGTAATCAGAATCCCGAAAACAAGGAAAGTTAGTACAACTTTTCAGGATTCTGAATCTAACTCTTCTTAAGTATTCTTTTTCTCAGTTTTAGGATTCCTACATATTTAATGCAATATAGTATAATTTATTATTATTATTATTATTATTATTATTATTATTATTATTATTAATTAAAATGTTTTCAAATAATTTAAAATTATAAATCATATTCATTTCATTATAATAAATAACTATAATTAAAATTATCAAAATTATAACTATATTATTATAATATTTATATATAATAATAATTATTATTATTATAATTACTAATTTATTAAACAATTAAAATATGATTATATAATATAAATCATATACTAATAATAACAATAAATAATTATTATTATTTTATAAATTAATAATTAATCAATAAAGTCATAGTGAAGTTTTGAATTATAAAATTTATTCAATTATAATATTTTTAAATATAATAACAACAACAACAATAATAATAATAATAATAATAATAATATATGTTATGATCCTTATATATTATGATGAATAATCCATATTTAAACTATACATCTTATTAATAAATATAATAACATAATTATTATTATTTGTAACTAATAATTTATTAAAAAATTTATATTATTATTCTCTTTTATACACAAAAGAATAATTAGTAGTATATTTTTAGTTTAATGTTTTAAATCAAATATAAAATTTAAAATCTTGATATTTTCCAAACACATGAAAGTAAAGTTATTATGAATCATATTCTCGGGATTCATTTTCCTAGAAATCATTTTCCTTGTCAACTTTACTTTCCTGTCAACCAAACATGGCCATGCATGAATTCTGAAAAAACAGAGTAATAATTTATAATAAAGTAGTAGTAATTAAATGTTAAATGAATGAATGATGTGGCAGGATTGCCTTTGGAGTTGCAGTGGTTTTACTAAGTGCAGCAAGTAGCATGAACCAGAGTCAAGCCTTCGGAGAAGGATGGTTAGATGGAGAGTGCTACCTAGTTAAAGATGGAGTCTATATTGGCTCAGCCATACTTACCTTGCTGGCGCTCGGCTCAGCCCTTGGCTCTGGTATCATAGCCGTAAGGAAAAACGAAGCTGAAGAAACACAAGGCTCCTTAGTTCATGCAAAAGTTGATAAATGACAAGATTACACCAGAGTAATGCCTAACATAACCAGCAGTTGGTATACGTCTTAATCGCAAAAAACGACTCAATCAAGGTAAAGTGCAGCATAGAGATGTGTCATACATATACATAGACAAAAACCAAATTGGTATATTATATACACACACTTGTAATAGTAGGAGGTACTTGCAACTTCTCAATTGTACTCTAGAAAAACAGCTAGCTCAAAAGGTCAAAATACAAAATAGAGATGATGACATTCAATGAATGAATGGAAGAGTGAATCTTTCTCATCATAACCTACATCGACCTGATATGAATAATCGTTCTGCATTGACAATAGCTGCATATGGGGGAAAACCCAAACAAGTTTAGATTTCAATCTATAATTTCAGGATATGAAAGCACCACTCCTAACGCAACAAGAAACAAGCCAATTCTGTGAATGTAAAGTATTCGAAGAAGCTAGCATGTGACCGTCATTTAAAAACTGCACATCAACAAAGAGAATAACACGATCATGTTAACTAGGTGCTTCTGTTTCTCATTTGTTCTTTTTCTAATTGGCCCTATGCCTAAAGCCTTAGTTGTAAGTACACATCATTAAAAGCCAGTACTTAGAACTAATAATTTGAGAAGTCGGCAGGTTCAAGAGCCCAAAAATAATATGGCCCTGCCATGTCTAAGCTATAGGTGCAAAAAAAATCTAATAAAGTCGCATGCAAACTAATCTCAATATCCTTCATTGCCGATAGAAGAATCAGCTTATTGAAGAACTGAAAGAAGATCCCAATTCAGGTTTCATCAGCAACTTCATGCTTCGAATCATGAAATGACCTCTGTCATCTTTACACATAACGGCCATGACCTCTATAACCATAGTTATATCCTCTTCCCCAATTGTATGGGCCACGATGCTGACCATGTCCACTTCTCTGCCCACCATAACCAAACTGAGATCTTCTTTCAACATAACCAAATGTCTGTAGAACAACAAACTCAGAAATGTGAGTATTTACCAGTAAAAATGTTCACATCCACATATAGAAAGGCCTCTAAAATAGCTAACCTCCGAGTTTAGTTTAACCCTCTCAGATAATTGATTCTGCCCATCCCTAGTTCCCCATCCAAGAGAATTACAAGAAATTGTATCAAAAAAGTCATCCTTACTGTATGCAGGCTGCATGCAGAAGAATAATATTATGATAAAAACAGATATAATCAATTATGGCAGTCATCAAAATTCTTAAATTATACCTTGGGATCACTCTTCGATATCAAGTCAAGTTTATCATCCCCAAATTCTTGGCTATTGATTGCACTTTGCATCCCATCTATATTCACTCTTTGGTTTGCTTTTCCAAGATAACCCCATACTTCATCTTTCTTAAACTTCTCATTCATTGCTTCAAAATCAAATTCTTCAGTAAACTGGAGAGGGGATTGCAACTGCAAATATTCAATAGAATTTTTTGAAGGTTTAGAAGTTCACCCAGGCAATAGGCATATGGAAAAGATATCACAAACAAAAAATAATTTAATCAGCTTATAGATACTCAAAACCCAGAAGAACTAGAACAGGTAAGTGTTATTTGCATTTAGAATTGCAAAATTAGTGGGATTTGGATTTGTACATACCATTATGTATTTAAAACTAAAAGAAACCAGATAGCTGACCTTTTGTGCAGTTGGTGGAAGTGGCAAAAGAGGTGGATGAACTGCTAGGCCAGCAGCTGATGGCAAGAAATTTGGGGAATTTGAACTAGTACCAGTTACATCATTCGGTTCAGCATATAATTTTTTTGACATAGAATATTCAGATAGTCTGGGCTGTGATGGGTTAGGAGCTCCAAGAAAAGAGTTTGATATTTGGCTCATACCAGAAGATGCTGAATATGGTAAAAACTGGGCAGGGAGGGATGATGCATCAGGAACAACTTTGTTAGCAGCTTGAGCTTCAATGCTGCCTGTGTTCTGATAGGCTAATGGCAAAGGTTGGGTCAACCCCCTTGAGTTGATTGTTGTGGAATTATATAAGGGCTGAGATTGCTCTGAAGAAAGTGAATTACTGTGCAGCATGGATGGAAGCAGTTGCTCAGAAGTGGAATTCGGTAACGAATTTAAGCAACTAGAACTGGAAGCTACAAGTTGATACCCGGAAGGAACAAAATCTGACATATTTGTCATTGCCATGGCTGTAGATGCTGGGTTCTGTAAGAGATGCGTAATGGGAGCTGATGACAAGGGATGTTGTTGAGCAATACTAGTGCCCCCTGGTGCTGCATGATATCCCTGCCATTGTGTTGGACCTGTTGGTATGTCATAAGAAGATGAACCGCTATGGGTTGACTGAGACGAACCCCATCCCATCTGACTGCCAGAAGGATTGGAAGGTAACATGTTTAAGTGGGATCTCGCATTCAATCCAGATGATTCACTGTAGAACGTCGAATATCCAGGGACAGGTGAGACCGAATGTGATGAACTATATGGTGGAATATGATAGTTTGACTGCAGTATAAAAGATTAGATCAAAAAAATATCCAACAAAATCATCATAGTTAACAAAATGCAGCAACAGTAAACAAGCATAACACTAACTACCTCTATAATTGCAGGATCGTTGTGAAGTTTCTCCGGCTTTTGGACAAGTGGATTAGTTATAACTTTTACATCCTGCAACAGAAAACATTTTATTACTTCAGCATGTGCAGACTTTTTGCAACAAAAACCACCTATCCAGCACAGGCTACTGTAGAGAAACATGAATAAAAATCCTTAGTTACAAAATCAATCAAAAATCTTTAGCAAAGAAATTCAAGCCATATAAGTTTCAAAACTAGTTCTTTTATGCTCGGAAATTGCTAAAATTAAATTGTGGGCCACAGTGACTTTGGGTTTGCCACTACTATACTAAGATAAGGCCCCAAAATACTAAGGTACTGGATAGGAATCATAGGATCACATTCAGAAATCAAAATCCATTTAGACCAAGGTGAGATACCCATCTCAAAGTCTTTTATATTAAGTGGTTAAAATAATGGATATAAATGTTACTCAAATCAAGCCCCGTAAATTGAGATCAGCCACAAGGCCCACAATGCTACTAGTATGGTAAAAGCTGATCTTTGACAAGAATATACAATGAGCCAACAGAATCATATGATAGAAAAGTAGTACGATATGCCACATTCATCGTGCTCAAATCATTTATAGTTATCTAAATTCTAAACCTCAGTCATAAGAACTATCTTAAAAAGTAATTATGGTGCTGGATTGTTCTCAAACTTAGTATACAAGCACCTAAGAGAAATTATCAAACAGATTCTCACACAATAACAATAATAGCTATGCAGAAAATCAACAAAATCATTTCTTAAGTTATTACATTGAGCACTTGACCAAGTATTCTGATATGCGCGGCAACATGCAACATCAATTACTCAATGTGAAATAACACAACACAAGAGAGTGAACCAAAGCATGTGAGCAAAAAGGAAAGGAGGACAGCTCAGAGTTATAATTACAATGATATGCGTCAGGTCAACCCACTAATCTCGACACAAAAAGTATGGGACCCATGATGGCTTTATTGAACGAAATAACAACCTTGTACAACGAATTATCAGCTCATGAAGCCACAACCCATAAAAAATCGTGTTTGAAACTAATAGGAGTTTAACAATTAAAAATCACAATTAGGCCTTCCAAGAGAGCAATCCATACTTACTTTAATGTCACTCCCACGAAACAGAATGTATTCAAAGACTTTGTCGCTAGGTGGAACTTCTTTCCCGTCATTCCTTCTCCCCTCTGTGCCAAATGTTCTCACTGCAATCAATCAATAAATTATTAATTTGAATAGGAAAAGATACAAATTCATTCCAAATTAAATAGCAGATGGCAGCACAAGATGAATTTGGAATTCGGTAATCTACAGCTGATGAAGTTAAAATATCAAAATTATACTTCTGATTTTGATCAATAACTAAAATATAGATTCACTATTTTTTGGTAACAGAGCTTTGCCCAACCAATAAAAAGTAATCCATTACACTTCATATATCTTTCAATCCCAGAGCACATCCCACTGAGGGGGCGTGCAAAGTGCAAACTCAGATATAAAATAATGACACGTTCTCCTTAAAGCCATTCTTATCAGATACGAAGAAGTTTGCGAAGAATAAAGCGACACTATAAGCAACTAATGCAATTGGCAACAATCAACAGCTAAGCAGTAACGACCTTCACCTGAACAATGGAAAACTGCAAAAACAAGTGTATACTTTTTGACATATTAAATATATTAAGACAAACGGCTGAGTCTATGCAGCATTTCCTAAAACCTTTCCGTTCTAATCACTAAGACCTAAGGTTCCTCTCCAAAACAACGCGCTCCGCTATAGGATGTTTGATGTTTCCAAAAATGAAGAACATTGACCAATATGAGCACACATGTGATAAAAAAAATGCAATCCCTAGAAATCGAAGCGCAAAGCAATGGCGGAAAACAAAATAAAAAATAAGGGGAACTGGAAAAGTAAAATATCCTATTGGCAAAAAGGAAATCACCGTCTTTGAGGCCGAAGGTGGAATCCTGAGGATTTAGGAAGTACAGAATCCCCTCGTAGCGAATCTCGGATTTCGACATGACGCTTATGAAGCTTCCGATGAAGGAATCCCCCGCCGACGATGGAGAGGGCTGCGACGTCGCATTGTTGCCGTTACTAGAAGGTTCTTTCGACATCGATGAGCGTGAAAACGAAAACTAAATCGTTCGGCAAACGGAGGAGAAGAAATCTTTCTCAAGGCATGGAGAAATGATTCGATGATTTTGTTAGTGTGTGTATCAGTGTATGTGTGTGTGAAAAATGGGAATCCGGATTTTCGGCAGCGTTGTATACTTTTGGATGGTAGTGGGATAATTTATGTTCTATTTGTAAATTAGAGCATCCACAATGGGGCGACCGCGCCATATGGCCCGCTAAGTCAGCAGTTTTATCCTCCAACCTCCCACCTGCAATGGGGCACCCTAAGGCGCGCCTTATACATTTTATTTTATTTGAATATTTAAATAACAAAAATTGGAAAAAACTTCATTTCATATATAAAAATTGTACATTACAATACGAATTAAAAAAATACGCAAACTCAACGACGGCGGTTACGGGCCCACACTTCTTCAATCATGTTGTTCATGAGTTGCGCATGGTCTTGTTGGTTGCGCATTGAGGCCTGTCTAGCTAGAACTTCATCCAAGCCCGACGACAATCCTCTAGCGGGGGGCTCGGTCGTCGTGCTGGACGAGCTAGATGCACCGTCATCATCGTTCCACTCGGTGATGCTCCCACCTTCATGCTCGACTATCATGTTGTGCAATAATGCACGCATACATGACGTCAGCGATGATTTCTTTGAACCAAAGACGAGCCGGCCCTCTCACAACGGCCCACAGTGATCGGAGAACACCAAATGCCCGCTCGACATCCTTCCGCGCCGACTCCTGCTTTTGCGCAAATAAAACCCTCTTCTCACCCATTGGGCAGCTGATCGTCTTCAGAAAAACAGGCCACCTTGGGTATATACCATCGGCCAAGTAGTACCCCATGTGGTATAGGTGCCTGTTGGCAGTGAACTCGATGGTCGGGCCGTTGCCGTTGCATTGCTCGGCGAAGAGGGTGTAGGAATTGAGGACGTTGATGTCGTTGTTCAACCCGGCTACGCCGAAGTACGCATGCCAGATCCAGAGCCGATGGTCAGCGACGGCTTCGAGGATCAAAGTCGGATGGCTGCCCTTGTATCCACTAGTGAATTGGCCTCTCCACGCGCGTCGGACAATTCTTCCACTCCCAGTGCATACAGTCGATGCTCCTTAGCATCCCAGGAAAGCCGTGCGTCGTCTCATGCATCTTCATCAGGCCCAGACAATCAGTGGCAGTCGGCTTGCGCAAATATGTGTCAGCGTAGGCCTCCACAACTCCCCTACAAAATCTCTTCAAGCACTCCCGGCCTGTTGTCTCCCCGACGTGGAGGTACTCGTTTAGTTTTAAAATAAGCTGAATTGAAATAATTATAAAACGAGGTAATTGAGACCGAATATTCGTTGTATTGACAAATGTAAAATTATACAACGAACATGGAAAGGAGAGCTGCTGGATTTGCGTCATTGAAAGGAGAGCTGCTGGATTGGAAATGGGTCTCCGGACGCGGATGGTTAAGGGCGTCGAGATTGGGTCTGTAATCTCCAAACGCCGAGCGGCTCAGATTCCTCGGCAAAGGTTGGGGCGTGGGAGAAGACCTCTACGGCTGAGATGGTGGAGGAGTTGGACTCGATGCCCACGACGGGAGAGATTGACTCCAACACCATGGCTGGGATGGAGAGCCGCCATATCCCGACGGCTGAGAAGGATAGCCGCCATATCCCGACGGCTGAGAAGAATAGCCGCCATATTCCGACGGTTGGGAAGGATTGCCGCCATATTCCGATTCGTGCGAGTCGGGTGATTCGTCGTCTCCACTGTGCATTTTTAGAGAGTGAAAGTGTAGATAGTGAATGGAGGGAGAGTGTGTGAAAATGGTGTAAATGGATGGTGGAGAAGTGGTACTTATAGAGTTAATTTTCGAAAGAAAAAAAAAATCGAAGGGGGCTATAGGCGCGCCGATCGCCGCCCCACTAGACCGCCGCGCCTATAGGCGCGGCTATGGGCGAAAGCCGCGTCCTTGCCCCAAAAACGCCGATCATCCGTCCGCCCCGGGGCGGATGTCTCTCCCACTATAAGGCGCCCCGTCGCCCCATCCCCCTCAGGGGCTATAGGCGCGCCTATGCTATAGTGGATGCTCTTAATTGCCATTGCCGTCATGTTTTGATGGAGCAGTAATAAAGATAGTACCTTTTTCGGACCATTTTTGTTTCTCTGGAATTTAAAAATAAAAAAAATAAATATTTTGAACAAAAATTATATTTAGGACTAAAATTAAAATTTATACTACTTTATATAAACTTTAAACATTTTATACTAATATAAATTAAATTAAACATTTTAAATGAATGGTATAATTAGGCTGATAAATATTCATATAAATAAAAATATAAATATGAATATGAGTATTTTATCAATAGAATATAGTGTGACAACACTCATATAAATATTTGAAGCATGGAAATCATTCAGAAAAAAAATTTGTACACTAGGTAGCAATGATTGTACATAGACGATTCTCACTTCAAATCCACGCCTTCTTCTCTCTCCGTCTCTGCATACCTTCTTCCACGTTTTACACAGACAAAAAAATACACACAAATCTCCAATTCACACACTAATCTATTGTCTCTCCCCTGTTTCTGTCTCTGGATCTTCACCTCGTCTCTGCCGATTTCCCCCAATTTCTCGAACGCTAAACCCAAATCTGCTCCAAATTTACAACCCCGCCCCCAAATTTCGTCAAATCGATCCAATTCTCTTCAATCCTAAGCGAGTTCAAAGCTGGAGCAGCTAAAGACAATCGGCCGGGAGCTCGCGATGGGCTCCCAAGGCGGATTCGGCCAGTCCAAGGAGTTCCTCGACCTCATCAAATCAATCGGCGAGTCCCGATCCAAAGCCGAGGAAGACCGCATTGTATTGCGCGAAGTGGAGACTCTCAAAGTTAGGTTGAACGACCCCAACACCCCCAAATACAAGCTCAAGGAGTACATAATTCGCCTCCTCTATGTCGAGATGCTCGGCCACGACGCCTCCTTCGGGTACATCCACGCTGTGAAGATGACGCACGACGAGAATTTGCTGCTCAAGAGAACTGGATACCTGGCGGTGACGCTGTTTCTGAATGAGGATCATGATTTGATCATTTTGATCGTGAACACGATACAGAAGGACTTGAAGAGTGATAATTTTTTGGTCGTTTGCGCGGCATTAAATGCGGTGTGTAGGCTGATCAATGAGGAGACGATTCCGGCGGTTCTGCCGCAGGTTGTGGACCTGTTAGGGCACCAGAAGGAGGCGGTGAGGAAGAAGGCTGTCATGGCTCTTCACCGGTTTTCTCAAAAGGCTCCTGGGTCGGTTTCCCATCTTGTTTCCAATTTCCGCAAGGTGCTTATTCTCTATTGTCAATGTATCTACAACTACAAGTGTATATATGTTAGAGATCTAACAGTATATATTAATAAGTTCGTAACTTCATATTAAAAAAATGGTGGTATATGCAACTCCTTCACTTTAAAATCGAAGCTAACTGCAAACTATTGCTAGATTGTAAAAAAACCACAATTTTGCCTTTTGCAATATATGCGTCCTTGTAGTTATGGAATGGCTTTGTGATAAATCTAAAACATGCATGATTTGTAGCATTTAGGACGATAATATAACTTTTATAATCAGAGTCATCAGACAAAAGTTCGGATTGCATGCAGCTCATTAGTTCTTAAAAGTGATTAGAGATCCCTAAGAGTGTGGACAATAGATAATATGAATTGTATTATATTGTGTTGTATCAATGATTGAGTGCAGGAAATAATTATTTCTTTTCTCACCAAATAATTTTATTGCAGAAACTTTGTGATAATGATCCTGGGGTCATGGGTGCTGCTCTTTGCCCGCTATTTGATCTTATTAATGCTGATGTTGACAAATATAAGGACCTGGCGGTTAGTTTCGTAAACATTCTTAAGCAAGTAGCTGAGCGCAGACTACCAAAGAGTTATGACTATCATCAGATGCCTGCTCCATTCATTCAGGTGACACTGCTTTTCCTTCACGCCTTATGCATTTCACGCATCTAGCTAGGCTTTTCTGTTTGATCATGTTCTGAGTGGAAGACCCGACTTAGAAGAAGGCTAGAAGAGTAATGATTTTTCCCTTCTGGTTATGATTTGAGGTGGGATTTGCATATCACTATATTGTATAGAGCATCCCAACCCCACGTGGGCTTATGATGTCACGTCTTTTCATTTTACTTCTCCAGTGTAAGACATATGCATCTTATCTTGAGTACAACACTATAGTCCCTACTATGCTACAAATACGTACTTGCTGTATTGTAATATGCTCCCTAGTGAAGGCCAAAGCAACATACAACTGTAGAGAATGTTATTTTCTGCATAAATATAGGGATTGCAAAGAGGGATACCTGAATCTTGGTTTTCTATTTATGCTCTCATTATTCATCTTTTTTTTTGTAATTAATATATTCTGTGGTTTCACAGATCAAATTATTGAAAATTCTATCCCTACTGGGTACTGGTGACAAGAAGGCCAGTGAACAAATGTACACAATTGTTGGTGACATAATGAGAAAATGCGATTCAACAAGCAATATTGGGAATGCCATTCTTTACGAGAGCATTTGTTGTGTTTCATCATTACACCCCAACCCAAAGTTGCTTGAAGCTGCTGCTGATGCCATTGCAAAATTTCTAAAAGTATGTCTTCTAAAACTTGAAGATATTCCGGAATCAAAATTTTATGGTGTTTTGTATAATAGCTAGACCATGTCTGATGGACAGAGCGACAGCCACAACCTGAAGTATCTTGGTATCGATGCTCTTACTCGACTAATAAAGATAAACCCAGAAATAGCTGAGCAACATCAACTGGCTGTAATTGATTGCTTAGAGGTAAGACATGTTGTTTCTATATGAATGTACATGGTATCTGATTTAATTTCAATAGTCTGGTATGACTCAAAATTGCTGTCATAACTCATAAGCATACTCAAAAGTTAGAATTTGATGTTTCTAGACAATAGTTAATTTGCACCCTAGATTTAAACTTGAAATCTGAATCCGTTAAGACTTAAGCATATGAAGTTTGGATGGACTGGATAATTTTGTTGTGGTGTTAGTGTCAAGTAAGAGTCAACGACTCAATATAAATGATACCACTAAATTGAAATCCAAGGTACTTGATAATGGATAAAGCACTGATATATATTTTCCTTCGAATATGTCAGACCAGATTTGTTACTTAGAGTGCTAGTCTTTGGCTTGGCTGGTTTAGTTGTTATTCTTTATTTGTGATTTTATGCTACTCTGTCCGTCCCACTCTAAGTGAACCATTTTCCTTTTCGTGATGTCCCACTCTAAATGACACATTTCTAAAAATAGAAACATAACTCTCTCTACTTTTCCCTCTCTCTTACTCTATTCTCTCCACTTAACTCACAAAACAACACTACATAAAATCCCGTGCCGGAATAGAAATGTTCCACTTAGAGTGGGACGGAGGTTGTATTATTTTGATTTAAAAGTAACTATTGCATGTTTACGTATCAAGCTTGACTAAATCTCGTAATGGCTTCTTATGATTAAATTACTGTATCTTTTTCTGCTTCAGAAAATTTATTCTGTGTTTTGCAGGACCCAGATGATACCTTAAAGCGAAAGACATTTGACCTGCTCTACAAAATGACCAGCTCATCGAATGTAGAAGTAATTGTGGACCGCATGATTGAGTACATGATAAGCATCAATGATAGTCATTACAAAACCGAAATAGCTTCAAGATGTGTTGAACTTGCCGAGCAATTTGCTCCAAACAACCAATGGTTCATACAGGTTCTCATTGATTTGTTATTTTGAATCAGAGGTCTTAAATGTTAGTACTATCTTCATATTTGATGAGTTTTTGTTTTTCTGTTTTTTCATTTTTCAGACCATGAATAAAGTGTTTGAGCATGCAGCTGACCTGGTGAATGCTAAAGTTGCACATAATTTGATGAAATTGATTGCAGAGGGATTTGGAGAGGATGATGATACCGCAGATAGTCAGCTTAGATCATCTGCTGTATGTTTTCTTCTGCCATCTAAATTTGGATGTTGTATACATACTTGGGTCTCACTTCACCTAATTATCAATTAACTATCTCTGAAATCATTAGTTAGTCGATGAAATCTTACGTGTGTGATTAGTTGTTAGTGTTTATCTGCATCATGTTGCTCTAGAAACTCTACTACTATATTATGTCTGGTCTTGATGAGGACGATACTCTATAGTCTATATTTGTGATATTTTGATAACCCATTTTTTTTTGTTTCTGGAAGAGAGGGACAGTATCATCGATATATTTTTATTAGTAGGCAATAGCGGACAAATATAGTTGGAACTCTTTGGGTGTTGATTCGATCAGCTCTAATTCTTTTAAAGCCAGTTCCTGTTATTCTTTTATGACATGTTTTTAAGGGCTTTGTGGCCATTAGGGTATGCGAGGTTCATCTCTTTCTCGTCTTAGAAGTCTGCAGAAGAATCCTTGACTTAACTAGTCTACTTTTGTTTTCAAGGGTGATGTTTATGCTAACTTTTTAAATTTGATATTTTCTCAATAAACCATTATAAAATACAGCCTCTCTGCTTACTTTTATCTCCTGGAATCTGATTTGATGACTTAGTAATGTTTCTGCTCATTTAGCATATCTCATCAAAATCTGCTATTATCAATTGAGTGCAGGTGGAGTCTTACCTTCGAATTATGGGAGAGCCAAAATTACCTTCTGCTTTTCTTCAAGTATGTTACTGAAGACTCCTTTTATCCCCCCCCCCCCCAGGTTTGAAGTGGCAGCTTGCCATCTAAGCTTGCTCACCTTTCACCATGCTTTCTGTAATGCTGCAGGTAATTTGTTGGGTCTTAGGAGAATATGGGATTGCAGATGGTAAATATTCAGCCTCATACATCATTGGGAAGTTGTGTGATGTTGCAGAGGCACACCCCGATGATGATACAGTGAAGGTAGGTATTTAGTCTGTCAAATTGCGCAATATCATGTGCCGCACATTTACAAAGTCGAGCATTGCTCCTGTGCTGTGTATGGTACATATTTTTGGTATCACCGCTACTTGTCTGGTCATGACTCTCTGAACTCTGGAAACTGAAAACAGTGTGCAGTTATAATAATTTTGTGAACTTGTACCCCCTGTTGCTTTATAGAACTCATCTATCGGCAGCATATAATATGCACAGCGAATCTCTTTGTTACCTGTTAAAAAGCTAGTAACTAGTACTCCCTCCGTTCCACAAGAATATGCACTTTTGTTGGGCACGAGTTTTAATGCACAATTGGTAAAGTATGAGAGAAGTAGAAAGAAAAAGCAATTAAAGTAATGTTAGTGGAGAATGGGTCCCACCCTATTAGAGAGAAGAGTTTCCAAATTTAGAAAGTGCATATTCTTGTGGGACAAACTAAAAAGGAATGCGTGCATATTTTTGTGGGACGGAGGGAGTGTTAGTTTACGAATAAATGTAGGGCTTTATTTTGGATAGAATATGAAGCAACTGAAACTGAAGAATCCAGTTTGTATGAATTGCTGAGCATAAGAGTTATAATTATTTAAGGTAGCAAGTGATTTGAATTCCTTGCCCATACCCTAATGTAAACTGATCACCCAAAAAAGTTGTGCTTCAGATAGTGTGAGAATACTGTGATAGCTGGTAAACTCATTTACTGTTGTTGTGTGTTCTGTGCTCTTGCAACTGTGGACGATGACTGACCCATGAATTTTATTCAGGCGGTTCAACTTTTAATAATATAACACCTATATCATTGCTGACTCTAAAAATAGAATGGCAAATTGATAACAAATTTCATTGTCTTAGTGTCAGCTTAAGTTCATTTCAATATTGAAAATCAATACATTAATAAATAATCCCATAACATTGTAAATTTTGAATGGTGTGTGCCTAAATAGAATTCTTTGCACTTAAGATCTGTTGTGCGCTGTAACATTGTTCTGTGCCACTGCCATCATAAATTTCACTTCAACAGAATGTAGATTTTAAATTTTCTGTGCCTAAAAATGCCATAACATAGTGATTTTTGAATTGTGTTTGTTGAATTTGTTGAAAAGTTTTGGGTTATGCGTTTCTGATAGATTTTAGTTATAACCTCTTGTCTAGTAGAGGAATTATTTGAATTACAGATTTACAGGGGACAACTAATAGATTATTCAGCAGTACGAAGAGAATTTAAGAACTTTTGAATGACTCACCAGATTGTCATATCTCAAGCATTTAAAGCAACTAATAATGATGAATAATTTATTAAATGAAAGAGGCTTTTAGACAAGCGAACTGCAAACATGCCCCATCCTAGTTACCCTGCATATTTAATTGGCTCCATATCACTACTCCATTATTTTCTTATTACTACACTAACTTGATAAAATGATCCTCTGTGTAATATCTATTATCCTGCTTGTTTGAAGGCATACGCAGTGACAGGAATAATGAAGATATACTCATTTGAAATAGCATCTGGGAATCCCGTAGACTTACTGCCCGAGGTAAACATTCTGGGTTTTGTATGATGGTGTTGAAATCTTAACTATGTCTTGAGTATATATCCATTATTCCTAGAATTTATAATACCCATATCTAGTGCTAGTGTTGGTGGTATGCAATTTTAGATGTCTGTTATATGCACTTGCTATTTCATAATCATATCTTTGCTGTACATAACTTTTTGTGAGTGGTTAGCACGAGGATTCCGACTAGTTCTGGAATTTTTTCTTCTCTGTTATCCCGCTGGATTGGTACAATATGGAGAGATTTTCGTATTTGTAACATCTTACTTTCTACAGTGCCAATCACTGATTGAAGAAATGTTGGCATCTCACTCAACGGACCTTCAGCAGCGTGCATATGAGCTTCAATCCATCTTCACTTTAGATGCTCGAGCTGTCAAGAAAATAATGCCTATGGATTCAACTTGTGATGACATTGAGGTGACAATTTCTCTCACATTCAAGCATTAGTTTGTGCATCCTTACTGCTGGCTGAATACATTTCCACCAAGCCAACAAATACTTTTCTGCCTGCAACACGGACTGACTGGGCCAGGGAGCTCTCTTTACTTACGACACGAAACTCATTGTTGGCTTGGCATATAATGAATATGAACTTTTGAAGAGAACTCCCACCCACCCACCCACCCACAATCCTATAGGCAATGTTTAAAAACACTTGGTTGTTTTCAACTACCTTCTCATCCAAATTTAAAATATGGCATAGTATTGCTCGATAGTTGGATGCTGTATGATTTGATACCTGATAGCCTTACTGCTGTATGTTTGTTTTGGACTATCAACACCATATGATCCGTCTGATATCAATTTACATATAATAGCTTGTCTGCTGCCTCTGTTGTTGTTTTTGGTTATATCAAGTGTCCACCAGTGCTAATAATGCCTTCCAATTTTCCGCAGATTGACAAAAACCTTTCATTTCTAGATGGTTATGTCCAACAAGCAATAGAAAATGGTGCTCAGCCATATATTCCGGAGAGTGAGCGCCTTGGAATATCAAGTATAAGCGATTTCAGGAGTCACGACGTACACGAACCATCCACACATGCTCTTAGGTTTGAGGCCTACGAGTTGCCTAAACCATCTTTGCCTCATAATATTCCTCCTGTATTAGCATCCTCCACTGAGCTTGTTCCTGTCGAGCCATCATATGTTATTGATATCCCGCATCCTACTTCTGCTCCGTCAGCTTCTGATACTGGGTCATCGGAACTGAAACTACGGCTTGACGGGGTTCAGAAGAAGTGGGGACGGCCTACTTACTCCTCTCCAGCACCATCTAGTTCAAGCACCGACCTGGTGAAGGTTCAGAATGAGGCACCCAGACCAGACTCAGCAAGCAGTTCAAAACCTAAAACTCGTGATTCGTCTTATGATTCAAGAAAGCAGCAAACTGAAATCCCTCCAGAAAAGCAAAGACTCGCAGCATCACTTTTTGGGGGCTCATCAAAATCTGAGGGCAGACAGCCTCCTAGCCAGAAAAATTCAAAAACTCAGAATCACACTTCAGATAAGTCTCGTTCATCGAAGGCTTCAGCTCCTGACACTGCTGTAAAACCATCCCAGCCACCTCCAGACTTGCTGGACTTAGGTGAACCATCTATTGCTAGCAGCGTACCTTCAGTAGATCCTTTCAAGCAATTTGAAGGTCTTTTTGATTTCACACAAGAAACAACCCCAGCAAGTACAGGTGGAGTTGATGGTGCTTCTAAAGATTCCGATTTCACATCTCTTTTTGCAGACATGTCTCTATCTGCCCAGAGTAATATTGATCCGAACCCAGAATCTAATGGTCTTGGGGGAAGTAAAGTCGAACCTACATCACCCCAATTGAACAAGGGGCCAAATTTGAAGGAAGCTTTGGAAAAGGACGCACTTGTAAGACAAGTGGGCGTGACACCATCTGGTCAGAACCCCAACTTATTTAAAGATTTACTAGGCTAGATTTGTGTGTGAGAACCTGGATACATTAATTGAGTTGGATTCCCCGAGGATAGTTCTACACCTTGGTTTGTTAGCCACGGCGAACAAGGATGCAATCTAATGACAGGTCAGGAGCAGAAGCCCTCTGGTGTTGGTAGCAGTTTCAGCTCAACTCTATATTGATGATTGCTGGGATCATTCCGGTATGTAGCAAATTCAGTAAGTACAGGTTTTTCAAATGTCGATACGCCTTTATCGGCCATGTTTAAAAGCTCGGAACAATTTTTGATACATTAAAGGGAGTGCCGGAGATGCATTGTTGGGTCTTTATTTCACGATGTAATAAAAGTATTGCTGTTATATTGTCTTCAGCTGTTATTTTATAAAACACAGCTTAATTTCGCAAAAACTCAGGTGGTTTATGCTTTATGTTGTTATCTATACCTTTGTTATTTACTAACAACCTTCTACAAAATTAGTCACTATGATGGCTATGATGCTGACATGGCTGGACATTAATTAGTTTTGATTTGCTTTCTTTTTATAAATTGAGGTTTACTAGATTCTCTAAATGGGTTTGATAGTATTTTTTTTTCACCAATTAGAATTTCATTTTAGTTTATTCTTTTTTTTCTAGTTTACTACTATTTCCTTATGTCTTAAAATCAGTGTCTATATAGACTTGAGTTCCTTAACTAGTATTTCCTATATGTCTTAGAATTATAAATGACTTCAGTACGATGATGAAATTGAAAATCGATCAATAATATTGTATTGTGAGTTTATCTCTCTTGTGAAGTTCTAATTCATCGAGATTTTTTATCCGACTTATCAAATGAACTTTCACACTCGTTTGGGGCATTAATCATCACATCCGCGACTTATCAGATGGTTCTTCAATCTCGTTTTTGGTGTTATTCATTTATCATATTAAGCCTTCCATCGCGTTCTTTGCATAATCCTTCTTTTTTCAGCAATCAAGCGACGGGGATCGTATAAGGCTACATGCATGTATAACCAAGTAATTCCTTACTTCACAGAAATAAACCTCAATAATTCTCTAATCTTTTTCCTATCTTGCCTCTT
The DNA here is from genome assembly GCF_004379255.2 of Salvia splendens. Taxonomy (NCBI): domain Eukaryota; kingdom Viridiplantae; phylum Streptophyta; class Magnoliopsida; order Lamiales; family Lamiaceae; genus Salvia; species Salvia splendens. The sequence goes on from NC_056051.1 coordinate 22,530,983, forward strand.
AAATCAGCTAAAAAAATTCTCTAGAGGTTTTCAGACTATACTTTTTAAGTATTGGCTGACTTTTACCGGAGAGCTAAACTCCACTCTGTTATCAGTTGACCAAATAAAATATTACTAATCCATAATGCTAATCGTTGTTCTGTCTCATCACTGCATTACCATGCATGACACAGATACCCTAAAGAATTATTTGACTTAAATCAGAATACAATCAGCTCATGAAAAAAAATATAAATTAATCTTGTTAGATGAATGCACAACACCAAATCCATACCTACCCTCTTCACCCAAAATTGAGTACTTCTACATAATCAATATTACAAATGTTTATCACATTAATATTTTAAATTTTGGCAATATTCATGGTGGTTGACTTTTTAAATAACTATACTAATATTGATCACTTGCTTGAGTTTGTAGACTTGTTTACAGCATCAATAAATGCCACCATTTGACCTGTCCCTTTTGTCTGAACTCATCCCTTGTGATAAAAACTTAGGATAGGTTGAAATTTTTATTATTATCTTGGGTTTATTATACAAAGTCATCTTGATGCCAGCTTTTATTTAGGTAGTTCTTTATTTAAAGGCTGTATATAACTTGTGATGAGATAATATGGTTTGGCAGGTGATGGTTTCTGAAACAAACTCTTGTTTATTTATTTGTTAGATTGTGTTGTCAACTCTAAATTATTTGAATTAGTTATGCTTTAATAAGAATAGAAATTCAGAATTGCATTTTTTTCAAATCATAGTTTAAATGTTTGACATTGTAATCTTGATGACACTTGGAAGGGCTTTTGGTGCTGTCGAGATACGACTTTGTGGAGATTGTGACAAACGGATTGCAATACGTCTCCTTTTTTATTCAATGGTGATTTTGGAATTTGAAGTTTTCAAATTTTATCCTAGAACATAATCAATGAGATCGAGTGCATAGTAAAGATATTTTGATGATCAAATCATAAGGTTTCGATCTTGTGAATATAAATTTACTGGTTGCTTGATTGCTCAAGATTAACTTATCCCGACTTTCAGATTGCATGAGACTGAATTGATCCGAGGTTATCCGAAATTAATTTTATTAAATAGAAAAGGTCAAGATCATTTATAACAATCAAGACTAATTTTACATGTCATTATCCTGAGATTAAGTATTGACCTCTATCTAACCTACCGAATACCATTCGTATAATTCAATCTTATCATAATAACATAATCAATCAGATCGAGTGCATCATAAAGATTTTTTATGATTACCTCACAAGGTTGCGAGCTTGGGAATATAGATCTAGTTGATGTTTGGTCGCTCAAGATTAACTTTTCCCAACTTTCAAATTGCACGGAATTGAATTGACCCGAGATTATTCAAAATTAATTTTATCCCATGGGAAAGCCCCAAGATCACTTATAAAACCATGACTAATCTAATATATCATTATCCCGGTATTAAGTATTGATCGCTATCTACTGAACAACATTCATATAACTCAATCTATTCTAATATGTCAAATAGAAAATCTTCATGGTGTATTAGATTGGGCCGAATAAGAATAGATAACTCGACCATTTTCAAATAGACTAGAATCTATTCGCGGTGGTGATTGCTTATGGATGAAGGAGTTGAGCATTACAAAATTACATATACAATTTAGTTGGACCACTAGACTCGAAATGCGATCTAATTGTGCAACCTATCCAATATCTGCAGTTGTAGATCATATCATAGTAAATGCCTAATTACTACACCCAATGTCAACTCAATTCTCAAATACTCCCTCCGTCCCATAAAAATAGGCTATATTTCATTTTTCATTCATTCCATACGAATAGTCCATATCTATTTATGACAACCTTTTTCTCCTTCTTTTACTTCATTATTTATGGATCCTACTATCTGGTGCACAATCTCAACTATTTTTTCCCTTTCTCTCTTACTTTACCAGTTACACATTAAAATTCATGTCAATCATAAGGCCATCCGCAACGCTGTCTCTTAACCGTCTCATCCCTTAACTATTCATGGGCCCCACTATACTTTTCACTCCATCTCTTAACTAAGAGACAGAACCTGCAACCCTCCATCTCTTATCTGTCTCTTAACAATCTCTTAACTTAATATTCATTCAATTTCATTTTTTATTTTTTTTCAACAAATTCAATTAATAAAAAACACACTTCATTAAATAAAATAAAAATACAACTTAAAATCCTAAAAAAATACACAATTAAATTCGTGGCAAAATAAATAAATAAAAATATAATTTAAAATACAATTTTATAGAAATTAAAAAAACTACTTCGCCGGCGAATCATCTCCCAAAGGTAGTGGCGATGCACTCAAGCTACCTGGAGGCGGAATACCAATTTGTGTTGCCATATACTCAATTCCGGCAAGATGTGCTTGATATTGTGGAGGCGTCATGCGGAAAGTGTCCGCCATCGTGGCGGTCAAGTACATGGACAATAGGGTGTTCGAGCCCGAGCCCGCCTGGCTTGATTCGCCTCGGCCCCTCCTTCCTCTAGCCGCCTTCGCCGCCTTGGTCCCTTGCGGCCGACGGTGCAAACGGGAGGACCCCTCGGCATCGTTTGTCGTGCCCTCAACCTCCTGCGAGGCAGCCTCTTGTGCGGCGCTGCTCGAACCGCCCCCACTAGACGAGTATTGGCCACCCGCCGTGTGCTTCGTGCGCTTCGAGGTTGAGCCAGAGCTGGACCGCACACCGTCGGCCCACCTTTCCTCGTCTTTGACGGCCTCTCAGACATCGACATGTCTGAATTCTTTGCCGGTGTCGTCGAAGTAGACTCGCAAAGCCGATCTCAGAATGTCGGCTCCCGTGGCTCCGCTTTGGTAATGAGCCGCTTCGTTCTTGTAGATGCTGCAGAATTTTTTGACCTCCCTGTCGACTAGGTCAAAGTGAGCGCCGAGCATCTTCAATGTGCGGCGGCGGGACCCTCTTGGCTTGATCTCGTTGTAGGCCTCGGTGACCATTTCCCAGAAGCACTTCAGGGATTGTTGATTCCCGACGATGGGATTGTACGAGATGCTGATCCAGGCGTTGTACACCGCCATCGTGTCCTTGCGGCTGTACGGATGCCAGCCTACATCCTCATCCTCCTCGGCCGCCTCCGCCTCTTCCTCCACGGCGTCAAATGCCCTGGAGCTTCCACCGCCTCGTCCTCCTTCTGAATGGGGTTCATCCGGATAATCCTCCTGAATTTGGGATAATCCCTGCAAATACCTCGGTGCGGAGGGACGAGCCCTGGGTGTCCGGCGTAGACGAACCCGAACCGGAACCACCCAACCCGTTGTACATGCCCCCCAGTCGCCAAACGCATTGATGTCAAACCCGTCGGAGCCGCCACCGCCAGAGTTTCCGTCGCCGGACATTTTGTGATGAGAGGCTAGATGAAAATTGGAGAGGAAATGGAGATGATTTGGAGGATTTGATGTGTATTTGTTTGTGAAATGAGGATGAAATATGAGTATTTATAGAGTTAAAAAATAAATAAAAAATAAAAAAAGAAAAAACGGTCGAAAAACGGTAATATTACCGTGTTCGATTTTTTATTTATTTATTTATTAATTAAATTCGAATTAAAAAAAATAATTTATTTTGTCAGCGTGACGAAGCCCACTCGCGGGCCGGCGAGTGGGCGTCACGCATGGCGCCGGAGCACGCCACGTCGCGCAAGCGCTTGGCGAGACAGCCCGCGAGGTGTCTCGGTGGGACGGGCGTCTCGGCAAGACCGGGACGAGACGGGGCGCTGCAACGCGTCTCGTCGACGTCTCATCTCGGTGGGACGAGATACGAGCCACCCGCGAGACGCGCTGCGGGTGGCCTAAAAGGTCTATTTCTATGAGACTCATGAAATAGTGAATAATGAATTGATCATTCAACCTTAAGAAAGAGCAGCCAAAATAAATGATTAGAGAGGGTGATCATGACATCTTAATATAGGTAAAAATTAGGGGGCATTGAATTCAAGAAGTCAATTGGAGATCTGGTCCATTGCTACACAAACACATGCAAACATGATCAGCTAAAACTTTTTCCCTTTTCTTCTCTCGCTTTTTTTTAATAAAAATTTTAGCAACAAATGAATAAGTCTGATATTCAGTTACCCCTTACTTACTTGGTCATGAGTTGAATTTGGAGTGGCCCTAGTTGTGCTGTCAATTATGACCCAAGCAAAAAGTCTTCAAAAATTCAATCTTTGAAGATCTAATCAAAAGATAACCAAGCATTTGTTCAAGATAACAACACTTATAAATCATGTAATCTCACAAAGTAAAACTTTCTTGTTAACATCATGGGCTTTTGGAGTGTAAATGCGTTGACAAAGGTTTAGTTTGATTTTCAACTAAGTAATGCAATATTTATTAATGTATAAAGTCAAGAATTTGGAGGTGCCAAAACTGAGACTATAGATCTTCATTGATTGCCTTGCGGACTTTTTACATAAGAAATAAAGTGGAAAAAAAACATCAAAACGGCTAAAATACAAAGAATTTGTCTAGCTAAATAAGTTACTTATCACATTTAATTAGAAAAAAAATTGAAAAATGGCTATAAATCATTTCCCAGTTTCTTGAAACTCTTTATGTACAATTGGCTTCTTCTTTCTCTTGCTGTCACCATGCACCAGAAATCTTCTTCTGATTCATGGGCTGTCTCCATTTCTTCACAATTCTTGATTCAAAAGTGTGTGTATCTTGGCTTCCCACTTTGCAGGAAACCAAGCATGACTTTGCATTTGGACACAACACAAACACAACTAGTGTTTGTTGAGCTCATGTTTCAGTTTGATGTTGTCTGAATAAATTGATCATTTCTTGAGAGAGATTTTGATGGGCAGACCATTCTGGGGAAGAGGGAAGGGTCCATACTGGACTCCATTCTGTGGGGCCATCATAGAATACCTGCAAAATATTCAACAATCTTATCAACTCACTGCCATACTACTATTTCTATTTTAGGAGCTTTTTTTTCACCACAGATGAAAATTCATTGTAAGAATTGATGTTAAGTTTAGTACTATTCCACACACCTGTACTTTGTGGTGAGATGATGTAATAAAACCAAGATCTCCAGCTTGGCTAGCTCATTCCCTGGGCAAGAGTGGACCCCATTGCCAAATGGCATGAATGTATTGGGCTTGGGTGCAACCTACACATTAAGATAAATCTCTCTTTTAGTGAAACAGAAATTGCATTATTTCTATGATTGAAAGTTTGAAACAAATAATATCTATTTACATGAAGGAAAAAAAAACTAGTGGGGCCTAAATGTCTACCTCAAATCTTGAAGGATCAAACTTCTCTGGCTCTGGAAAATTTTCTGGATTATGGTGAATGTTTCTGAATAGTGGCAGCACTTTCCACCCTTTTGGTATCAAATATCCTGTTAAAAATTAAATTTCACTGTCAGTAAACTTTACTAGTAAATGAAATTTGTTAATCCAGTCTCATTTTAACTAACTAACTAACTAACTCACCATTAAATTCAACATCTTCCACAGCTTCTCTAAAAGTGAAGGATAAAATTGAGGCAACTCTGAGTGTTTCTTGAATGACCCTTTTTGTCATTGGCATCCTCTTTGTGTCAGCCCAATTCAGTAGCTTCTCCTCACCACTTTCCTCTTTAGCCTTAATTATTGCCTCTTGCTCTTCCTGTAATAAACAAGATACCACTTTGTCAGTTTTCTAAGCCAAGTTGAGAGGTTTGGACCATTTTTTGTGAGGGATTTTTGCAGATTCTTACAGTGACTGCTTGCAGCACACTTGGATTTTCTGCAAGGTACTTGAGGATCCATGTCATGATGCTAGCTGTTGTGTCACGAGCGGCGAAGACTACCCCGATTATGTTGTCTGCGATCTGCTCGTCGGTGAGGCCCTCGGATTCCTCCATGAATGATCCCAAGAGATCACTGTGGTGCTGCTTTGTCTCCCTCCTAACTGCCAGAATCTTGGCCAAGATTCTTGATAGCTCCTTCCTTGCTTTCATGGCCTTGTGGAAGAGCGTCCCAGGCAAGTTGATCGGCATTGAATTGTACCCCTTTTCGAGGATGTAATAACACCTCTTGAGATCCTCCCTGTACTGGGCTTCATCCTTTCCAAGAATTGACAGCAATGCCACATTGAATGCATACTGCAAAACACCCAAAAAATTGTTAGAAACAGAAACAGGGGACTCTGTTTTCAAAACAGAGCAAAAAACAGAGTACTCTGTTTTTTTCTCCTATTACTCACTGTTTTCATTTCTTGGAAAGTGGTGATGAGCTTCCCATCCCATGATTGAAGGGAGTCGACAGCGATGGAGTCGACCTCGGAGACGATGCTCTTGATGGCCTCGGGCAAGAAGGCTCGGAGGACCAACTTCCTGAGCTTGGCGTGGTAGTCGCCCTGGTGGAAGAATATGGCTTGCTTCCCCAACATCCTCTCCTTGCTAGCCGGGAATGTCGGCTTGAAGAGATGCGCATTGGTGACGAGCACCTGCTTCGCAGCCTCCGGGCTAGCAATCATCACGCAGGGGCATCCGAGTATGTGGGTCTTGAATATGGAGCCATACCTGTGATCAAATCAAGAGGAGGACAGAGTTAGTACAAATGCTCTGTTTTGATAGTTTATTATTGGGTGAAGAAGAGCTTACTTCTTGAGTTTGGAGGCGAAGAAGGTGTTGGGATTCTGGGAGTAGAGTTGGAAGGTTTCGCCGATGTAGGGCCAGCCGAGGGTGCCCGGGGGGAGGGGGAGCTTGGAGTGGGCGGCGGAGAAGACGAATTTGAAGAGGAAGAGGAAGAGGGAGATAGCTGCGGTGGCAAAGATGGAGAAGTAAATAGTGATGGAATCCATGTTTGTTTGTTGAGATGAGGAGGAGGAGGTTGTGGGGATGTAAGTATATATAATAGTGATGGGAAAAGTGGCTTTCAATTACAGCTAGAATCCCACACACGGAATCTCCCTCCAGCTCATGCAGTTGAGGGGAGGAGAGAGAAAAAAGGTGTGTGTGTGTAATATAATGTATGATAGGAGAGAGAAAAAAGGGGCGTGTGGTTGACCATGTAAGTGTAGTTGAGGTATCATTTATGATTAAAAACAGTTGCGAGGAAACAACCCTTTTTGGGGATTTTGAGATTGAGGGGATGCAATGCATTCTACCATATCCGTACCACCACTTCATTTTTATTTTTTTTAATTTTTATTCCCTTTTTATATTTTTATTCTATCAACTTGTCCTATTACTAAACTACCCTTCTTATTTTAATTACCTTGTTCTTAGTTTTATCATACACTCTCCATTCTAATTATATTCCACTTTTCTTATTAGACATGAATTTAATAATTTAATTTCATTTTCCTTATGACACTTCTTGTATGGTTTGAGCATTAAACCTATCTCTTATGTGTGCGACACTATGAACGTGTTAGTATAGTTTATTATAATGTAAAATTTTATTTAGAAAAAAATATTGTTTAATTATAATTTTTTAGTTGATTCTTGGTTAATCATATCCCATAACTTATAAAATTAATTAATCATAACTTTTGCACATTTCTCACCTGTCTCATACAATTTAAATTTTGATAAAATTGGTTATTTAAATCATAATTTTTGATTAATACCTAGATAAATTTAGCATTGTTCTATAGTATTATGATAATCAATTTTAGATGACTATTATGTAATTGGTGAAAAATATAATGGCGAAAAGTACAAAATTCATAACAAATTTCATCAAAATTTTAATTATATAGACAATTAAGAATGCACAAAATTGTGATTTAATTAGTTATTTTTATAAATTATGAGATTAGCTAAAAATCGACAAAAAGTTATTATTTAAATGATAAAGTTCCATTTTATTTAATGCTTAAGTCCTTTAATTTATATCATAAATATGAAAATAGTTAATGAACCTAAATTCGGGCGCACCCAAGTTAAAATATGGCGAACATCCAACATAATTTCGCCGAGTTTTTCATATTTATATGAAAGGTACATTGTATATCGTGATGCCCTTTAATAGTACAATGAATTTAAAAATAATAAATATAAATTCTTTGAAATATTATTATTTATCTTCAAATTTTGACTGATACAAAATAAATCAAAATTTGACAAAAGGTTCATGATATTATAAGTAACTAGCCTAAAAAAATATGACAAACTACAAATACTCCCTCCGTCCCATAAAAATATGTGCACTTACCATTTTCGTTCGTCCCACAAAAATATGTGCATTCCATTTTTGAAAAGTAAATATCTATTTAATAATATAAGTTTCACTATCCACTAACTCTACTTTAACTACCATTCTCATCTTCTCTATTACTTTACCATACAATTCTCCTCATCTCTCTTACTTTACCAATTTTGTCTTAATTCTCGTGTCATCTCATCCGCCCATATTTTTATGGGACGAAGGGAGTATAATATTTGCTTTTAATATGTAGAAGGTTCACAATAAATAGTTAAAATAGATAGTTAGAGAATTTTGTCACTTGATAGTTGAGATCATTTGAATAATGAGCATAATTTATGTTGATAATGAGAATTAGGATTCAATCCCGCCATTTCCTATCTTAGTTAGACATCCCTCTTCAAAAGCTTGAGAAGAAGAGGCCAATTTTTATATTTATATCATATCTTACTCGATTTGGAACATATGAAATAAGATGTTTTTATGTTTTGAGTCAAACGAAACCAAAAAATGAAGACTTTTTCAGCATTGGGTGTCCAAACCTCCACCCACAGCGGAGTTGTTGATTGATCAAGTGAAAGATATCAAATACCGGAGTGAAGATTAATAGCAAGTTTGTGTCCCCGGTTCCCAATGTGTAGTATACTAGTATGGCCTTTGCTCATGTTTTCAGGGTCATGCATACCTTGGAGGTTGTTTTTGTGGTGCCTTTTATTGTCAGTTGCTTGTGTTTCTTAGGCTAATTAGGTAGTTCGTGTTGGTTTGCCTTTTGTTATTTGGTTGGGATGCTGTTGTGGTTTTTCGTTTTAGGGTTTTGCGATTTGGATTTTGATTGTGAATCTTTGCTTGCCTCATGTCGGTCCGAGCTTTTTTTCCTAATTAAATAAAGTAAATAAAAATAGATGTTGATGAATTTTTACCAAAAATAATGGTGGTAATTTTGTGCAAAGATATGTTTGTAGACACACGTTAGATATGATTTAACAACTACAAAGTGTCAGAAGTGAGTTAGTTTGAGTGAATGAGAAGAAAAAGAACGTGAAAAATTAAACATTTTCAACCATGTAGTATGATTTATTTATAAATAATTATTGTATTAGTGTGAAGAAAATAGTGAACACTTTGAAATTTGACTGAAACAACGACGTGATGACTGCAATTTAATCAATGTCAACAATTAAATATTTTGTTATGATAATTTATTTTCAGAGTCATGAAAATCAGCTAAAACAGGAAGGCCATAAATAAATGAGATTTGACTAGAAATTATGCGTTTTCAAAGGTCAAATGATTTTTGCGTAGGTGTTGGTTTATTTTTCAGTCACAATATCTTTGACGTTTTCTAAATAGTAAATTCGGCATTTGAGTTCAATTAAAAAAGATTATAGGTATTTATTTAAGAGTTAATTTTCAGTTAATATACGTGATTTCGTTCATTAATAGTATAAAATAAAATGAGTTAATAATAAAAAAATTGACCATACTTGTAATATCGAGATAGTGCAATAATTTGCCATGCAGCACTGATGAGGCACGTCACGTTAATTTTCTGATGAAAAAATGGGACATAAATTTAATTTACGTAAATTCAAAGTTGATGAGATTATGAATTTTGGTGACACTTCTAAATTGTTTGACAAAATAATCATTTCGAGAATAATAGAGTCCCATTGAATTCATATACTGTAAGTTTATGAGACTTTTGACAATCTGCGGCATGGTTTAATTAATTTATTATTTTTATTTAAAAAGTTTAAATATTCAAACCTGAAAAATAATATATATGATTCATAATATGTTTTTTTTTTCTTCGAATAAATTCAAATACAAAATATTTACCAACTTTAGAGATTAGACATCCCACCATTCTACCAACACGTATGATAATCATTTTATTTCTCAAAAATTTTTTTTGTTTGATCAGTTAGAAATTAAATGTGCACAAGAATTTGAACCAAACAAACATTTCTGTTTTAAACATTTGTACCCTACTTTTTGTTGTACCAAAATTTAATTTCCACGTACTCATACCAGAAAGACTGGCATTGCATCAATTTATCATTGCTTTGAAACCCAAAACTTTTCGACCAATTAAAATTTTCTATATTAGCTTACTGTAATTTAAATGTGAATCACATGACCTAACTGCTTTGGAATTTCCATGATTTTCAATATTCTTCAATTTTGTATTCTTTTAAATAATGAAGAGTCCTAAAAATATCAATTTCTATAACAATAAATTAGCATCGTTTAAATTAGATAGTAGATAATTTATGGTTCCATTGAATTTAACGATGGCTGATGTTATTATGTTTGTGACATGTTGAAAAATTTAAAATATTAAATCGTCGAAATATCAAACCGGAATCGCAAAACTATACGTGGCACAATATTATTATCGAATTCCAAGTATATTAAATACTCAGATATCTAGAAAATGAAGGGTAGAGGCTTCCTTGTTTCTTGGTCAAATTGTTGTAGGCATTGGATGGACACATACATCACAATATATTATTCTTGAACAATTGAAAAAGCAATCGTAAAATAATGATATTTTTTATAAATTTGTTGGTCCAGTAATAAGTAGGATATAATGCTGCAAAAAAATGTGATACTCTAGCAAAAACAGTGGTATTCAGAGCAGCAACGCAATAAATGGCTTCGTTACATAAAGTCGGTAGCAATTTTCTATTTTCAAGTTTATCTAAATAAAATTGTAAATTAATTTATTTATCTGATAAATATCTAGAAGCTTATAAACTCTTTAATCAATATATTGTAATTGTGATGTTGTAACTTGCACTGATTTTATAATATTTGACGGAAAACAAACAATTGAACACTAGTCGCATGGCCGATTAATGCAAGAATAACACTATTAAAATTAGAGTAAATTATTTGAAGAATAAAAATGAAGTCTGGTTAAATTATGAATGAAAATTCTGAAATTTAAATTTGTTAACAATTATCTATCATCGATGCATGCATGTAATCTATTGATCATTTTTTTATAATCAAACAACGTCATTTTGTTTATAAACAGATGATAACATTGACGCTGACATCCACAAATAATTTTCCAGTCTTCATACCAAATACAGTCTTACCTAAAACTTTTGTTATGAGATAATTGACAACAAATTCAAATTTTATAGTTTTTTTATTACTTTTTATAGTAGGATAAGATATGCATAATCACCCAAAAAGTATGGAATAGATATAATAAAACCAACACATAACTAGAAGGAAGGATATATTATTCACCATTTGTAAGTATATATATTTCCAAGGGTATCATTACCAATGTGCATCGACTGATTCAGTAACAATGCTTTATGATAATTTGTAGCCATCAGAAAATAGAAGAGCTATCCAAATATATAAAAAAATATGGAGTACTATTTTCTAGTCACACAAAACTGTCAAACTGCTCCTCCTACCATCAAACTAAATCTAAGAAAAATTTGTTTAAAATTCTCAACATATTCATATATATACATTAACTCATCAGATCTAACTCATCCAATGCATGTCAGAGATATGCTTTCTTGCCAAATGCCTTCCCCTACACTTGTCTACTTCACATCCTTCCCAGATAAGAATCAACCTCATCTCTCTATATCACCAGATATATACTTTGAAATACAAGAATAAGAGATATATCTACTTATTAAAAATTTATTTGGATCCATTCGGTACACGAATTTGAATTGAAATTAGATTTCTACGAAATTGAATTTGAAGAAATTGAATATTACAATTCTAAGTCATCTGTTCGGTAAAAATGATATACTGTAATTGATATAAAGTGTGTGTGCGCATTGTGCGTATTTATAACTTTTTTTATTATATTAATTTTAAATTGATACTACTATATTGAGTATAATTAGTATCAATTTAAAATCAATATAGTAATATAATTAAGTAACAACTAAAACTAAAATCATCATATTTTTTAATCTGTTAAAATAATCTATACACACTGTGAAAATAAAGAACAAATTATATCAAAGGCCAATCATACAATTTTTTTTAAAAATTCACTATCACTAGTGGTGTTGTGTTTTCAACTATAAAAAATAAAATACAACAACCTAAAATTAGAGAAGTTAAAGTTTCTTCATAGATAGTGACTCAAGGAGTGCACAAAAGTTGTTTTTTCGTTTATTTGAATTTGGTACTTGATTCTTTAGTTTGAACTAATACTTATATTTAATTTTTGTTCTAATTTCTTATCTTTAAACGAAAAACCACAACTTCAAATACTTACTACAACACAATTTAAATTAGTAGCATTAAATTAAATTTAAAATACCACAATCAATTTCAATACACAAAAATTCAAGTGACTCTTCACTCATTGAAAATGTTCCACTTTCTCGTTTTTTTTTTCAAATTTCACTTTAGCTTATTGCAAAATCAACGTTGCAAATAAATGAAAATGACAAGACTTGGGAGTGACAAGAAAAATAGACCGGCATACGTACGTCAAGCATCAACTCCAATAATTGAAGAAAATAATTCCTAGCCATGAAATAAAAAAAATCTAAGAAAACAAATAAATAGAGTATTGTTTTTGGATGAATATCAAAATAGCTTTACTAATTAAAGAAGAGTAGGGCCATAGATTTGAAGAAGAGGAGTGTCGCCCTCCCGCAACAAGAAACCATGCACAAATTAAATAGCCACGGTTGAATGTCACCCATTTATTGAATTACACACGCTCTCTACACTTTTTCAAATGTAACATGTGTACTATCATACTCGGATTATTTGTCATAATCGGATTTAAGTTGGAAATTGCTAATGGGATTGGATTTTCTTGGAAGTGGTTGGAACATTTAATTTTGGTTTCGTGGGTTTAATTAAGATCATCCTTTTTTCGTCTTAAATACAAAAAGTGGGGGCCTGTCCATATATGCTTATATTATTATTATAGTGCTATTCAATCTACAAAATGAAAATCAGATGGTTGCAAAAATGATAGTCTACCGTTAGAGCATCCCCATCCGTGCTCTTACTAACGAGCACGGATATGGGTCCGGACCCACTTTTACTCTCTGTCCTTAGTTAAGAGCACAACACTCACATTTGTGCTCTTCCGCAAGGACAAGATCAAGGGTCCCACCATTCTATTATTCAATTTAAATAAAAACATTTTCACAATATTAAAATGCATTAAAATTACCCGGGATACTATTACAAATTATAAAAAATTAAAAATTACATAATCAAACTCCTAAAAATTAAAAATTACATAATTAAACTCCTAAAAAATAAAAATTACATAATTAAAGGCTAAAAATACCCCGTTGAAGACTATTCATCCGGCTCTACCCCAATGTTCTTTGGAGACCCCGTAGCATTGCCACATGCGATCGAAGTTGCTCGGGGGGCATAGTTGACCCATCGGCCAAATTGAGTTGGGCCAAAACCCCCCACAACGAGTTGGTGGGGGGTTGAGGTGGCACAAAGGGAGCGGGAGCGGGATGGGGGGCGGATGGAGTCGCGGCGTGACGGCGGTTGGCTGTCGACTTCTTCCTTCCCTGCGGCCGGCGTTGGGAACTACTCGGGCCGACGTCGGAGCTACCCAAGTTAGCTCCGGCGAGCTGGGTGGACACCTCATCGGAGCCGGCGTCGGATAGGGATACCGACCTCGACCGTTTGTTGGAGGAGCTAGAGGAGGATGATACACCTCCCCTATACTTCGGATGTACACGCACCTCCTGCCAAACATTGAGGTACTTGAACGGTTTGTAGTGTTGAGATTGGTAGGTCGCCAACGAGGCACTGATGATGTCGACCTCGCTTCTGCCGCTCCCCGCCGACCGCTCTTCCTGGAGGTAATACCCCTGGAACTTTTGGATTTCTTCGTTGGCTCTGTATATGGCATTGCGCACCATACTCTCGTTGCACTCAATTGTTCCAGCCGGCCGGTTTTGATTGTACCGGCGACAGACGCGCCACCAAAAATGGTCCCCGGATTGGTTCGTGCCAATCTCCGGATCTTCGGAGATAGACAAAAACGCTTTGAATAATTGATACATCTCCCCCGGAGTGTACGGGGTGCGGACACCACGAGTAGGAAGATGAGGAGTTTGAGTGCCCACCCGTATTTCCCATCGAGGGCATGTTGGTCGTCCACCAGGTAAGGCCGATAGCCACTCGGAACTTACGAACTTTGGGTTTGAGGAGGGGCCGAAAATTCTGTTTTCGGACTAGAAAATGGTTGCAAGCCGAACCATTCGTGGTTCCAACTGCGGGAGTCGGAGGGGTGATCGCCGCAGCCGGATATTTTTTTATTGTAGAGTGAAAGAAAGATTGAGAATTGTAAGAATGGAAATGAGAGAATTTAGATGAGAATTGTGTAGTGTGATGTGAAATTTTTTGTGTGGAAGTGAGGGTATTTATATATGAAAATGTGATTTTTTGGGGAAAAAAATTGAAAAATAAATTAAAAGTGGAAAAAAAAAGGATATAATTTTTTGGGAAGTGGGAAAATATATATATTTTTTATTTTTAATCGGATTTTTTAATTAAAATCCGATTTTTTTTTAAAAAAGGAAATTCCAACGGCATTGCCGTTGGCCAATCAGACGTTGACACGTGTGTTGCTCGCTGGCACGGACGTGCTCGATACATCGAGTAGCGCCGCGCCAGCTGCAAGAGCGCAACAGCGAGCAGGCGGTGCCGCGCCACTGGCACGGACGGACAGACGGATGGACGCACCGCTGCGGATGCTCAAAAAATTAGATGGATGCAAAAATGATGGTGTACTATGAGCCAATATATATATCAAGGGGCCTTAAGACTGGTGATGTGCTTATTAGGAATGTAGCTTTGCTATTTAAATAGTGGTTGAAATTCGCTCATAATCAACAATCTTCTTGGAAGACGGTTATGAACTCTATACACAATACTTGATACAATATTGATGATATACAAAAGCTAGCTTAAGGGAAAAATATCGTTCCTCCAAAAGTAACAAGGAAGTGCAAGAATTGTAAATAAAATAGTGGAATGAAAGTTGGTAATGGAGCAAATATTAGATATTGGCTTGATATTGGACTCATGGACTGTAGATGACAACCTCAAGAACACTTTCTTAAGATTATTCCTGATATTGACACAACAAGGTGACTTTATTGGGGGAAATGAGCTCTTGGAATGATGGTAGATGGATTTGGAAATGTACCTGGAGGAGGAATTGTTGGAGAGTCTCAGCCTAGACATGGTCACACTTCCTTGTGAGAGCGAAAGTGATATGAGAATTTGAACATTTGACAATTCAAAAAGTCTCTCTATTTCTAGTTTCTTTTTGCAGGTTAATCGTATCATGAGAAAAGATGACAACTAATCTCGTAACTACAAACATGGCGAAATATTACCCCAACTCGTGAACAACTTTTGGTTTGGTTTGTCTTACAAAGCAAACTCAACACCGAGGACAAACTTTTTAGATTCAGATTTCTAGAAATTACAAATCTTTTGTGTTTTTTGTAAGAAGTTACTATTGATCATATTAGTTCGGGTGTAATTTCTCAAGTAGTTTGTGGTATTTTTGTTGTAATAAATGGGATGTCTCCTTTAGCTTGCCTAATTCGATCTTATGCTTTTTCACTTGTATGAACACACATTTCTATAAGTTTAATAAGAAGATGTGGACATTCATTTTCTACGTGAGTTCGTGGTCTATATAATGGCATAAATATAAAGTAATTTCTTGAAAAATATGAACCACGTTGAGATTTTTTTTATTTTTTTTTCTAGAACCACGTTAGGGATGTTTTTTTAAACCACGTTAGGGATGTTGAAAGAAGTTTCTTTCTTTAAAATTTGACTCGATACGGAATAAAGGGTAATGCCCTGACTTTCATTTTCTGTTTGGTTAGCGCAGTTTAAATGGTGATTTTTAGGGACTCGGTTTGGAAAGAATAAAAAAAAAAATAGATAGATATAACAAAAATAAGATGAGTAGGATAATGAATGTTTGGTTGGAAAAATGAAAAACGAAGATAGTAGTATAAACTAGATGTGAATTTGGAGATGGTATATCAATTGGAGGAGAAATCTTTCTGCATGATAAAGATGTATTATTCAAGGAGCTCCTCTTAGCTATGAACTCGAGAGAAAACACGACACGAGAGATGAAAGAGCGTGGCCGAAAATTCGATCTCATTTTTGGTTTCTAATTATTTTATACACCACTTTAATTATGGTTTATTCTCGTAGACCAATACTAAAAATAGGTGACTTGGTGTCATTAGTTTATTATTATTATTATTATTATTATTATTATTATTATTATTATTATCATCTTTACAAATTTGGATTTACTTATTTGATTCTTATAGAAATAAATTAAATGAGCTACAGTTACGAACATAGAAAAACCCTATATCTAACTAACTATACCACTGAAGAACTTGAAAGTATTAATATATAGAATAATAGAATGACTGTTTCTGTTTCTTTTTATTTCAAAATGGCACATTACTCTACAAAATTTCTCTCCGCAATTGACAAACAAATAATTCTAGGTAACAACATTATAGTATGTTGATTTCCAATTAAAAGTTACATCGTCAAATTTGGCACATTATAATATGTTGATTCCCGATTAAAAGTTACTACATCGTTCAAATTTGGCGAAAGTAAAGTCTTAAAGTTTTAACTGAGAGTATCCGCAATGGGGCGGATGATAGGCCGTCCGATGCCTCGGGCGCGCCATCGTCCGCGCCCTATAGATCGTCCACGGACGATAGGGCATCGTCCGCGCCATCGTCCGCCCACTGTGGGCGACGCAGACGTGGCGCGGACGATGCAACGCGTTTTGTTTTTTTATTTTTATTTTTTAATTCCGAAAAAATTATTTAAATAAATACCCCATACCCCACCTTCATTTGTAACCTTTCCATTCACTTTTCCACACTCAAATTATACTATAAAATGGATTCCGGTGAATACCCAAGTCCGAATAGCCCGATGTTTGGTGGTGGTGCACGTTGGCTGGGTACAGACCCTGGCGAATATCGGTCGTCCGACTCCAACACGCAGTACGATCCCGAATTAAGTACGGATTTATGGTCTGTCTGACATGGAGCCGTCTCCAACTCGCCGCCGCCGCCGCCAGAAAGAAGTGGAACCGGCACCGGGCGTACAAGGTGCCACCTCCAGAAACGAATGAAGAGTACACCCCCGGGAGGACGAACTACCAACCGGATGAAACCCTCGTCTTGGCGAGGTGTTGGGCGGATATTTCGGAGGACCCGGTATTCGCGAACAACCAAAAGCAGGTTGCGTACTGGGAGCGCATCACCGAGCGCTACAATGAGGCGAAGCCACCGAGCGCGTACAAGCTCCATAGGGAACAGCTCCGCAAGCACTAGGATCAGGTGAAAAAGCAAGTCAACCTATTCTCGGTGGAGTACGAGAAGTGCTCGAGGGAGCAGGGAAGTGGCGAGAGCTTGAGCGATGTGCGCGATAGAGCGCTGTTGTCGTACCAGTCAATGTACGACGACTTCAAGCATTTCAACATCTGGGCGCTCTTGAAGGACAAACAGAAGTTTCAGGGCGGGATTCTGCCATCGACTGCGCCAAAGAGGACGAGGACCACCGAAGCCGGTGCTTACACAAGCAGCGAAAGCGGCGCATATCCGGTGGACCTCAACCGGACGATGTATGGGGAGGAGGAGAGTTCCGGCACACCGGTGTCTTCCCGACGTCCCATTGGCGTCAAGGCTGCGAAGAACAAAAGGGGAAGGCGAAGGCGACATCCTCTTCGCAAGCCGCGGCCGCCCCCCATCGCCGATCCCGACCCCGATCCCGACACCGACCCCGACCTCGACCTCGGCGGTACTTGCCTACGCGGAGTTGGCAGCGGCCGCCAACCGGAGGACGTTGTTGGACATGCACAACGCCCTCATGCAATGTCAGGACCCGACCAAAGCCGAATACCTCCATGGGATGATCGATGAGCTGCGCCGCAAGTTGGGACTTTTGTAGAGTAGTCAACTTTTTTTTTCATTTCTAACTCGTGTAAAACTTTTTTTAAATCAATGTAGGATTTGCCGTTTTTAATTAATCGTGGTATTTTTTAATTATTTTGCATTGACATATTTGAAAATATTTAAATCAATTAACAAAACAATAGTGAAACCTATAAGGCGGCCTTTAGAGTGACTTATAGGGCGCCCCACTGCAGGTGAAAGGGTAGGAGGATAACATGCTGACGTGGCGGTGCATAGGGCGTCCCTTAGGGCGCCCTAGTGCTAATGCTCTGATAAGTATAATCTAAAAGTAGTTCTAAACAATAGAATTTTAGCTTTTAGTTGAATATTACGTTATCCCAAAAAAGTGCAAATGCCAACAAAATGCTCTGAAAAGTATAATCTAAAAGTAGTTCTAAACAATAGAATTTTAGCTTTTAGTTGAATATTACGTTATCCCAAAAAAGTGCAAATGCCAACAAAATAATTTGGTTATATGTACATATAAACTACTCCATGTAATGGGCGGCAAAAAAAAATTGCACTTGACCTACTACATTGTAAACTTGTAACAAAATATACCTATACTATTATATAGAAATGAGCCACTCACCTCTTATAAGGCCTTTTAAGGGGTAAGTGACCACTTTCTAATATGTTTAATGTGTCATTCCGGCCTACACGTAAGAGGGGCGTGTTAAGACTCTTAAATCTTGTCCTACATCAACTTGGTGATGATCCTAGCTCCTCTATATAAGTATGGACAACCCTCCCCCTTATAAGCTCTTTTAAAGGGGTGAGTGGCCCATTTCTAATATGGTATCAGAACGGGCCCAAGTCGATGATGGATTTTATCTCTCTATCTCTTCTCTTGCCTACCCACGTGATGGAAGTCCGATGTGTCATTCCGGCCCACAAGTGAGGGGGCACTCATGTGTGGCCCATTTCTAAAAAGATAAAATCCATCATCGACTTGGTAATGATCATAACTCCTCTATATAAGTATAGATAACCCTCTCCTTATAAGCCCTTTAAAGGGGTGAGGTTATCCACATATATAGAGGAACTGGGATCATCACTAAGTCAATGTGAGATAAGAATTAAGAGTTTTAACATTATAAACAATAACCAGAACAAATAATTTAATTAAATCAACAAATGAAACCACTCCATCTGTTAGCAAAATATATTTAGGCATACCATGCAAAATCATCTATAATAAATGTAATTAATTATGCCTTTATCCCATATATACTTGATTACAGCTATTACTTATCGAGGGAGGGAGCTATCACCATGAAATAGACTTGCATATCGAGGGAATTGTACAAAGTATTAATTTATATAAATCTTACTTTATTATTTGTTGGCCGTTTATTCTATAATCTGCGATGGCCATTAGATGATAAACACGTCTCTTAATGCATGTGATTTTGAAAAGGTTAAAAATATATCTATGAAGATCACACTTATTTTGGCCAGATTTTTGGAACCCAAATACCAACTAATAAATATTTTTTCAAGTAGATGTTGATTGGGAATTGGTGATCAAGAAAAGTCCAAAAAGTTAAGCGCGAACCCAATTACTATGTTTATTAATTTTAAATTCAAACATACAAAAGTAAATGTCCCACTAAATATCTCTACATTTCGCACTCTCTACTTTCGATGAAAAAAAATTATTTTGTTTTTTCATTGAAGTACATAATCTCACTACATTATTCTGTATTATTTTTTACGTACACCCAATTTGGACCTTGTAATTCATTCAGATGAAAAATCATTTGGTGAGAGCGTTTTTATTTTTAGTATCTTTTGTTTTTTCTAACCATTTTGTCTTTCGAATATAGTCAAAACATGCATATGTACGAAATGGAAATCAATGCACAGATAGACCAAATGCACTTAATTAATTAAAAAAACTTAAAAATAATATCATGTCGAAGTCAAACTATGACTGCTTACATATATTCAGTTGAGACATACAAACAGAAAGTTGCAATATATAGATTATTTGTCGATCTACATTTAAAGCATCTTATTAAAAAGAATAGTACATCATATAATAGATAATACCATGTGCGACCCAAAAAGGCCAAAACCAGGTCCTCTACAAAACCAGCAAGAATTGAACCCCCTTTTTGATTACTCCTTTTAATTTTTTAACAATAAAATTTTACAAAATTTTATAAGAAAGATATTTGTGGCGATGAGTATGGGCATAAATAATACTTCTACTACTTGTACACCTGAATTTCTCACTAATAATCCAAAATTCCAATCTTATGATTGAAAGGAGACATGAAAGGATGGACAACAAAGGAGAAAGCTATTATCATGAATTAGATCGAAATTGTGCAAAATTAACCCAACATTAAATAGTAAGTGATCATTTTCCTTGGTGATTAGTTGGACATCTGAATTTAATCAAACAAAGACAAAAAGGAATGGTTAATATTAAATGAATATTACAAGTGAACCCCCCCCCACCCCTATCCCACCCCACCTCACCTCACAATCAGTTTCCTCATTTAATTTATTTTAATTATAAACATTAATTGTTGCAAGCTGTGGGGTGTAAGCCACTCCAAAACCACTTTCTGTTAATCAAAATCCTATGCACAAGTGTTGAATTTTATATTCTTTGTAATTGAGTTTATTTAGAAAATTGTCCATAGATTAGCTGCAAGAGTTGTTTTTAGTTTATGGGATAAGACTTGTATTTGCTACGTTACCTGCGTAGTAGTAGCAACTAACTTGTCCCTAGTATTAATTAATTAATTAATTAATTAATCTCCAAAAGATCTTGACTCTTCAAATATTAATACTCCCATTTCTACATTCGGCTTATTCCCTTTCCAAAAGATTGGAAAACCCTAATTTAAATAATAATTCTCTCTCTAGAGAGTAGTAAGTGTCGCTTTCATTCCAAGTCATTCTTCGACTTTACAGATAAGATGCGGCTGTCGTAAATTGTAATCGGAGTTCCGCGTAGCACTCTAACTTAATTAGCTTAGCACGTTAATCAATTCATTTGGAAATTAATTATGAATTAAATAAAAATGGAAATAAATAACAGAATCTATGCAACTGTAGACACGTGCTCAGTGAACTAACGTACGCGTGCATGTACCTTATACGTACATACTAAATAGTTAACGACTTCAGTTCATGCTGACGTGGAAAGCTATTAATTTATTGTTTTTTTTCTTCTTTTAGTAAAGAAAGTAAATTAGTAGTACTCTATCGAAAGCACTGAACTGAGGAGTTAAGAGGTGATTAATCAAAGCCAGTTGGCGTGATTAACACTAATTATATATAATGCTGAGTACTTGTATAAGTCAAACCAAGTTGTTTATTTTAGTACAGTTTTGGACTATATATACCATAAATTGTACGAATAAATGATAAGGATCCAACTATGAATGTCTCACTCCCAGTTCAAAGGGTTGTTTATATAGAGTGTAATTATAAAATGTGAGTACATTATTTATATTTCTTGTGTTTTAATTTGTATTAACAGGTTTCCATTACATTATTTGAATAAATTTACGTTTTATACAGGTAAATTTGACATTTTTAGTCTTGTATGCATAGATTGATTTTGAGCTAATTTGGGTAACGAACCGACATCGAAATTCAAATTTATTGCGGTTATTAATTAAGTTTATTATCCTGGTTGTCAATCTATAGATATACCCCCTCCGTCCTTTAAATTTTGTCATATTTTTTCATTTCTGTCCGTCTTACAAAATTTGTTTACATTTCACTTTTTACAATTTTTTTGGTAGTGGACCCCATATTCCGCCAACTCATTATCACTCACATTTTATTATAAAATTAATTTAAAAGTAGGATCCACTCCTCATTAACCTTCTCAACTCACTTTCCATTACATTTCTTAAAACCTGTGCACGGTCAAAGTTTGACAAAATTTAAGGGACAGATGAAGTATATTTTTCATAATATTAATGATTTAAGGTATATATAAGCAAAATATTTAAATTCTAGTAGAAAGTAGTACTCCTTTTAATCCATTTGTAGTTGAGTAGTAATGTTTTATTGGTCTATCATACTAAAGTTGAGTCATTTTCTCTTTAGACAAAAAATAATATAGAGTACATATTATTTCTATTACTTTATTTTTTTTCATCACTCTACTCTATTCTCTATTCCTTTAACTCAAATATTACTTCGTATTACAATTTCCTAAATCTCGTGTTAAAAGAAATGCATGTATCATAGAGGGACAAATAGAGGGACAAAGAGTGTATATTAATTAGGAGTAATTCATCTTAGTCAATAGACTTAAAATATGACTGTAGCTTGAAGTCAAGGAATTAAATAAGTACATATTACTAACAATATCAATCCAATTTACAAGTGGCGCAAGAAGCTAAAGAAATACAAATATTTCGATTTTTAAGAGATTGTCAACAGCTTGATTAATACCCTAAATTACAGTTTAATGTTAATTAAATAATAAAGAACAAGTTGATTTCATTTGAATTAGCAATTATTTTAGCAGCTTCAAGATGTAAGCAGTCAGGCCCGTCCCTTGGCCCGTGCGGCCTGTGCGACCGCACAAGACACCCAATTTTCAGGGGCCTCTGAAATATTTCAGCCCATATACATGTATTCATATTTTTTCAGCCCAACAAAGTTATTTCTCTTGTATAGCAACGCCCAGGCCTTTTTCTAGCACCGTGACTCCAATTCTGATCGGTTTCTTTTCCCGATCGTAGACCTGGGAGCCGCCTGTTCGTGTTCGGTGTTCCTCATCGACAAACGCCGCAACAGGGACCAGCTCACCAGAGCCATCGTTGATCGCTTCTGCAGCGCCTGCCATCGTCGGCCATTGCGATTGGGAGCAGCGCAAACGCATCAATTTGTCTTTTTTTATATAGTATATTTCTTTAAAATGCATTGTCTTTTTTTCTTTAATTATCATATAGCTTTAAAATGTATTGTCTTTTTTTCTATAGTGGTAGGCCTCATTTTAGATTTTTGCATAGGGTCTCTGATTTTGTCGGGACAGCCCTGTAAGCAGTCCTTGCCCTTGATTGCTTGAATAAATGAAGTTAATCTGTACTTTTTTCTTCTGAATTTTATATGCTTCGAGAATAAATTAAGGATTAAGAGCTGTATCCCATAGTTTATTAATATATCTACTACAGTTTTTTTTAATAATTGTGAACTTTATTTATTAAGTCGATATATATACCTTTTGAATTCCGCGATTAGTCAAATAGTCCATGATGCATTCATATAAAAATAATAATGTAATATTTCTTGTCATTTTATGTCGAAAAGTTGTTCTATATGAATAATGTCATGTTGGAAGAGGCATATTAATTAATTAGAATAAACCCATATATAATACTACGAACTTTTGTGCCAACAGTTTATTAACACACCACTCCCCGGCAACCACATTATGTTTAGGGAGTGAGTTTACAATTTATTCAATTACTTAAATCCATATTTCAATTTGATCTTCATAATTCAAATGACTTAAATCCATATTTCAATATCTTTTTTTGTGTAAAAAAAACTGTAACATTTGAATATGAAAGAATGAGATTATTTTTGGTTCGGTTTATTTATTTTTTTACACAATTATTTTCAGATTTCATAAAAAAATACTCCCTCCGTCCCCAAAGAATATGCACTTTGGATTCGACATAAGTTTTCATGCAAAATTGGTAAATAAGAGAGAGATAAAGAGAAAAAGTAAATAAAGTATTATTAGAGAGAAAATAGTTTCAAAATTAGAAAGTGCATATTCTTGTAGGACGGACTAAAAATGAATAGTGCATATTCTTATGGGACAAATGTAGTATGCGGTTTAATTGTACTTCAACCTATGTGGTGTATTATTTCCGCAACACAATTTGATATTTTCATTTCCTAAATTTATTTGGGGAATATATTTCTGTTAGGCTATTGGTGTATTTATAATGGGCTTCTGACACCAAGTTTTATCTTAGCCCAATAAGCTTTACTCATCTATGCTCGTAAGTCAATCTTCATGAAATTGTCAAACACGATTTTATATTGACAACATATCCTCTCTAATTAAATTCTTCAAGAACTCTTTTGAATCTCCGATCTAAGCCTCGTTGTTAGAGAAATGGGAGTATCTTTTAGGGAATGACAGTAAACTCTTTCTCTTATATGAGGAACCAGTATGGTATCCAAGATGTTGGGGTACAAACCCATCCCACATCGGATGAGTAGGGGAAGTTGGAAGGTGTATATAATTCCTGTCCAACCCCAATTAGTTTGAGGCCTTTTGGGAGTGACCCAAAAACAAATCCGTGCGGGCTTGACCCAAAGCGGACAATATCAAACTAATGTTGCAGTCGACGATCCTAACAAGTGGTATCAGAGCCCAGGTGGCTATGGGTCGGGCCCTGAAGGACTCGGGCTAGAGTCGGGCCCAGGATGACCTAGGGGCCAGGGCTGGAACAACCCATGTTCGTGTCGACTGCGTTCCCGATGTGGTCTCAGTTTGTGTCGACTGCGTTCCCGATGTGGTCTCAGTTTGAGGGGAGGTTTGTTGGGGTACAAACCCATCCCACATCGGATGAGTAGGGGAAGTTGGAAGGTGTATATAATTCCTGTCCAACCCCAATTAGTTCGAGGCCTTTTGGGAGTGACCCAAAAACAAATCCGTGCGGGCTTGACCCAAAGCGGACAATATCAAACTAATGTTGCAGTCGACGATCCTAACACAAGATTTACAATTCAGGGGTGTAATAAATAATTACTCTTTGAAGCTTTCATTCTTGAGACTGATATGAATCGACCGAAATAATTGCCATGACATTGCACGATCAAGTTCGGTAGACCTGATACAAACCGACCAAATTAATTCTTATCAAGATCATGAAACATGGGTGCGTGTTGCAACCACTTTTAATAAACTTTAAAGTTGACCTCTCGAACTAGCAAATATTTTACTTTCGACTCTACTCGATTTAAATACTACCGAACCCTCCGTCCCAACTAAGTTGAGTCATTTACTTTTTGCACTCGTTTTGAAAAAAACGTCATAAATAGTACTGTGGTAATACTCATCTTTTCACATTCATCTCATATTATAGATGTTGATGCATGTGCATTTGGATGAATTATGCATGGCAGAATAAATTACATTTGGAACCGCGTGAAGCGGTATACAGGCATTTGGTGTTTTGTGGAGGATCACACTCCGGGCCACATATACTACGATGTGTATTGGGACGAAAAGCCCGATTGGAAGCCAAAACCTCCCCAGACTCCAGAAGAGGATCACCCTGTCATTGTGTAAACTTATGCTTGCACTACAAATCGAGGAGAAAGAAGAAGGCGCTGAAATGTTGCAATCCTTAACCGCGAAGTGATGTGATGGTTTGATGGAGTGTGCAAGTTGAGCTCTCAAAACTTATACATACACAGGAGAAGAGTTTCTTTTTCTTGTTTTACGCCTTTTCCTCTTTTTACTTGGGTTAGGTTAGGTTAGTGTTGGGATTTACGCACACAAGGCTTTCACACACTCAAGAAGATCACACACACACACTCAGTGTTGTATGAGATCACACAATGCAGAAACACACACACTCACACTTTGAGTATTGAAGATGATAAACTCGGAGAGAAAACTGGAAAACTCTTTATTGATTAAACTCTACTCTAAACTACATACACGGTGAGCTATTTAAAGCTCTATAATCAAGTAGCAACTGCTACTAACTAACTACAAGAAGAATCAAGAAAGCAAGAAGAATAACCGCTACATCTCAGCTAACTAACTGCTGCTCCAACGGCTAGTTCGGCTAGGTTGCTTCTATCTTCTCGGTTCAAGAACGAACTCCTTCCTCGGCTCAATACCGAACTCCTTCCTCGGCTCAATACCGAACTCCTTCTTCTCGGCTTACAACCGAACTCTTCCTTCTCGGCTCATTCCAGCTCAACGCCGAGCTTCCTTACCGAGCTTCCATACCGAGCTTCCTTACCGCTGAGCTTACCGACTTCTGCCTTCTTCTTCTCGGCTAGTTCCAGGCTAGTTCCAGCTCGGTAAGCCGAGCTTACCGAACTCCTTTCTAGCCGAGCTTCTTCCAACTGAAATGAGCACTCCATTATTACAATTCTCCACCTGAGGGCTCATCTCAGTTCTTGCACAAACATTGATCAATTTCTTGCAATGATCAAACTTGTCTCTACCTAGAGACTTTGTTAGCATGTCAGCCGGATTGTGCAAGGTGTTAATCTTAATCACCTTCACTCTCCCCTTTTCAATCTCATTCATGCTTGGATTTGTCCACCAAAATCCAAGTTTTGTTCTTGAGTAAAGACTCTATTTCCTCATTCATGGCTTCAATCCATCTTTCTCTATCTTTACTCTGCATAGCTTCTTTAT
Organism: Salvia splendens; assembly: GCF_004379255.2. Lineage (NCBI taxonomy): Eukaryota > Viridiplantae > Streptophyta > Magnoliopsida > Lamiales > Lamiaceae > Salvia > Salvia splendens. Next base: position 22,557,574 of record NC_056051.1, read on the forward strand.
ATGTGAGTGGATCTGCGCCATCAATACTTTCAGCTGCACACAGAGCATAATACACAACATCAGAGAACTTTGTTGGTGGCCTTGTTTCTCTTCTAACTCTGTCCCTTGCAAGCTGATAGTCTCTGATAGAGTCTGATATAGACTCACCAGCCTGGTTGCCCTGAGTTGGAGCCTCTTCTTTATCTGAATCAGACTCACTCCCTGAGTCAATAACTCCACCTGCTCCTAGGCCAACCCCCACAGGCTCCACCTTGAAGAAATCACCCTCATCTTCACTGGAGTCCAGCTTATCTTTCAGGTATGGCATCTGATCCTCCAAGAACACCACATCCCTACTCACCAAGACCTTCTGCTTACCGGGCTCAATACACCAGAGCCTATACCCCTTAACACCCCTCTGATACCCCAACATAATACATTTCAGAGCCCTAGCTTCAAGCTTGCTTTGCCTAGCATGAGCATAGGCCACACACCCAAACACCTTGTACTTTGAGTAGTCACTATGAGCTCCATTCCACATGTAATCAGGAGTTTCAGATTTCAGGGCAGTAGATGGGCATTTATTGATGAGATAGGCTGCTGTATACACAGCCTCACCCCAGAATCTGCTGCTCAAACCAGAACCAAGAAGTAGGCACCTCACCCTCTCTAGGATTGTCCTATTCATCCTTTCCACAACACCATTTTGCTGAGGATTACCAGGAACAGTCCGGTGCCTCTTCATACCCTTCTCTTTACAAAACAGATCAAACTCAGCAGACAAGAACTCTAGGCCATTGTCTGTTCTTAAGCATTTAACACTTCTACCCTTCTCTAGCTCAACCTCCTTACACCATATCTTGAACTTTGTGAGTGTTTCAGATTTTTCTTTAAGAATATATACCCACAACTTCCTTGTATAGTCATCAATGATAGCTAGATAATACTTTCCTCCACCAATTGAACACACCGGTGAAGGCCCCCAAAGATCACTATGTATGTAGTCTAAAGGGGCTGTAGAAGAGTGAATACCTGTAGGATAGGGTGCCTTCTTAGCCTTTCCAAGTATACATTGCTCACAGGGGTTCATCTTGTTGAAATCTCCCGAGATCAGACCCTTCTTGATGAGTTCTTTCAAGCTTCCTTCAGCTGGGTGGCCCAATCTCTTGTGCCATAGCATTATGGAATCATCTGACACTGCATTGCTTTCTCCATCAACAGCCTTAGCCTTCAGATAATAGAGAATATGCTCTCTGTCAGCCTCCATCATCACTGCATCTCCAGATTTAACAAACAATTTTCCTTGACTCATCAATATGGTGAACCCTTTCTGCTCCAGCATTCCCAATGAGATGAGATTCCTCTTCACTTCTGGAATATACCTCACCCCAGTTAGGATCTTTATAGAGCCATCTTGTAGGCTTAGCTTTACCTTCCCTATTCCTCTGATCTGACAAATGTGATTATTACCCAGCACCACAGTGCCGGCTGCTTCTTGAAGGTCATGAAACCAGCTCCTATTTGGGCACATATGGAAGCTGCACCCTGAGTCCATAATCCACCTATGACTGACCCCACTGTCACTAATATTCATGAGTTGAGCCGGGGGATCAGCACTCTCCACACAATCAGATTGGTTGTGTCCCTCAGAGGCTATCTTTCTCTTCCATGCATGACAATCTTTCTTCAAATGTCCAGGTTTTGTTGGGATTCAATACGCACAAGACTTTCACACACTCAGGTGAATCACACACACACTCACAGTTGTATGATAACTCACAATGCAGAAGAACACACACTCACACTTAGAGTATCGAAGATGGTAATCTTGGAGAGAAAACTTGAAAACTCTTTATTGATTTTCACTACTAACTACGTACATGGTTTTGAGCTATTTAAAGCTCTACAATCAAGTAGCAACTGCTACTAACTAACTACAAGAAGAATCAAGAAAGCAAGAAGAATAACTGCTACATCTCGGCTAACTAACTGCTGCACCAACGGCTAGTTTCTCTAGGCCGAACTTCCTTCTCGGTTCAAGACCGAACTGTTGCTTCTTCTTTTTCGGCTCAAGACGAACTCTATTCTTGACTCAAGACCGAACTTTCTTTTCGGCTCACAACCGAGCACTCTCTTCGGCTCACAACCGAGCTCCCTTCTCGGTTCACAAACCGAACTCCTTTCTCGGTACACAAACCGAACTCCTTTGCTTCTCGGCTCAAGACCAACTGTCTTCTCGGCTCAAAGCCGAACTCAAAGCCGAGCTTCCTTCTTCTTCTCTTCTTCTTCCAACTGAAATGAGCACTCCATTATTACAATTCTCCACCTGAGGGCTCATCTCAGTTCTCGCACAAACATTGATCAACTTCTTGCAATGATCAAACTTGTCTCTACTTAGAGATTTAGTTAGCATATCTGCCGGATTGTGCAAGGTGTTAATCTTAACCACCTTCACCCTTCCCCTTTCAATCTCATCTCTAATAAAGTGCAACTTTATGTCTATATGCTTGCTCCTTTCATGGAAACCCGGATGTTTAGCCAAGCATATAGCTGAGCTGCTGTCACAATGAATCACCATTGTTTCTTGGTCAAAACCAAAATCAGAAATTACTCCCTGGATCCAAAAGCTCTCCTGTACAGCTGCAGTGAGAGCTATATACTCTGATTCTGTAGTTGAGAGAGCAACTACACTCTGCAGACCTGATTTCCAACTGATCACAGTTCCAAACATGGTGAACAAATAACCTGTTTGAGACTTTCTGGTGTCCAGATTTGCAGCATAGTCTGCATCACAATACCCCTGCACAACCTCCTCAGATCCACCTTCCCAGCCATTGAACACAATCCCCCAGTCCTTAGTTGACTTCATGTACCTCAATATCCATTTAAGAGCATTCCAATGCTCCTTCCCCGGGTCTGCCATGTATCTGCTAGTCACTGAGATAGCATGAGCAAGATCTGGTCTTGTACAAATCATAGTGTACATGATACTCCCAACAACACTAGCATAAGGGATAGCCTCCATCTCATCAGCCTCTTGCTTAGTTTTAGGCGCTTGTTCCTTTGATAATCTGAAACTCTGGGACAAGGGTGTTGAGGCAGGTTTAGCATTCTCCATTCTGAATCTCTGCATAACTTTGTCAATATAATCAGTTTGCAGCATCCACAGCTTCTTGCAGCCTCTATCTCTCTGAATATGTATGCCTAGGATCTTCCTTGACTCTCCTAGATCCTTCATTTCAAAGCTCGACTTCAGATCTTGTTTAACTTTCTGAATTTCTGTCATAGAAGGGCCTGCAAGTAGCATATCATCCACATAGAGTAATAGGTAGGCAATGGGAGTCCTGCCTGCCTTCTTGATGTAAATACAATCATCATATTCTGACTTGGAGAAGCCAATCTTCTTCATCTGTGCATCAAACTTCTTATTCCACTGTCTAGGACTTTGCTTAAGTCCATAAAGACTTTTCTGTAGCAGGCACACCTTGCCTTCTTCTCCAGTCTTCACATAGCCCTCTGGCTGTTCCATAAAGATAGTCTCCTCTAGATCCCCATTGAGGAAGGCTGTCTTCACATCAAGCTGTTGTAGCTCCCAGTCTAGCTGGTTCACAACTGCCAACAAGATCCTAATCGAAGTGTGCTTAACAACTGGAGCAAATACTTCATTGAAATCAATTCCTTCTTGCTGTGTGAAGCCCCTAGCCACCAGCCTTGCCTTGAATCTGATTCTATCTTTATCAGTGGTCTCAATCTTTTCTTAAACAACCACTTACAACTGATCAGCCTCCTTTCTTTTCCATCTGTAGTCAGTCTGGATTTATCCACCAAAATCCATGTTTTGTTCTTGAGTAAAGATTCCATTTCCTCATTCATGGCTTCAATCCACCTTTCTCTGTCTTTACTCTTCATGGCTTCTTTATATGTGAGAGGATCTGCAATATCAATGCTCTCAGCAGCACAAAGTGCATAGTAGACCACATCAGAAAACCTTTCAGGTGGTCTTGTATTTCTTCTGCCTCTATCTCTTGCTATCTGGTACTCTCTGGCAGAATCTGCTGTAGGCTCATCAATTTTTCTACCTCGAGCTAGAGCACCATCATCCTCTGGTTCAGACTCACTTTCTGAGTCAGAGGCTCCACCTGCTCCTTGGCAAAGTCCCACTGGCTCCACCTTGAGGAAATCACTCTCAACTTCATTGGAGTCCAGCTTCCTTTTTAAGTATGGCATCTGATCCTCCAAGAACACAACATCCCTACTCACCACCACCTTCTGCCTACCAGGCTCAATGCACCAGAGCCTATACCCCTTAACACCCCTCTGATACCCCAGCAATATGCATTTTAGAGCCCTAGCCTCAAGCTTACTTTGCCTAGCATGAGCATAGGCTGCACACCCAAACACCTTGTATTTTGAGTAGTCACTATGGGCTCCATACCACATGTAATCAGGAGTCTCAGACTTAAGGGCAGTAGATGGACACTTATTTATGAGATAGGCTGCTGTATACACAGCCTCTCCCCAAAATCTGTTGCTCAGACCAGAACTGAGTAACAAGCACCTTACTCTCTCTAGGATAGTCCTATTCATCCTCTCCACAACACCATTTTGCTGGGGGTTACCAGGAACAGTGCGGTGCCTCTTCATACCCTTCTCTTTGCAAAACAGATCAAACTCAGTAGACAGGAATTCCAAGCCATTGTCAGTTCTTAGGCATTTAACACTCCTTCCCTTCTCTAGCTCCACCTCTCTACACCATATCTTGAATTTTGTGAATGTCTCTGATTTTTCTTTCAGTATATACACCCACAGTTTCCTAGTGTAGTCATCAATAATAGCAAGGTAGTATTTCCCACCACCAATTGAGCTTACAGGTGAAGGGCCCCAGAGATCACTATGTATGTAGTCTAATGGGGCTGTAGAAGAGTGAATACCTGTAGGATAGGGTGCCTTCTTTGCTTTTCCAAGTATACACTGCTCACAGGGGTCCATCTTGTTGAAATCTCCAGAGATCAGGCCCTTCTTGATGAGTTCTTTCAAGCTTCCTTCTGCTGGATGGCCCAATCTCTTGTGCCATAGCATTATGGAATCATCTGACACTGCATTGCTTTCTCCATCAACGGCCTTAGCCTTCAGATAATAGAGAATGTGCTCTCTGTCAGCCTCCATCATCACTGCATTCCCAGATTTCACAAGCATCTTTCCCTGACTCATCAATATGGTGAACCCTTTCTCCTCCAGCATTCCCAATGAGATGAGATTTCTTTTCACTTCCGGAATATACCTCACCCCAGTTAGGATCTTTATAGAGCCATCTTGCAAACTTAGCTTCACTTTCCCTATCCCTTTGATCTGACACACATGGTTATTTCCAAGAACTACAGTCCCTGATGCTTCCTGAAGATCATGAAACCAAGATTTGTTGGGGCACATATGGAAGCTGCACCCTGAGTCCATTATCCACCTGTGACTGATCCCATTATCACTTACATTCATGAGTTGAGCAGGGGGATCAGTACTCTCTACACAATCAGAAGTGTTGTGGCCCTCAGAGGCTAGTTTTCTCTTCCAGGCATGGCAGTCCTTCTTCAAGTGCCCTGGTTTCTTGCACCAAAAACATGCTCTGGTTTCCTTCTGAGCATCAGAACTTGAGGGTTTAGAGCCCTCAAACTTTTTCTTGAAGTTCTGCTTTTTGAACTTCTTCACATTCAAGGCCTCTGCTGCTTGAACATTGGAGCTTGCAGAGCTTCTGCTGGTAGTCTTCTGGAGTTCCTTAGCCATCAAGGCCGAGTAGACTTCTGCATAGGTGATAGGCTTATCTCTGCCATAGATAATTGCATCACTCAACTGGTCATACGAGCTAGGCAAGGCATTCAATGTAAGAATGGCCTTGTCTTCATCTGAAATTTTAACATCCACAGAGCCCAGATCATCAATGATCTTATTGAACTCCTCCAACTGCTATATGATAGATTTTTCACCAGAAAAACTATAGGCATAGAGCCTCTTCTTGAGATACAGCCGGTTAGCCAAAGATTTTGCCAGGTAAACTTCATCTAACCTGTTCAAGATCTCCACCGCAGTCTTGGCTTCTTGAACTTCCCTCAAGACCTTATCTCCAAGGCACAGAATCACTGCAGAATGTGCCTTGAGCTGCATCTCCTCCATCCTTGCCTGAGCTTTATCATCAAGCATTGGAGCCTTTCCTTTCTCTTCTGTATTTGCAAGAACTGCGGCCAAGCCTTGTTGAATCAAGACCGCCTTCATCTTCATCTTCCACAGGCTATAATCATTCTTGCCTGTGAACTTTTCTGCATCAAGCCTTGCTGCCATCTCTGAAACCGTTTGATCCTCTGCAAATCAGCTTCAATATCCCCTTCCCACAGACGGCGCCACTTGTTGGGATTCAATACGCACAAGACTTTCACACACTCAGGTGAATCACACACACACTCACAGTTGTATGATAACTCACAATGCAGAAGAACACACACTCACACTTAGAGTATCGAAGATGGTAATCTTGGAGAGAAAACTTGAAAACTCTTTATTGATTTTCACTACTAACTACGTACATGGTTTTGAGCTATTTAAAGCTCTACAATCAAGTAGCAACTGCTACTAACTAACTACAAGAAGAATCAAGAAAGCAAGAAGAATAACTGCTACATCTCGGCTAACTAACTGCTGCACCAACGGCTAGTTTCTCTAGGCCGAACTTCCTTCTCGGTTCAAGACCGAACTGTTGCTTCTTCTTTTTCGGCTCAAGACGAACTCTATTCTTGACTCAAGACCGAACTTTCTTTTCGGCTCACAACCGAGCACTCTCTTCGGCTCACAACCGAGCTCCCTTCTCGGTTCACAAACCGAACTCCTTTCTCGGTACACAAACCGAACTCCTTTGCTTCTCGGCTCAAGACCAACTGTCTTCTCGGCTCAAAGCCGAACTCAAAGCCGAGCTTCCTTCTTCTTCTCTTCTTCTTCCAACTGAAATGAGCACTCCATTATTACAGTTTCTTGCACCAATAGCAAGCTCTGGTTTCCTTCTGAGCATCAGAACTTGAGGGTTTAGAGCCCTCAAACTTCTTCTTGAAGTTCTGCTTCTTGAACTTCTTCACATTCAAGGCCTCTGCAGCTTGAACATTGGAGCTTGCAGAGCCTCTGTTGGCTGTCTTCTGGAGTTCTTTGGCCATCAAGGCTGAATAGACTTCTGCATAGGTGATAGGTTTATCTCTTCCATAGATAATTGCATCACTTAGCTGGTCATACGAGCTAGGCAAGGCATTCAATGTGAGAATGACCTTATCCTCATCTGAAATCTTGACATCAACAGATCCCAGGTCATCAATGATCTTGTTGAACTCCTCTAGCTGCTCAATGATGGACCTATCTCCAGAAAAACTATAGGCATACAGCCTCTTCTTGAGATACAGCCGGTTAGCCAAGGATTTGGCCAAGTAAACTTCATCTAACTTGTCCAAGATCTCCACCGCAGTCTTGGCTTCTTGAACTTCCCTCAAGACCTTATCTCCAAGGCACAGAATCACTGCAGAATGTGCCTTGAGCTGCATCTCCTCCATCTTTGCCTGAGCTTTTTCATCAAGCACTGGAGCCTTTCCTTTCTCCTCTGGTTTTGCAAGAACTGCCGCCAAGCCTTGTTGAATTAAAACCGCCTTCATCTTCATCTTCCACAGGCCATAATCATTCTTGCCTGTGAACTTTTCTGCATCAAGCCTTGCTGCCATCTCTGAAACCGTTTGATCCTCTGCAAATCAGCTTCAATATCCCTTCCCACAGACGGCGCCACTTGTTGGGATTTACGCACACAAGGCTTTCACACACTCAAGAAGATCACACACACACACTCAGTGTTGTATGAGATCACACAATGCAGAAACACACACACTCACACTTTGAGTATTGAAGATGATAAACTCGGAGAGAAAACTGGAAAACTCTTTATTGATTAAACTCTACTCTAAACTACATACACGGTGAGCTATTTAAAGCTCTATAATCAAGTAGCAACTGCTACTAACTAACTACAAGAAGAATCAAGAAAGCAAGAAGAATAACCGCTACATCTCAGCTAACTAACTGCTGCTCCAACGGCTAGTTCGGCTAGGTTGCTTCTACCTTCTCGGTTCAAGACCGAACTCCTTCCTCGGCTCAATACCGAACTCCTTCTTCTCGGCTTACAACCGAACTCCTTCTTCTCGGCTTACAACCGAACTCTTCCTTCTCGGCTCATTCCAGCTCAACGCCGAGCTTCCTTACCGAGCTTCCATACCGAGCTTCCATACCGAGCTTCCTTACCGCTGAGCTTACCGACTTCTGCCTTCTTCTTCTCGGCTAGTTCCAGGCTAGTTCCAGCTCGGTAAGCCGAGCTTACCGAACTCCTTTCTAGCCGAGCTTCTTCCAACTGAAATGAGCACTCCATTATTACAGTTAGCTTAGTGGTAAAGCTTTTTCTGTAACTTGTATCTTATAAATAATAATTTTATCAGTAAAATGTTGGGCTCAGATTTAGCTTTGCAAATAATTGGAGCTCAAGCGGTTGTAAGTTTTGATGAAGAGAAGAGTTCTTAGTAGTATATGGTTCAGAGAGGAACTATAAATATTTAAACAACCCTTGATCTTTTTTAAATTTGATTTGGTTTTCGACATAACAAAGGCGATGATTACCACCTAGCTAGCTGTAATATCGTGGTAGTTGTTCTCTTCGTAGTATTCCACTTACCTTCGTGGTTTAGAGCATCTCCAATGGCGGCTAGCCAATTCCCGGCGTTAGCCGGTTCGCTCGCCGAACCATTGGAGTCGGCTAGCGCCAAATTGGCGAAAAAATCGGCGAGCGGACGCCGATTCTCGGGCGCTGGCCGATGCGCTCGCCGATCGGCGAGCGATCGGCTAACACTTTTTTTTTTTCTTTTTCGAAACACTATATATACGCGATTTGCATGTCATTTTCATTCACCCCGCTTGTTTTAACGAGTTTTCTCTTTCACTTAATTTTTGTACAAGAGCAATAAAGCAAAATGGAGAACAACAACGAGAGGTTTCTGGTGACGAGCGGGTCTCAAACTCCCACGGTACCCGTGGGAGGTGGATGGGGTCCGATGGTCGAGTACTACAACATGTACCATTGGCAGCAGATGATGCCCGGGATGGCAGCCGGGGGTAGTATGCCGGGATGGCAGGGGATGCAGGGCGGGCAGGGGGTATCGGGGATGCAACCCGGGATGCAGATGATGCCGAGGTGGGCAGCCGAGATGCAGGGGACGCCAGGGGGGGACAATGTCTATCGCCCCAGTTTTGATTTTTTGACTGTTTCTTCGTACACATCGACCCCATCGGAGACGCAGTTCACTGGGTGTGAAACTTTCTCCTTAGAGGAGTTGGGGATAGATCTCAAGGATGTGGACACTCCCGTTCAAACGGGGGAGTAGGGCAGGGTCGGGGCGCACCAAAGAAGAATAAGGGCAAGGGGAAGGGCAAAAGAGTGGTCGGAGAGTCGTCGCAGCCGGCTGATGACGACAGCCCGACACGGAGGAAGTGGACGGATGCGGAGAATGTCACGCTGTCCAAGGCTTGGGTGAGGGTTTGCGATGATCCTCTCCATTCGAACAATCAGAGGATCGTCAACTTGTGGGCTAAAATATCAGCAGCCTACAAGGCATTTTGCCCGGAGGGGAGGCCACACAGCGGGGAGGAGTGCCGGAAGGGGTGGGACCGAATCAAGGCTGCGGTCTCCGATTTTCGGGCTTGTACACCAACGCCCTCCGCATGCAGACCAATGGCCAAACTGACGAGGACTGCAGGAGGATAGCGGAGAAAGCCTTCCCCGTGCCCGGGCTTTATAAGGAGTTCACCTACTGGAACTGCTATGAGGTCCTGATGGACTCCGAGAAGTTTCGGGCAGGTGTCGATGCTGGCTGGCCGAAGAAGCAGCGACTGAACTATGCCGGTGATTACAGCGGCAGCAGCGGCGGTTCCCACGACCTCCCCGAGGATATTCAGGAGTTATCGTCCTCTCCATCGTTTACTCGCCGCACTCGCCCGGTTGGGCAAAAGCGGGCGCAACGGGTAGCGAGGGGGTCGCCCAGGGGTCCCAAGAGGTCCAGTCGGCATCCCCCCTATTGGCTCGTCGCGAACCGAGCTCGCCTTCTTCGCACGTCAACAAACGCTGGGTTAGATGCACAAGATCTTAGCTGAATGGAGGTCGTCAACTGACCTGTGGAGAAGAGGTTTCTTCACTCAATGCTCGAGAGTATGCGGGTCGATTTGGATGCCGCCGCGGCACGGTTGGGGGGCTCAGACGCGGGCTCAGATGCCGCAGAGGTGGGGCTCCCGGATAGCGGCGACAACGGCGGCGACGGCGGCGACGGCCACGAGGAGTGAGGCGGAGACGTGGCTCATGTGTGGAAGATGAGTTTTTTTAAATTAATGTAATTTTTTTTACAATAATGTAATTTTTTTAATTAATGTATTTTTTTAAATTTTACTATTATTATTGAATTTTCCCGTATCTGTGTCGTAAATTTAATTTCGTATTTTGTGTGATTGTTAATTATTTGTTTTTTATAATTTTGTTTATTGTGGCTAGCCTATTGCTTGTCCAGTTGCTTATCCTGATGATGTGACATGAGGAGTTTTTAGTGCTGATGATGTGGCAGGAGGAGTTGTGGCTAACTTAAAACCATTGTGGATGCTCTTAAGTACTTAGAGCATTCAGTGACTAGACTAGTGAGTACAATGGTTAATCTAAATTTACCCATATTCTTTTTTAGAATGTCCTAACTAAGTTGAGTCATTTTTCTTTTTAACAAAAAATAAAACATCTCTTACTTTATTGCGTCACCTACTTTACCCTCTCTTTATTTCTCTTATAATACTTTATTTCATTATCTTACATTTGAACACAATTTCTTAATCACCGTGCCAAAATTTTTTGTCTTAGACTTAATTGGGACGGAGAGAGTACTTCTTAAGTCCACAAAAAATTCTAAATAGTGAAATATTAGTACTTACTAACCTATATCTCAATTTGAAATGTCCATAAGTAAAATACTCATTTAATTTTCTTTATTTTTATAAGAGTGTAAAATTTTCATTTATATTTTAATACTCTCTTTGTTCCACTCTAAGTTGAGCATTTTCTATTCTACAAAAATTTTATACAATTTTATTCTATGAATTAAGTGAAAATATAATAAAGTAGAAAGACAAATATTACAAATAAAGATGTTCGCATTCTAGAAAATGTGTCAACTAGAGTATATGACTCAACAAGTTGATGTCTCGTCAGCGACTTAAACTTTTTTTTTTCTGTTAATACCGTATTTTTAGGAAAAATCTGTATTACTAGAAGAAATTTACATTTATTTAAATTATTATACTTATTGATTGCTAATATTTTAGTTATTAAATATTACCACTTCTGGTATTTTTTTATTAAAGAAGAAAATGTCCCACTTTATACTAGTATATTGATATTGATTGGGTTGGGAGTGGAAATTTTTTGTGATGAACTTGTAAATAAATAGAAAAAAAACGTAGATAAAAGATAGGAAATTATGTGGAAAAATGATAAAGAAGTTAAGTGTGTATTTAAAAAATTAAAATTGTACCATTATTTATGTGACACATAGAATATTTAATTACTATAATTTTGTCATAGATAACAGGTTCGATTAAATACGTCAATAATTTTAATATACTACAAAGAACTTTTAAATAATGCATTATAAGGTCGAATGTTAATTACATTTCATTTTTTGTTTGAAAGTAATGCTCGGCTTGAAATTGGCAATCAAACAGTCCATACTTGTCAAATTCAGACCAAATCTACGTTTCCGATTTACTAGCCATCTCCTCCTCCAAGAATTCAGCTCCAATGCGGCTCTTCCAGTCAACCAATCCCATGTCATTTCACCCGCGCCACACCTGTTCGACGAAATGTCTCACAGAGACCCGCAAGAACCAAAATGCTGCCTTTCATCGCCGGATGCATTCAAGATTATTCAATGCGTCATGGAGCAGCAGCCAAGCACTACAAATGCGGCTATGGCGCACGCCTTAGCCGTGAAAAAAGGCGCTCTTGCCCATCTCCCCACCGTTACTTCTCTGCTCACTCTTTACTCGAGGTGTAAGGAGTTGCCATCGTCGTCTACCTTGTTTGGCGAAGCTGTTGCGAGAGATATGGTGTTGTGGAGTGCTATGATGAGGGCGTGCGTAGATAACAACTGCCCCGAAGCTGCAGTGGGATTGTTCAAGAAAATGGTTGCTGAGGGGAACGAATTCGGCGCCACGAGTCTCGTTGCTTTGGTATCGGCGTATTCGAGTTTGAAAGAAGTTGGGAAACAAGGTCGGGTTGCTCATGGACTGAGCGTCAAAGCGGGGATGCTTGCGTGCACCGTGTTGAGCAATGCTGTGATTGATATGTATGCGAAATGTGCTGATTTGAGATCGTCGGAGTGTGTGTTTTGGGAGGTGGAATTCAAGGACATTGTCACGTGGAATTCGATTATCAGTGGCTGTTTTTACAATAGCCACCCTGAGAGGTCGTTGTGGTATGTCAAACATATGGCTTCGTTTGAAAATCAGCCCGATAGTATTAGTTTCTCTTGTGCCTTGGCAGCATGTACTATTCTGCAGGAGCTTGATTTCGGGCTGGCAGTTCACTGCTGGGCGACCAAGTTGGGGTACATGGGGAGCAGCCATGTCTCGGTTTTGAACTCTCTTATCTCGTTTTATGCTCAGCTCCGAGATATCTCTGCTGCTGAATGTGTTTTTGGAGAAATGGTGATCAAGAATGTGGTATCTTGGAATGCCTTGATAAAAGGTTTCTTTCTGAACGAGCAAGCTGTGGGGGCGTTTCGCCTTGTTCGTGATATGCAGCTTGTAGCATCGATTCAACCTGATATGGCTACAGTTGTCACTGTGGTTCCATATTGTGCTGAACTTATGCTCCTTGAAGAAGGAAAAGCTATTCATGGATTCATAATTAGGAGAGGGATGGCATCTGAAACGTCGGTTGTAAACAGTCTGATTAATATGTATTCCAAGTGTGGTAAGCTTAAGGAGGCTCTGTGTTTATTCTTGACTATGCCGAAGAAAGACTTGGTAGCGTGGAACACTATGATCTTCGGATATGCCCACAACGGGCAATATCAAGAAGCTCGGACCCTATTCAAGAAAATGCTCGGTTGTTGTTCTACGTTCACCTTGCCAACTCTTTTGGCAGTGCTTCCATCCTGTGATTGTCCAGATTCGATTCAATTTGGAAGATCGGTTCATGGTTGGAGCATGAAGCTGGGGTTATTAAACCAAACTTTTGCTTTGAATTCCCTCATGCACATGTACATTCTTTGTGGAGCCTTGTCGGATGTTTCTGCATTGTTCGGAAGCACCTCTGTTAAGCTCGACACCACTAGTTGGAACACGGTCATTGCTGGCTGCAGTCACAAGGGCCATTTCCGAGAAGCCTTGGAATATTTCGACTTAATGAGGAGGCGAGCGCAGGTTCAATGTAGTTCTGTAACACTCGGAGGTGTCATATCCGCTTGTGGGAATCTTGGGTTAGCAATTGAAGGGAAAGTAGTTCACTGTTTAGCTCTTAAAACAGGGGCGAGTACTGATATGCGGGTGCAGAACTCAGTGGTAACGATGTACGGGAGATTAGGTGATTCGGAGAGTGCTACGTTAGCATTTAACCTTAGTCATGACCACAACCTGTGTTCATGGAATTGTGTGATATCTGCCATGTCACAGAATGAAGATGCTAAGAAAGCTCTGGAGTTGTTCCGTTCTCTTGAATTCGAGCCTAATGAGATCACCATCTCCACTGTTCTCTCCGCTTGTGCCCAGCTAGGAGCCATGAGTTACGGAAAACAGATCCAAGGGCACGTTTTCAGGTTGAATCTCTACAAGAATCCTTTCATATCTGCTGCACTGATAGACATGTACAGCAATGGAGGCAGACTAGATAAGGCCGAACGCGTTTTTCTTCATTCACCCGAGAAATCAGCTGTTGCATGGAACTCCCTAATATCTGCTTACGGGTTCCATAACTTCGGCTCAAGGGCAATTGATACGTTTAACGACATGATCAGGTCAGGATGCCGTCCAACGAGTGGCTCGTTCACGAGCCTCCTCTCAGCATGCAGCCATTCCGGGCTGGTCGATGAAGGGCGCGCCTATTATGAGAGCATGATGAGCGGGTTCAAAGTGGCTCCTGCAGCTGAGCACCATGTATGCGTGGTGGATATGCTCGGGAGGTCAGGGAGGCTCCGTGAGGCTCGTGACTTCATCGAGAATCTTCCTGGGGAAGGTGGGGCTGTGGGCGCGTGGGGAGCCCTGCTGAGTGCGTGCAGCTATCATGGAGACGTTGAGATGGGGAGAGAAGTCGCGGAAATCCTCTTCTCGATGGATCCGGAAAACGGGAGTTACTACGTAGCGTTGTGTAATATGTATATTGCTGCTGGGAAATGGGAGGAAGCTGTTGAGTTGAGGAGTTTGATATATGATAAACAGCTCAAGAAACAAACTGCTTTCAGTTTTATTGATATTGGTTTGAGGTGAAATTATATGCTCTTCTGCCTGCCTTTGCAGTTTCCCTATTTTAATACCAATTTAATTACTACAATTTATAACTTCAAATCATATGTAAAAATGAGAAAAATGCACTATATATAACTGTTAAAAATAACTGTAATGTGAGCTCAAAAACAACAAAACAAAAGCTTACAACTCATAATCTCTTAACTTTTGAACAAAAAATCCTAGCTGGGGAGCCAACCAGCACCATTGTTCGATAAGCACTCGATCACGTAACCACAAAAACAACCTCCGACCTCATCAACTCGAAATATCAATGTTGAGAACCACAAGACGTAGCATTGTCATCGTTACCAAATGGCAGCACAACTCGTTAGTCATCCAAATAATAGTAAGACTGCTCCCAATGCTCGGTTGCCTCCTGCTTGTTGATTCTATTCCAGAAATTCGCGGGATCCCTTCTGAAGGTGATATCCAGGTGCTGCATTAGTCAGGGATGAATATTCAGTCAGCCATTTATGGAAGATATATCGAAAAAAATATCGATGCTGCAGCTTACAGATAAGAAGAGGTTCATTCCGGTCATAAGCGATTGCGGTGGATTAGCAACGCAATCTATGGATGGCTTTCCCTCATACACAATCACTCTGTCTGCAAGGTATGTTGCCATGATGAAATCATGCTCGGCCACAAATGCAGTCTTCTTCCCGTCAAGTATAAATCGCCTGATGACTTTTGAAGCAACTATACGCATCTCCGCGTCTAGATGTGCACTTGGTTCATCTATCAAATATACATGAGCTGGCTGCAAACCACACCAAGTAGAAGAGATTTACAAATGAGAAACAAAACACCAAAAATATAGATAACAATCATATGGATTGGAACTTGCCTTTCCAAGACAAAGAGTGATGGCAACTCTTTGTAATTCTCCACCAGAGAGCTTCTCAATATGTTTATCCATCAATTGCTCAATCAAAAGAGGCTTCATCACATCGGATACAAAATGCGGATCCATACATGCGTCAGGGATTTTTTAACGCAACAGCATTCCCACGCTACATTTCACTTTTGGACTGATTTTCTGTGGCTTGTACGAGACGTTGGACATGGGAATTTCCACATCCGATCCCTCTACTGAATCGGGATTCAGAAGACCAGCCTAGCATTTGGAAGGACAACAGCTTCAGCATAACACGAACAAAACTAACATGTTTTTTTTTAAAAGTTAACTAACAAACATACCAGCATCCGTATAAAGGTCGTTTTTCCTTTCCCATTTTCACCGAGCATCACAATAATTTTTGAATCAGTGAGTTCGCCCTCCACGACCTTGAGCCTGAAATTACCCTGAGTCCTAGTCATGGTTGGATACTTGTATCTTGCACGCGCCTCAATTTCCTCAACATTTTCTTGTGGAGTCTCGACAATCTGGAAGGACGAACGAGAAGTACATTTTAAGGCAATAGGCTTCTCAGTTGCCCAAAAACTACATGTTAGGAGTAATAAAATTGGACTAACCTTCAATGTAAAGGTTTCATCTCTGAACCTAAGATTATCATTTCGATCAAATCCAGACAGGAAAACATTAATTCCATCTCTCACCGAGAATGGAAGAGTAACTACTCCATATACACCAGGTCTCCCGTAAATACAGAAAATGAAGTCCGACAAATACTCGAGCAAAGTAAGATCATGCTCCACCACAATCACATAGCTGAAAACAGAGGATAATCAGTCATAACCATGTAAATAGGGATGTTTAGAAAGTTAACAAAAAAGATGAACGTCGCCAACCTATCAGGTCGAAGCAACGATCTCACAACTTGACCAACTTTGAGTCTTTGTTTAACATCAAGATAACTCGATGGCTCATCAAACATATAAATGTCTGCATTCTGTAGAGCAACAGTAGCTATCGCAAACCTCTGAAGCTCTCCACCCGATAAATCTCCCACATTACGGTCCATAACTTGAATCAACTCAAGCTCAGCTGCAAGTTCTTGTTTCGTATCTCTCTCAGAAAGAAATTGCCCAACGTTGCCTTGGACAACATTCGGGATGTGTTCAACGTGCTGGGGCTTGGTGACTGCCTGCGAATAAATGCATCACAAAGAGATGTAACAACACAGAGATGAAATATGAAATAAGAAGCAAAGCATTCTAGCAACATCTTTTTTTCACGAATACGGGTGAAGTAACTATGGAGCTCGGATCTTCTAAAACGAGTCAAGATTTCGTCCCAATCAGGACGAAATCAAATTGCAAATTCGAGGGTGGCTGATTTGTTACGTACGTTAAAGCGTCCCAGGTTAGGCTTCAACTTCCCGGTCAAAACCTTGAGGGCGCTCGATTTTCCAATGCCATTACTTCCCACAAGGCCGAGGACTATTCCAAGTCTAGGCACAGGCAACCTATGAAACGGTTCAAAGAGTTAGAATGCAGCATTTAAACAAGCAAGTTGGCTACGAAACTGCAGCCGAACAAACCTATTCAATTCAAAGGCGTTCGGAGCATAACGATGGGTCGTATTTTGATCCGCCATCTCTTTGTTCAGCTGGTTTCTGATGATCAGATGTAAACTACAAATCAAAATTGACAAAAACATAAATAGTAAGCATATAACAATGAGTAGATATACTACATATTTTTACATGATTGCGTTAAGCATGTAACAAAGATAAAAAATAATGCATTGCATGAATTGATACTTTTTTACTCTCAATTACTAAGATTTATATTCGTGCGTTTTTTCACTTACAAATATTAACTTCTAAGCACAACGCAAATCAACACTATAATTTTTGGATGCAGAGTAATTTGTCTGTAACCCACAAACTTTCTGAGATTTTATAAAATTTCTTCCTAGCTTTTGAGATTTCTATAGATTTTTAATAAATTCATTTAATGTCGAACACGTATTTATTTAAATTTATATTTATTAAAAATTGATATTTATTAAAATTTAAATGAAGATAATAATTCATCAAATATTTAAAACCAAATAATTTAAATAAAAATATATATAATTAAAATAAAATTTATGTGCAAATTCTTACATAATCATGTCAAACAAAAAAATAAGAATTAATTTATAAAAAAAATCATACTCCCTCATCTACGAAAAATAGTCTTATTTTGTCATTTTGAGATTCTATAAAAAATAGTCCTATTTCTAAAAGTGGAAATTTTATATACTTTACCTACTTTTCTCCCATCTCTCGTACATTATTAAAACCCGTGCCGTCCACGAATGTGACTATTTTTTGTAGACTGAAAGAGTATCATAATACAATGCAATATTTGAAAGATAAGAATAATAAATACTCTTAATTCATAAAATCTCTTAAAATCTGATAATTTTTAAAGACATTGTCCAAGATAACTAAAAAAAGAATTATTCTAAAACAACCAAACGTTCTAACTTAGAAAAGAGTAAAATCAAAACAATTTATAAAATAATTTTATTTTTGATTGAAATTATTAATTAGGAGAAAAATTGGAAAATTTCATAATTCATGTATTTAAATTAGAAAAAAAAGATCATTTGAAAAATTAGAAAATGTAAAAAAATTCATATGTTTTCATACTTATCCTATTGGTTTGCCGCATTTATCCGTTTAGACGGTAATATTTCAAATGTACACAATATCAAATTTAATTGACTAAAGTCCCAAAATGGTCCTTAACATATTGCGTTTTTTTTTATTTTGGTCCAAAACATTATTTTTTTAATTACTTGGTCCCTCACATTTGAAATCGGATCACATTTGGTTCATTTTAGACGGTTCCGTCAAATATTTGACGGTTTTTATTACCGGGTCACAAATCCGTCACTAATCTGTCACTAATTGGGAGAAACTGATCCGTCACTAATCCGTCACAAAATCCGTCACAAATACGTCCCTAATTCTTTTAAATTGTTTTATCTCCTTATAAAATATTGCTTTTGACAATATTCAAAACAATATTATTTCATCAAAATAAATATTTACTTTAGTGAAATCATATAAGTTAAAACGTAAAAGACGATATTTTAAATAAACAATTGAAATAGCTAATTAAGATGAATATAGTTTGATGAGAATTACATATGAAATGTTGTCAAAAGACAATATTTTATAAGGAGATAAAACAATTTAAAAGAATTAGTGACGGATTTGTGACGGATTAGTTTCTCTCGATTAGTGACGGATTTGTGACCCGGTAATTAAAATCGTCAAAAATTTGATGGAACCGTCCAAAATGAACCAAATGTTATCCGATTTCAAATGTGAGAGATCGAATAATTCAAAAGATAATGTTTTGGATCAAAATAAAAAAAAACGCAATATGTTAAGGACCATTTTGAGACTTTAGTCAATTTAATTTGACCTTAATTGTTTGTTGAAGGAAACGTTGAAATGAAAAATTCAAAAGTATATGTATTTAGATTGAAAACTAAAAGTTCATATAAGAAAATTTAAAAAAGTCGAAATTTCGTATAGTTATTGTGACAACTCAACCCCTATGACGTATGCACTTACTATAAATAAATTCCTTAACATAAAAGCAATCAATACACAAATCTAATTCATAAAACACTCATATTATATAAATTCAAACCAACACTTATCTGATACATATTTCAAAATATCTTATAAAGTAGTGGAACCCTCTCACCACTCTATATACTATACATTTATCTACATGCAAAATAATGAGGAGGAGAAGGTTGCCAATATGCGTCAGCCGCCGAACCTGATAACACGTGGAGTTCCTATAACCCACGTCAGCCAAAACTTAATGTTATCTTATTTCTGAAAATTTTAGTGGTTTATATGAGCCACAACTCAGTGTATATAAATTTCCACCTTTAATCTCACATGATACAGACATCAAGCATATTCTTTTATCAATACATATAATCAGAAATAATATATAACATAATTTAAAAACAAACATATGCCACTCTATTCAGTTTATTATTCTGTAACAGTCAAGTCTGGGATCTGCCCGGGATACCTCTATGACCCGAAGGTCCCTCTGTAATTGGACTCATAGGTCCCTCTGTATTTGACCCGAAGGCCTTTCTGTAATTGGACTCATAGGTCCCTCTATATTTCAGATCCAGTACAAGGCTGTCACAGATCCTCTTTAATCACATGATTCATGTACTTTCAATACCATATGTAAAACATCAATTACATATTTCTATCATATTCCATCAAATTATCCAATATATCTAAACAAACATTTCAATTTCAACGATCAAATATTCATATCATATTCAACCATCAAAATCAAATAATTCATAATCATATCAATTTCAATCATATAATCACATAATTCATTCCAATTCAACATATAACAATCAACCACATAACACATGTAAAACTAAAAGTGTGATTTATACACACCTGATTAGGACAGATAATCAAGCCGTGCCCTTGTCCCTGTTTCTTGATCTACGTTCCTTGATCTTCTCAAAAATTCATAAGTGTAGGATTTCTCTCTTCCCCCTCTTTTTTTTAACCTCTTTCAACTCCTTTATATATATATTTACCGAAGCTTACTTCATAAGCTAAGTACGAAGCTTACCTCGTAAGCTAAATACGAAGCTTACCTCGTAAGCTCAATACGAAACTTACATCGTAAGCTAAATACGAAGCTTACCTCATAAGCTAAATTAATACAAGGAGTTACTTTCTTTTCTTTCCCTATTCTCACTACATATTACTTTAAATCTCATGCACACATTTTCCATGCACAAGACACTTAGTATTAAGCACACGTACACATTTACATAACTAATATATATATAATAAAATATGTAATTATGCAATATGATGTATGATTTGGGTCACGGATGTCACAGTTATATGAAAATTAAACAAAAATAACTAAAACTAAACTACCACCAACAAAATATGGAGTACATATCAGATTATATGGAACAAAAACAAGAAACAAAAGGCAAATCTGAAACATTTGAACAAAGAATCCTAGCAGGGGAGCCAACAAGCACTCGATCACGTCACTGCAGCCTCCAGCCTCATCACCTTGAAACATCGACGTTGAGGACCACAACACGTAGCCCTGTCATCGTTACCAACCCCGGGGCAGGGGCTGCAGCGCTTCACTGGCATTCGGGTGCTCGTAAATGAGGCAACTTTGGAGCATGCTTAGTCATCCAAATAATAGTAAGATCCAGCTGCCTTCTGCTCCCGATCCTTGGTCGACTCCAGTTTGTTGATCCTAGGCCGGAAATTCGTGGGGTCCCTTCTGAATGTTATATCCAAGTGCTGCATATCAACAAAATGGATTAGACCGGGGGTGAATTTTCGGTTAGCCAGATATATTGAAAAAAATCGATACCACTTACTGATAAGAAGAGGTTCATTCCGGTCAAAAGCGATTGAGGCGAATTTGCAACGCAATCTACGGATGGAGTCCCCTCGTACACAATCACCCTATCCGCAAGATATGTTGCCATGATGAAATCATGCTCGACAACAAATGCAGTCTTCTTCGCGTGAAGTATGAACCTCTTGATGACTTTTGAAGCAACGATACGCTGCTCCGAGTCAAGAAATGCACTCGGTTCATCGATCAAGTATATATCAGCCGGCTGCAAACCACACCAAATATTAAACATGCATAAATGAGAAACAGAACACCAAATAATACATATGTATTGCTATTATTACCTGTCCAAGACAAATAGTGAGGGCAACTCTTTGTAATTCTCCACCAGAAAGATTCTCAACCTTTTGATCCAGCAATTGTTCAATCAAAAGAGGCTTCATCACATCTGATACGAACTGTTGATGCATGTATGCGTCCCGGATTTTTTTGTGCAACAGCTCTCGCACGCTATCCTTAAATTTCGGATTGATTTGCTGTGGCTTGTAAGAGAAGTTGAACTTCGGAATTTCCACATCAGATCCTTCTACTGAATCGGGCGTCAAAAAACCAGCCTAACATTTCGAAGGACAACAGATTCAGCATAACAAAAACAAAACAAGGAAGTTTTTTTAACGTTAACTAACAAACATACCAGCATCCGTATAAAGGTCGTTTTCCCAGTCCCATTTTCACCGAGCATCACAATAATTTGTGAATCGGTGAATTCACCCTCCATGGCCTTGAGCCTGAAATTACCTTGAGTCTTGGTCATGGTTGGATACTTGTATCTCGCATACGTCTCAATTTCCTCTTGTGGAGTCTCAACAACCTTAAATATAAGAGATTCGTCTCTAAACCTAAGATTTTCTGTTGGCACGAATCCAGCCAGGAAAATGTTAATTCCTTCTCTGACAGTGAACGGAAGAGTAACTACCCCGTATACACCAGGTTTCCCGTAAAGGCAGCAAATGAAGTCCGACAAATAATCAAGCACGCTGAGATCATGCTCTACCACAATCACATAGCTGAAAACAGAGATAATTAGTCATAACCATGTAAACAAGGATACTTAGAAAGTTAACAGAGAAAATGATACTCCACCTATTAGGTCGAAGCAACGCTCTGACAACTTGGGCAGCTTTGAGCCTTTGTTTAACATCAAGAAAACTCGATGGCTCATCAAACATATAAATGTCTGCATTCTGTACAGCAGCAACAGCTATCGCAAACCTCTGAAGCTCTCCACCCGATAAATCTCCCACATTACGGCCCATAATCTGAATCAACTCAAGGTCGGCTGCAAGTTCCTGTTTCATATCTTTCTCATCTCTCTCGGAAAGAACTTGCCCAACGTTGCCATGAACAGTTTTACGGATGTGATCAATGTGCTGGGGCTTTGTGATTGCCTGCGAATAAATGCAACAAAAAGAGATGTCCAATGAAGACTAGCAACTTGAATATGATTTTGAACTCAACTAGAGAAGTTTTCATGATCTAAAAGCCTCCAACAATCAGAAGAACTCTCAGCGATATGCTAACTTAAAACAGTTGTTTGGAACTTTGAAGCAATGGGATATCAAAGCAATGCAATTTATCGACACACTTACTCAAAAGAAGATGAAGTATACATCCTAAAATCGAAAAGTATAACAATTCAAAGAATGAATAAGAAGCAAACACCTTCAAATTATCTTCAAGAATACGGGTGAAGTAATTCTGGAGCTCGGATCCTCTAAAATAAGTCAAAATTTCCTGCCAATCAGGAGGATTCTGCAAGAGAGAAAATGTCAAGCGACATGTTGATCTGATCACCAAAGCAAATTCAAGGGTAGCTGAATTGTTACGTACATCAAAGCGTCCCAAGTTAGGTTTCAAACTCCCAGCCAAAACTCTAAGCGCGGTAGATTTTCCAATGCCATTAGTTCCCACAAGGCCGAGAACCTGTCCCGGTTTAGGCACAGGTAGCCTGTGAAAAGGTTGAAAAATTTAGAAACCAAGCAAAGATGGTTTTAAAAACGCAGTCGAACCAACCTATGCAATTTAAAGGTGTTAGGACCGTAACGATGGGTCGTATCCTTGTCCAAGTCTTTTGGTAGATTAATAATCTGGATTGCTTCAAATGGACATTTCTGGAAAAACATGAAGAAGAACAAGTAATGAGATCAATATACATCCAATTCAACGAAGAAAACATGTAATATTTCATATATCTCGACGAACCTTAACACAGATACCACATCCGATACACAATTCCTCCGAAATCAAACCTATCTTGGATGCAGAAGTCACTTCTATGCAAAGTTTACCTAGATAAAGACGGAAACATATCATATCATATCATATCAGTAGTTACATGATGGAATTACTGATATACAACAAAATATACCTGTTTTGACAACAGGGCAGCTCTTTTTGCACTGCTGGTTGCATTTTTTAGGCTTGCACTTGTCGGAGCTCACAATGGCGATGCGCGTCAGCTTCTGATTCGACATCTCTCTCTATTCAGCTGGTTTCTGATGATCAGATGTAAACAAGAAATTAAAATCAAAATCAAGATAAAAAAAACAGTGCCTCTAATTCAATTCCATTGATATAGGATTGCATTAAACATATAACAAGTACTGTATGATAGAATTATTGAATCAAATAACAAAGATCAAACCCTAACCCTAATTCAATTCACTTGATAGACGACACACCTATTTTACGTATAGGATTGCGTTAACAGAGATCAAATATGATTTAGTTGATGAAAAATACAAAGATCAAACCGTAACGCTAACTCAGTTCACTTGATATACAGAGGATTGCGTTAAGCATGAATTTATACTTCTTTATTATCAGTTACTAAGAGTTGGAGCGTTTTTTAACTTACCAATATGCACTTCAACGCAAATCAACACTACACTTTTTTTGATTCAAAATATAATGAAAAACAACTCTATGTATATAGACAATTAAAGAATCCTGTTCCTATTCCTAACCTAATCACATTAAATAGAAAATATTTCATAAGTAAATAAATCATAATTTAAATAAGTATATTATAAGGGCATCCACGGTGGCGCGGGGATGTCCGCCATAAGAACTTCCCACTACACTGCCACGTCATAAGGACATCCCACTGCACAGTGACGGACATCCCCAAGGACATCCCGACGGAGTTCCCACAATAATAAAAATTCACAAATTCACCAATTAAACAATTTACGGAATTAAAATTTCGACACAAATATAGAGAAATTGCAACCACTTTATTTAAAAAAAACATACATAGTAAAAAAACATACATAATTATTAAAAAAATTACATAGTTAAAAAAAACCGTCGTCTCACTCCTCAGATTCCCCACCGCCAGTACCCTCGTCGTACATGTTGGGGCATCATCCCATACCAAGGCGGGTACATGTTGTAGTATCCGGGCATCATCCCCGCCGTCATTTGGGGCATCATCCCAGCCATTCCGGACATCGTGGCGGACATTGGGGTACTTCCGCCAACGGGAAAGATCGGTCCCTGTGACTCGCTCGTGGCGGGGGAATCACTATCGTGGTGCTCCATTTATCTTCGAAAGAAAAGTATTTAGAGAGATATACTCGTTAATACAAGTGAGGCGAATGAAATGAAATTCAACGAGCCGTATTTATAGAATTTTTGAAAAAAATAATAAAATAATCGGGACGTCCGCGCGGAAGTCCGTGGGGTCAACGCAATGGTGGACGTCCTCAAGGACGTCGCCACGGACGTCCCGGGAACGCCGCAGAACTCCGGTGTCCGCAGCGGACGTCCGTATCAGCGTCACCTTTGCATAATGGCGGACGTCCCGCGCGAACGTCCGGCACGTCGGTCGGACGTCCGCCGGGGCGGGCGCCATTGCGGATGCTCTAAGGACACAAATCATAATATAAGAAGTAGTACTATATCTTAAGGAAACAAATTTAACCTAATTAAGGAAATATATTACTCCATTTAAAGAAACAAATCATATCTTAAGGAAATATATTATTAAGAAAACAAATCTTAATTACGATAGGAAATAATATTATAAATTATTTTGTAGTCAAATAAAATTAATATCTAAGTCTCAGAGTCGGAAAGTGAATAAATCTTTTTTTTTGTTCTAATCAAATATTGAAACTAATATAGATTTCAAAAGCATATTTAGAGCATCCACCATAGTGGACGAGCCGGCGGACAACCCCTCATCCGTCGTATATCCCGCTCGTCCGCTATTGCGGGCACCCGACGGAAGAGCACACGGACGAGCGTTTTTTTTTTGTTTTTTTTAAAACTCTATATATACGGCTCGTTTCGGTTCATTTTCATTCGCACCACTTGTATTAACGAGTTTCACTTCTTCAACTACATTTCTCGACATCCCAAAATGGCTAGTGGTAGTGGTAGTGGTGGTGCGGATGGTAGTGGTGCGGGCGGTGGTGGCTGGGATAGTGAAGCATCACGGCAAATCCGCGAACAGATACGGGCGTATACGTTCGCTGAGATAAATCGCATGATGAGGGCGGTCATGCAGCAGCTGACTCAACTTATTTTATCACAAGAAAATCCCGCAAGTGTACGTGGCTAGTGTAGCACAAAGCAAGCAAGAGTATCGTATTCCACAGAGACAAGATGTATAAACTCAAGTACCACGAACCGATGTTAACTACTATCTAGACAAATCGAAGGTTTGATTTGATTATAAAAAAAAACAATTAAACATAAACAAGTTAAAAGCACGCAACAAAGGATATGTTTCAAATAAGAGAGTGAAGTAGAGCTTTGGATCCAACTACAACGAACACAATGTGAACAATTCAACAACTTAGATTACTAAATTGAAGTCTCTAGGATTACTAGGAAAGCCGCTAGTCTAGGCTAAGCTCTCTCTCGAGTGCACCCAACCCGTTTATTAACCATTAATATTGAAGTCTCCTTCTAATACTTCACAATTAACTCCTTAAAACAAAAGGCTCAAGCCCTCACTCTAGAATTCCTTCTCTCGAATGCAAATTATCTAGGTGTTGTTCATTCTTTTATCAATCCTAATTAGGTATCTCTCGATTACTCAAAACTAGGCCAACAAACTCAATTGGTAGCTAAGCAATTAAATTGAAAAAGCTCAAGAATGGAACAAAGGAATCACAAGAGCATAGGTAATCAAAAGTCCTTAAATTAATCAAAAGCGTTCATTGTAGTCTTCACCAAAACTCTACAAGAGATTTAACTACTCATATTCAATGCAAATTCACAAGATAAATCCATGGAAAGTGAATTAAACATAAGAAAACTAATAAAGATACTCCCAAAGGTGGATTGAGTGGGCAAATCGTCTTCGTCTTCAACCTTGTTGATGAATCGGACTCTTTGTCGCTTTAACCTGCTCTCCAATGTGAAAACTGCTCCTGGGGGCGTGTGTATTGTCTCTGGTGTCGAAACCTAGGTCTCCTTTTATACCCGGGGCGGAAATAATAGCAATTAAGTCTCGCCGATCACATCGCCCGGCCGGGCAATTTTAAGTCTCCAAAACGCCCGGTCGGGCGAACAGTCGAGAATTATACTTCCTTCACATCGCCCGGTCGGGCGATTCTTCCGAGGGGTAGTGCCCGGTCGGGCGAATTCTCTGGATTCGGTCCCTCCTTTGCACAAACGCCCGGGCGGGCGTTTCTCTTAAGCAAGAACGCCCGGTCGGGCGTTTCTTCTGTAATCCCCCTTCGAGCTCGTTTTCAAGTCATTTTCACCTGTTTTAGCTCCAAACACTCGACAAACTCATAAAATACTAAAGTAGTGGATAATGGATGCAAACTCAAGTAATATGCTACAAAACACTGAAATATTCACGTTAAACACCCAAAATACTTGCTAAACCACGAGTTTATCAACTCTCCCAAACTTAAACACTTATTTGTCCTCAAATAAGAAGTAGAAAACATAGAATGTGAACTCGTATAAGCATGTTGGATTGTCATCACTGCCTCAGTAAAAGAAAACAGAATCATCATGTATCAATAACTTCGCACACAAGTACACCAAATGAACATTGCTTCAAGCTACTAGCACGTATTCCACTTTGTCAATTTGCCATCACAGGAAGCATATAGTGTGATTTTTTTTTCTTTCCCTCACTCTCAAAGTGTATAGGTATAGTATGAACTGCTCAAATCAATCAAAAATGTATAGTTTACCATAAGCTTGCTCGAAGTCTAGACTCTCCTCTACTATGTTGTGACTACAGATTTAGGATCCGAAAGGTCTTTTCCAAGGTTGTAATGTAGGGCTCTTTGGTTAGGCGAGGAAAATTTGGCCAAAGTGACTATAATCCCGAAATGAAACTACGATTACTTCACCCTTGTGCACTACAATCCTTAGCTAGTCCTAGGCTTTGCCTAGACTCTTCTCAACTCCCAATTCCCCAATATTTTTTTAACAACTCTTATTCATTTTCAAGAACAAACACACTTCCCTTTTTTTCTCTTTCCACCCCCTTTTCTTTTTCTTTTTTTTCTTTTTTTCACTTGACACTAAGGGAACCCAACCCAAATTAATAGCTACTAAAGAAAAGGCTTTTAGGCTCAAAATTGGCTAACAAGGAATTATAATTTGCACTTAGGATTAAGGTTAAGATAAGGGTAGAAGGGATGGCCTAACGTCCTCTCCTATTTCTATAATCACTATGTAGATTCAAGGAGACCGCGAGCAAGTTCTAGAAGTATATAACATAATTGATGAAAAATCACACATTTAAAAAAAAAAGATATGGGCTCAATCCTCACATGATATTTTTCGGCAAAAGACAAAGCAACGAGCAATTCACTCTAGGCAAATCACAAGGAAGGGAATACAAGTTACTTAGCTATATCAACAAGTTTCACAAACATTTTAAGCCAATTCTCATCATAGGCAACTCATCCAACAAACCTACTCAATTCATCCCCAATTGTCTCCAACTCCCCATTCAATTTCACCAACTTTCTTCCCAAATCTATCATCCTACCCAAGGGAGATTATTCAACACAAAAGGAAACAAGAAAAACAAACCTAAAAAGAAAACAAAGACACAAAAACAAGTGGAACAAGGAAACAAGGCCACATACTCCAAAATCCAAGATCAACAAAACATCACAAGTCAAATTTCAAATTTACATGCCCACATATCATCATCAAATATCATCAAAAGAATAGGGGTACAGGCCGGGGTATCATCAAATAAAGAGAGAGAGAGGTAAAAGAGGGAATCCACTAGACACCCCCCCAAACTTATTCTAAGCAAAGCTAGGATAAGTTTGAAAGAGAGTGGATCTCTCATGGACCTTCACTGCGGAGGAGGAGGCGGATGCTGCCACTGGCCACGGAATTCATCGAATCGGGCATTGATGTTGGCCCATTGTGCGTTGTTGAAATCAATGAATTGGGTCCAGTTGGTGTTGAACTGGTTCCATCGCGCTTCATTCTGGACCCAATATTCCTGCTGACGCAGCTCCATCCGTGTCAACCTCTCATTGATTGAGCCGTAGTCCTCCTCTTCTCGCTCTTGTCGGCTTCGTGTCCTCTGAGTGCTTGTCCCGGCTTCATCTCCCCCTTGGTGGGTCGGTTGTTCCTCACCTTCCTCTTCATTTTCTTCTTCATTTTGCTTGACCCCCATCTCGATCTCGGGAAAATCCATGTGGGGCGCTTCATCAACACTCGAGCTCAGGCTCACATCCCTAAATTGCAAGTTCCGCGGATTCGCCGCCGTGGCTTGTTCGTGGACCGCAGCCTTCATCTTCCAGTTTTCTTTGCGGAAAGGACCGTTCACATAGGTGTTGACGGTGTCCGGGAGGGGGTAATGATCTGCTGCCCTCTGTATCAAATATATATGCCCTCGTTGGTCCACTCCGACCAGCCTTGTTCTTCTCAGAAAGCTGAAGTCCATCAAGTTATCACCAATGTCGGCGACCAAGCCCCTCGTCGACACTCCCATATGGAGTGCAATAGCTGACACAACCGCACCGACACAGAGTGTGCCGGTTTTCTTCTTCAAAGCCCTCTCAATATGTTTGATCATGAAGTGGCCCAAATTCAAGGGAGGCTCCTTGTGCAGAATAGTCCATAACAGGAAGAGCTCGTCCCTCTGCACGCTTCCATGCTCATGACGCGCGAAGGGGTAGCATACACACGCCTTCTGGAGTAAGAGAAGGCTGGGTTCCTAATGAGAGAACCCTTTGCCCTGTTGGCGGCGAAGTTGTCATCAACGGTACTGATGGCCTTCCAGAAGTCATTCGCA
The DNA here is from genome assembly GCF_004379255.2 of Salvia splendens. NCBI lineage: Eukaryota > Viridiplantae > Streptophyta > Magnoliopsida > Lamiales > Lamiaceae > Salvia > Salvia splendens. The sequence continues at coordinate 22,586,753 of NC_056051.1, forward strand.
TTGTGACTGAAGCTAAACGGCTCTCTATACACCTCCCCTGAAAATCCAAAGATTTCCTTGAATTGTGCCATCGTCACTGTATACTCAGCATTCCTCATACGAAACTTGATGGCAACTATCTCCCTCCTGTTCATGATTACCTCAAGGGTAGATAAGAACTCCAGTGTAAGCCTCTGATAGGAGGGGTTCCTCTGTGCCATGAAGAGCCCATTTAGTTGCCCCTCTTCACATAGCTCATTGAAGCACTGCTCAATGCCCAACCGTCGGATTGTGATAAGGCATGGATATCTAGCTACCCGGTAGGGTAGTTGTGAGAGTACGACCCATTTCTTCTTCTCTGCGGCATTCAAATTAACTCTAGAGTGGCTGGGTGCCATCGTTCACTACCTAAAAATTGAAAGTATTAGATCAATTCGACAATAAACCAACAAGTTGCATTAATGAAGGCACTCTCCCCCAAACATACTCTATACTAAAAGAACTTCTCATTCATACATTTATCAAGACGAGAATCAACCCCCATTGTGTCACACAATGTCTCTTCCACAACAATAAACCTCAATCAAGCTTAACTCAAACATTCCACCAACATGCATCACTTATCTAACATTGCATCAATGTAGACATCAACAAATCAAAGCATGTTAGTTCCCCAAACTCAATAACCACAAGCCCATGAAGGAAATTGCACAATTCATGCTCAAAGCAACCATTCAAACCAAATTCATCCTCTAACTAGCAATTAGTCAAGATATCTCCAAATAAATGAAAAACATGCTAGTTTCCAACCATCGATTCACCAATAATCATCTAAACACCGAGCATAAGCAAGAGAAGAATGAAAAATCATACCTTTCGGGTTTAGAGTGATAGAAAACGGATTTCTCCCTTTTTTTTGCTTGTTCTTGAGTAAATCAACCGATTAATCGGTTCAACCCTTGAATTAGATGGATTAGGAGGATGGTGTGTGTGTGAAATCAGTGTATGTGGAAGATTTGAGGGTGGAGGGGCGAGAGAGAGTAGAGAGGAACGAGAGAGAATTGTGGCTAGGGTTTGAAAGTATAAAAACTGACCTCTGATGCGTCTTTAAATCACGCGAAGAAATCGCCCGGTCGGGCAAACTTTCTGGACAATCTCGCTTTCAGAAAACGCCCGGTCGGGCGATTTGCACTTTGCAAAACGCCCGGTCGGGAACAATCTGTCTATTTCGCCGTTTCTTCAGTTTTTGTCCGCTTTTCACCCATCGAAGCCTATTTTCCTGTTCCACTCAAAACACACAAAAACACACCAAAAACGAGAACAAAACAAAAACACACGAAAACAAGAACTAAGCAAAAACACACCAAAACACACAAAAGCGATAAATTTACCTACTAGGGGTTGCCTCCCCCATAGCGCAATTGTTTAACGTCGTTTGCCCGACGCCTAGAAAGCTTCACAACTCAATCAAGGCCACCACAAAGACCTCGTTTTGTTGCTCCTTAGTAAAGAACCTCTTGAGATTTTGGCCATTAGCCTTGAACGTGCTTCCATCGGGTCCTATGAGCTCCATTGTGCCATTGCTCATGACCTCCTTGATAGTGAAGGGTCCCGACCACTTAGATTTTAGCTTGCCCGGGAAGAATCTCAACTTGTGGTTGAAAAGCAACACGGCATTCCCCGGGTGGAATTCGCGCCTCTCAATCATCTTGTCGTGATACGCCTTCATCCTCTCCTTGTATATTGAGGAATTAGCATAAGCTTCATTCCTAAATTCATAAAGTAAGTTGAGGTGAAGCTTCCTTTCCTTGCAGGCCTTGGTGAAGTCCATGTTCATTTGCCTCACCGCCCAATATGATGAGTGCTTCAATTCAACCGGGAGATGACATGATTTCCCAAATACCAATTGGTAGGGTGACATCCCGATCGGCATCTTGTAGGCCGTCCTATACGCCCATAAAGCATCAACAAGCTTGAGAGCCCAATCTTTACGGTTGGAGTTGACACTCTTTTGCAATATTTGTTTGATCTCTTTATTGGCCAACTCGGTTTGACCATTGGCTTGTGGGTGATAAGGAGTTGTCACCCGGTGCTTCACTCCATGCCTTGCTAAGACCGCCTCTAGCCACCTATTGCGAAAATGAGACCCTACATCACTTATGATAGCCCGAGGTGCGCCGAATCACGTGAATATATTCTTTTGAACGAATTTAATCACCACCTTTGAATAATTGGTTTGGGTAGGAATGGCTTCCACCCACCTTGATACATAGTCAACGGCTAATATGATGTACTGAAACCCACTAGACGGATGAAAGGGCCCCATGAAGTCAATGCCCTACACATCAAACAGCTCGACTTCAACAATTGTCGTCATTGGCATCTCCTTCTTCTTAGAAATACCCCCCATTCTCTGGCACTCATTACATCTTCTCAAGTAGTCTTGGCAATCTTTAGTGATGGTTGACCAAAATAGACCACTTTGGAGCACTTTCATAGCAGTCCGGTTGGCTCCAAAATGCCCCCCACTAGGTGCGGTGTGGCAATGCATAATAACGGACTCCCACTCCTCTTGAGGGACACATCTTCTAATCACCATGTCGGCGCATCTTCTAAAAAGACAAGGCTCGTCCCAAAAATAGAACTTCACGTCGTGGAAGAACTTCTTCTTTTGATAATCCTCAAGTCCTTCGGGAATCACCTTAGCAACAAGATAGTTCACAATATTGGCATACCATGCCACTTGCCCCTTGGCCACATACAACAAATGCTCATCCGGGAATTTTTCATTGATGGCCAACTTCAACTTCTCATCTTCATTTGTATGCTCTAATCTTGACAAGTGCTCTCATCTTCATTTGTATGCTATAGATGTTATTAACCCTTTGGTCCAAGAATACCTTGAGACAGAATTAATGCAGGAACAGATTGAGAACTCCGAGATGAGTCATGCCATTGATAGAGAAGTGGCCAGTTGGTGTCAAGCAATGAACACAAGTGAGTTATCTGATGAGGAGTTAGCTGAAGCAATTCTGGAATTCTGTGCAAATCCGGAGCTAGCTAGGTCAAGGAATACACCTTATGTGGCGAGTGTGGAAGGTTCTGCTGGGTCGAGGAAGTGAATGACAACCGAAACAACAGAGAAAAATCCCTTGCCCCAGGAAAAAGACGTTCCCAAGAAAGAGTTGAAAACGCTTCCACCAGGCCTAAAGTATGCTTATTTAGAGGAAAATGAAACTTTCCCTATGATTATCAACAGTAGCTTGACCGAGGGACAGGAAGAGGAACTGCTGAAGGTAATCCGAAGAAACAAGAAGGCTATTGGGTGGACACTCTCTGACCTGGTCGGAATTAGTCCAGATTTGTGCATGCATCACATCCGCTTGGAGGAAGGAGCAAAAGCCTGCAGAGATCCTCAACGCAAATTGAATCCTAACATGAGGGAGGAAGTGCTGAAGGAAGTATTGAAACTACTCTCCCTAGGAATCATTTATTCCATACCAGACAGTGAATGAGTGAGTCCAGTCCATATGGTACCCAAGAAGTCAGGAATACAGGTGGTCAAGAACGACAAGAATGAATTGGTGCCCACCAGACTAGTCACTGGGTGGAGGATGTGCATCGATTATAGGAAGTTAAATAAAGCGACCAAGAAAGACCATTTCCCTCTACCTTTCATTGACCAGATGCTGGAGAGGCTAGCGGGCAAGCAATACTTCTGTTTCCTAGACGGGTATAGTGGGTATTTTCAAATCTATGTGGATCCCGAGGACCAGGAGAAGACAACTTTCACGTGTCCTTTCGGCATGTATGCTTACAGGAGGATGCCGTTTGGCCTGTGCAATGCGCCAGGCACCTTTCAGCGATGTATGATGAGTATCTTCTCGGATCTCTTGGAGGACTGCATCGAGATTTTTATGGACGACTTCACTGTGTACGGGAATTCATTTGACTCATGTTTGGCTAGTTTGGATATAGTATTGAGAAGGTGCCAGGAAAAACATTTGGTTTTGAACTTCGAGAAATGCCACTTTATGGTCCCTGAGGGAATTGTCCTAGGGCACGTAGTCTCGGAAAGAGGTATACAGGTAGACCAGGCAAAGATTGAGGTGATCTCAAAACTACCTTACCCGACGAATCAGAAGGAGGTGAGAGGATTCCTAGGGCATGCCGGATTCTATAGGAGGTTCATAAAAGATTTCGCAAAAATTGCTCAGCCACTCACCCACTTGTTGCATAACGATGTTGATTTTGTCTTTGATGAGGAATGCAAAAAGGCTTTTCAGTCGTTAAAAGACAGGCTAATATCTGCGCCTATTATTAGAGCGCCCGACTGGAATCTACCCTTTGAGATTATGTGTGACGCAAGCGATTATGCGGTGGGAGCAGTGCTAGGTCAAAGAGTTGATGGGAAAAGCTATGTGATCTTTTATGCTTCAAAAACGCTGAATCAAGCTCAGAGAAATTATGACACTACTGAAAAAGAAATGCTGGCGGTAGTATACTCATTTGAGAAATTTCGCCCGTACTTGCTTGGGTCGAGGGTGATAGTCTTCACCGACCACGCGGCTATAAAGTACCTGTTGGCAAAGAAAGAATCCAAGCCGAGATTAATCCGATGGGTGTTGCTTTTGTAGGAATTCGATTGGGAAGTCAGAGACAAAAATGGAACAGAAAATAAAGTAGCCGATCATCTGAGCAGGATATTTCAAGGGGAGACCGAGGAAGCAATACCGGATGCATTCCCAGAGGAAAATTTGTACTACGTCAAAAAATTTCCTCGACCTATCAGCTGGGAAGAGATTATGGTGTTAACAGGTCCAGGGGATGCCGAAAAAGGGAAATGTCATCAAAACGCTGAGCCATGGTTCGCTGACCTGGCAAATTACTTAGTCACTGAAGAGGTTCCCAGTTCGCAAGTAATTTCCCGCGCCCAGAAGATGAAATTGAAGAGCGAGGCCAAGTACTATTTCTGGGATGACCCGTATTTGTGGCGAATGGGAGCCGACCAAGTAATCCGGAGGTGTATTCCGGAGTGGGAACAGATGGATGTGCTGAATCATTGCCATGCTCTAGACTGGGGGAATCTCCAGAAGAGATGAAATGTCGCAAGTCCCGGTGATCGTTTGTGAAATTTGCGATGTTTGGGGAATGGACTTCATGGGTCCATTTCCATCTTCATACGGGAATACATACATACTAGTGGCAGTGGATTATGTTTCGAAATGGATAGAAGCCAAGGCGACCACATCTTGCGAAGCTAAGGAGGTATCGAAGTTTCTTAGAGCTAATGTTTTCAATCGGTACGGAGTGCCTAGAGCTATAATATCTGACAATGGGACGCATTTCCGCAACCGGACTATTGAAGCTTTGATGAGAAAGTATGGCATTCACCACATATTGTCTACACCTTATCATCCTCAATCTAACGGCCAGGCAGAAATATCAAACAGAGAAATCAAAGCGATCCTGGAAAAAAACGGTGAATCCGTCGAGGAAAGACTGGAGCAAGAGAATTGATGATGCATTATGGGCATACAGAACAGCGTATAAAACGCCCATTGGAATGTCTCCTTACAGGTTAGTATTCGGTAAAATGTGTCACTTGCCGGTGGGAATTGAGCACAAGGCGTACTGGGCGGTCAAGGAGATTAATATGAATCCTCAAGCTTGTGAGGAAGAGAGGAAACTGCAACTCCAGGAGTTGGAAGAATTGCGACTTGAATCCTATGAGTCAGCAATGTGGTACAAGGAAAAGACCAAGTTGTAGCATGATAAGAATCTCCGGACAAAGGAACTGCAAGTGGGGCAGAAGGTTCTCCTGTTCCAGTCCAGACTCAAGTTAATGCCCGGTAAGCTGAAGTCCAAATGGACTGGACCATACACTGTTGTGAGTCTGCGTGCGAACGGAGCGGTAGAAATCCAGGGAAGTTTTTCAAACTCTACTCCATATCTTGTCAATGGCCATAGGGTAAAGGTATTTAGGGATAACTCGGAGATGTGTGTAGTGGACGAAGTTCCACTACGCGTACTCCCTAATATCGCCTGATCATTCTGGGAAGTGAGTGTTCTTGGAGATTTCCTAGGTCCAGTATCGAAGAAGCTTTGTCATGGCCTGGTCTAGGGAATCTTGAGAACACTGGAACATAAATTGTAAATATTTAGTCGCTTTTAGTAAATCAAGAAAACCCAAACAAATCAAAAAAACAAACAATCTTCCAAAATTTTTTTTTTTTTTTTGAAATACCAGGCTTCTTTAGGAATGTTTTTGATACTGTCATACCCTAGACCCGGGGAGTCTGGCGTTTCAATTTTTAGTTTAATGTTTTTCTCTAAGTGTGAATTTGCAGAAGGAAGTTGCTTGGGCAGGGAATTGAGGAGTAAAATTTTGGAGGGAGTAGACACCGGCTCGGATTTCAAAAGACACCTTTATGGGGAGACGTACGGTTGCTAGCGTCATACCTGCAAACTACCTGCAACAAAAACCGTCCTCGCCCATACCTATCGGATAATAATCGTGTTTTCCTTTTATTTTACTTATTCTCTCTCTCTCTACATCCGAAATTCCCCAAATTCTCTCTAGGCTTTCTCTTTTCTAACCCTAATCAAAGTATTTTCCGTCCAAGTCTGTGCAAAAATTTTTTGCAGAGTTCTCCATGGATAACAAGCAAAGTGTCGGGACCACCTCAGGATCTGCCGATTCAAGTGCGGCAACGTTTATGGCCGAGCTATTCCAGAAATTCGGGGGTGCGGAGAAGGCGATGGAGGCATTCGCCATGTTTGCAACCGCAATGGGTAAATCCGTACAGACTGCTCCGACTTCTAGTGTACCACAACCGGAGGCCGTTTCCGAACCCGTCGCCGAACCTGAAATCGTTCAAGAAGTCATCGCCACTCCAGAACCCACTCCCGTACTAGAGGAGACAGCTGTTCCAGAGACCACCACACAACTGGAGGACGTTCCAGAATCCACGACCACCAGTCCGGAACCACCCACATCAGGGGTTCGCGAAGACGACTCAGATCTGGTCACAGGGTTGGAATTGTTGGCTGTGAACGAACCAAGGTTAGACTCTGCAACTTAGGGGGAAGCCCTTATTTCGATTAGTGTTTCCGAGGGGGTGAATCCCGTACTCGCCAGTGAGGAATGTGTTGAGAGAGATGTTCTGAAACCGTCTGGGGAAGTCAAAGATTTTGTTGTTGATGTTAGTATTTCTGAGGGGGAAACCCCTGTTTTGAAAGAATCTGTGGGGGGAGAGGCCCCTATAGTTGGTAAAGATGAGGGCGACGAGGCCCTAAATTCTGAAAAAAATGTGGAGGGGGATACCCCCGAGAAACCGGTGGGTACTGAGGCCCGCGTCGGAGAAGGATTTGAGGGGGTAGAGACCCCTGTTTATATTTCGGGGGCAACCCCATTGTTGTCCACGGAGGGAGAAGCCCTCGATTCTGAAGTTGGCCAGGAACCCGCAGACGCTGGGGTGGATTTGATTGTGGATCTGACCGAGATCCCAGAGGAGACCGACTCACCGGTAAATCCCAGAGATGCTAGGAGGCGGGCTCGCTGGAGCCTCCTTGATGAGATTGATGAAACAGTGGAGCCGACGGAGGAAGAATTGCTTGGTCTAGAGACCGCAGCATCTGAACAAGAGAACTCTCCCAGACCTGGCAGGAGGGAGAGTGATGAGGAGAAACGCCGCCGAGCGGCTGAGAAGAAACGGAAGGGGAAACAAATTGCTCCTTCCTCGACCAAGAAGGCAAGAGGGAAGTCTATTGAATCCACACTTCCGCCGGCAGCTAAGGTGCCATATGCCGCAGAAACCGAGAGCCCCTCTGAGTCCAGCAACTCGGAAGAAGAACAAGAAGAGGAACTCAACTTTGAGCCAGCCGAAGTGTGGATAACAAACAGCTTGCTAGATGAAATGAGGAAATTTGACGACCCAAAACGCAAGGCCATTTATAAAGAGAAGAGTACTGAGGGGAAGGTCACTAAGTCTGGAAAGAGGTATAGCTCATCGGAGCTCAAGAAGATTACTTGCAACGGTGAATTCAGGACTTATATCGACGCCATAGGCTTCGAGTGGTTGCTCAAGCACAGTACTGTCGAGGTTCCGATTGACCTGGCCCGAGAATTCTTTTCCACCTTCCGATTTAAGTCCACTACCGATTTGGATGCTGACTCAATTAATTTCAGACTTCTCAATGAGGAACATACGATGAGCATCCGGGAATGGACCTTGCGGATGGGTTTGCTGACACGGACGGAGGACGATGAGGGCCTGTGGAATGCAAGAATGGTGGGTCCGCCGAAAATGAAGCCGGGATTCAAAGCGCAAAGCGCATGGGAGTTTTTGACTCACCCGAGGGTGGGTCAGTTTAAAACAAGCTTTTCGAAGGCACACCATATTGAGGACAGGGTCCTGCGATTTGCCCAGACTTTTATTAGTTACAATTTAATGGGCACAGCCAACAACGCTCTGACTACCGCCGATCTGTACTTCACATGGTGCATGGCTACGGGGGTAAGAGTTCACTTGGGCTACTGGTTAGCCCAAGCCTGCCATCAAGTGACTGCAAATCCTTCTCGGCACCTATACACATGCCACCTACTCGGGGCTTATCTGCAGAGGAATGTGATCATGAAGTTCCATAAGGCATGCCGAGAGGTAAAGACATGCTCGCCCCCTGAGGTTTTTAACATGGATTATTTTTTCAATAAAGGGTTGTTGATCGCACGCGGAAGGGAAGTATGCTTTTACGAGGTTGGGCAGTCAGAGACTCAGGTGAAACAGGAACCCGATGTGGTGGAAGTGAAGGATACTGCTGACATAGAAGCAGGAGCCAGGATAGAAGTAGAGGAAGTGCGAAAGGAGGTTGGTTAGATGAGGTCAGAAATGAAGATGGTTTTGGAATGGATTGTGGCCCTGCAGGGAGAAAGGAAGAAAAGTGCTGAGGCTGAGAGTGTCAGGAAAGAAGTCGCTGGAGTACGAACGGAACTGGAAGAAATAAGGACGGAGGTTAGGAAGGTTCGGGAGGAAATAGTGGCCCTCAAGGGGCGCATTTCTGATCTAGTGGTATCATCGTCCAGATGTACTGAGCGGATGACGGAGGGCGTCACACTGATGATGAAGATGACGAAGTGGCTTCAAGCGAAGTTCCCCGAGACACCGACGGGACTTCCTGAACCTAGCGGCGGTTCCAAGACGCCGGGTCAAGGGAGTCTAGCTGTGCAGAAGCCGCCACAAGCCCAAAGGCCTCAGACCACCTCGTCTTCCTCTAGGCCCGTGATTTTGAAGAAAACCGTACCCCGACCCACAGAAGATCAGAAGGAGACGCCGGAGTCACCGGCACGAAAGAAAGCTAAGGTGACCCAGCAGACAGTGCCACCAAAGTCTGGCCCTCGCGGGGGCCAGACCCCGAATTAAAATCCCCCAAAACCAAGTAATTCTTATTTTTCTTTTCTGTCTTTTACTTTTCGTTTTTCTTTCGTTTGTGTTTTTATGTGCCAGCATGCTTCGTTTGTATATATGTGTTATACCTTCCCACACTTAGCCCATTTTTTGGTCTAAGTGTGAGAATGGGCTTTTGTTTTGCATGTCTTGGTTTTTTATGTTGCGCTTTCTCCCACTTAGCCCGATGTTCGGTCTAAGTGTGAGAAGTTTGTTTTGTTCATATGTTTTGTTTGTTGTTTGCCGTTCTTACTTCCTTTTCCCCCCTTCACTAGGATAACTTGGGGACAAGCTTGAGTGAAGTGAGGGGGGGAGTAAGTATGTGTCTGTATTTTTTCTGTTTTAGAGTCTTTAGGATGTGTGTTTCGCATGAGCTAGTGAGATAATAAGGCAGGTTTCCCTTAGTAAGAGTGACTGAAGAAAGAAAGCAGATCAACTTTGACACCTTCTTCCTTAATAAGCCGAATGCGATCTGAATGAAGTTAGGACGATGGAAAATGCCTTAGATAACCTAGCTGTGCAGCCCTACTATAAAAGTGAGTTATAAGCCTAAACACCTTTTGTGCTAACATGAAAATTAGGCTGCCACTCGATGCTTAGGGAGTAGAGTATGAAGGAGAAAATAAATGGGTTAAGAAGGTATAAGCTGGACAAAGTCCAGGAAATGGAGGTATAAGCTGGACGAAGTCCAGGAAATTGAGGTATAAGCTGGACGAAGTCCAGAAAATGGAGGTATAAGCTGGACGAAGTCCAGAAAATGGAGGTATAAGCTGGACGAAGTCCAGGGGAAAAGGGGTCATAATACAGAAAAAATGAGGAAAAAAATTATTATAATCCTTAAAGGGCAGAAAAATCGTAGCCTGACCCAGGGAAATTCATAGAAAAGGAGAAGTAAGAAGGGAAAAACTCTCATAACCCGACGCATCAGTGGTATAACCTTAACTGTGGAGCGTTTTGATCCTAGCATCCCTGGTGAGGAATGAGTGATCGAGCGAACCTAACAGATGGGAAATCGATAGGCTATCTTGACAAACTGACGGACCGTTTAGGCAGACGAAGGAAAGGGGAAGATTTGAAGACTGTAATCGATCAGATTGAACTTAAACTTGTGGGGATAGTAGCTTAAAATTCGAAACTAGTTCATGCTTGTTTGTTTTGTTGTGTTTCTGTTCTCTGTGTTGTTTTCTTTTCCAATTCCGTAGTTGTTTAGGTTTAGGAGTTTGTTTTCTTTTTAGGATTTTACTTGGTAACCATGCATTGAAATTCGCCTTATTCCTATTTTCTTGTCTTTCATACTTGAGGACAAGCATGGTTTAAGTGTGAGCAGTTTGATAAGGCTAATTTCATGCATCGGTCTAGGGGTTTTATTTCGTGAAATTACTGGGTCTAACGCACGATTTAAGCCAGGTGTGTGAAGGTTTTCGCTAGATCCAGGAAAAGAAAAGGACGCTTGCATGGTCCTAGGAAACTGGCGAAAAAGTGGACATTATGAAGGAAATTGCTTGACGGAGGAAGCCTCGGAGTTGAAGGGTAGAATAGGGATTTCTACGAAGACTCTAGAAGGCTATGTCCGTATCTATAAAAGGAAGAAGCATGCAAGCTGGAGGGATCTTCTCGGTGGAGACCTTGCTAACAGCCTGTAGCTTAGTCCATTCTCTTCACACTCTTGGGTTCTTTCGGTGGGAAATTGAGGGCACACTAGGGGGTTAACCTCTAGCTTTCATACATTTTCGATTTGGTTGTAACACCGTCCTTCTTAGGGTGAAGAAACGATTTATTTTCCACTTTCGTTTCTGCTGAATTCACCGAGCTTCGCTGTTCGAAGCTCGGACCTCTTTGTTTCTGGATATTTCTTACTTTTATGCAAGTTCCGTTTCCGTTTACGTCGATCGTGATGGTTACTGTTGTTTGATTGTGTTTACTTAAATTCTGGAGTTGGATTGTTGGAGTTGGTTGATTTCTGGATTATTGCAGGTTAATGGTTGAATCTGGGAGAATGGAGCTGGTTTGTGAATGAATCGGGGTTTTGTCTGGTTATTGTTGTGGAGTTGTTCGTGATTGTTGGAATTTGGCGGTGATCGGAGCAGATCTGTTAGAATCGGAGTTAAGGAGTTGATTTTGTTGATTGTTGAGTTTGGATTGCTTGGATCCGGAGTGGATTAAGCGTCCGACGTGATGCTGAGCAGGAGTGTTTAATTTTATGCCGCACTTACGTGTTTTCATTTCATTTCGCCTAGTTTACGTAGATCTGGTGTATTTCCGATTCGTAGCAAGTTTCCGGCGTCCAAATTTCTATATTCTGTTCGAATCCAGGGGTATGCTCTGTTTTCTGCATTTACGCGTCTGAGTTGGTTAGGAAATTGCATAGGTTGGTTGTCTGCAGCTTTTACCGTACTTGCTATTTCTGGAAACATGGTCCCCACTTTTAGTTGCTTTCTGTTTAGCTAGATTAGGCAATTGTTTACTTAGTCTAGGGAGTAATTGTGTTTTTCGGATTTGATGTCTGATTCCAGTAAGTTTTCTGTGTCCTAGGTCTAGCGTTTACATTTCTTGCCTAGATCTAGTGATAGTTAAAATCTCAACCCCTTTGCGTGGCAGCAGCCGTTTGTTTCCATAGTCTTTTAGCACTACTTTACGAATCCATCTCTGTGGGATCGACCCCACTTCCCTATACTAATTCATAGTATTCGGGTTGAGGGATTTATTTTTGAAGGGGAGTCGAGTGTGTCCAACGATAAAAACACTGTAGTTCTCTTGAGTTCCTGGACCCAGTGATCCAGTGGATTTAAGGAGCGTTGTGTCTGGACCGAGCTTTGCATTAATTCTCATATGTGCACACTTGCTTACTCCTGAGTCTAGTCATTCGACATTAGAATTCGAGCGAAAGATTCTACCACTTCAAGTTCCATCTGTTTATACATGTTGTCCATATGGCTGCTCTCTGCGGCGGAGGCTACCCTGTGTACTCTGCTCCTCTCGTTGTTCCAGCCTTCATCATTAGATGTTACTCTCTCAATCACTTCCATGGCCTCTGCTTCTCCCTTCTTCAGCAATGATCCTCCTGCGCTCAGGTTCAGTTCACGCTTTGCTTCAGGCAGACACCCCCTATAGAATGCTAGGACTTGATGCGTCGGATTCAGCCCATGATTGGGGCACCTCTTCATCAGTCCCTTGAATCTTTCCCAAGCTCCTCGGATACTCTCTTGGGGAGTCATCTCAAACGAAATAATCTCAGACTGCCTCTTCAACGCCTCACTCGGTGGGTAGTATTTTTCTAAGAACTTCTCAACCATGGCATCCCACGTGCGAATGGAGTTAGGCTACATACTGTCCAGCCAATCCTTGGCATCATCCTCCAGAGAAAAAGGGAACACCCTTAATCTGATCTGCTCATCTGTGACTCCATTTATTTTCGTCGTGTTGCAGATCTGGATGAATTTAGTGAGGTGCTTGATAGGATCCTCTGTGGGTCGGCCTCTAAAAGCATTGTTTTCCGCCATCTGAAGTAGTCATCTCCTGAGTTCAAACGTGTTGGCATTAACATTGTTGCCAACAGGTGGGTTTGCCACCCCATGATAGGCATACATGTTCTGGACATGTACCACGTTTTGCCTTTGATCTAACTGCCTTTGCAGGTCTTCGAGTTGTTGTTGAAGCTGAGCATTCGTTGGAGGAGGTGGTGGAACATCATTCCCCTCTACGTTCTCCATCAGAATAGGAGAATGTGGCTCAAACTGAATAGGGGAGTGAGCTGGTGACGGTGATTCTTGAACCGGTGAAGGTGATCGTCTCTGGACCGGAGAAGAGACTCGGATCCTTTGATTTAGCCTTCTCAAAGCGTTTCTCCTTCTGTTGGATGCTTCGATCTCAAGATCGATAGGCTCTAAAGGTAGACCCCTAGAGCGTGTGTGCATACAACCTGAAACAAGAAAACTCAATGTGAGAGCTCAAAAATAAAATAAAAATTAAAGTAATAAAGTCTAAACTAGTAATCTCTATCTTCACCACGATATTGAGCTAGATTAACACAAATTGTCCCCGGCAACGGCGCCAAAAACTTGACTCAACTTATTTTATCACAAGAAAATCCCGCAAGTGTACGAGGCTAGTGTAGCACAAAGCAAGCAAGAGTATCGTATTCCACAGAGACAAGATGTATAAACTCAAGTACCACGGACCGATGTTAACTACTATCTAGACAAATCGAAGGTTTGATTTGATTATAAAAAAACAATTAAACATAAACAAGTTAAAAGCACGCAACAAAGGATATGTTTCAAATAAGAGAGTGAAGTAGAGCTTTGGATCCAACTACAACGAACACAATGTGAACAATTCAACAACTTAGATTACTAAATTGAAGTCTCTAGGATTACTAGGAAAGCCGCTAGTCTAGGCTAAGCCCTCTCTGGAGTGCACCCAACCAGTTGATTAACCATTTATATTGAAGTCTCCTTCTAATACTTCACAATTAACTCCTTAAAACAAAAGGCTCAAGCCCTCACTCTAGAATTCCTTCTCTCGAATGCAAATTATCTAGGTGTTGTTCATTATTTTATCAATCCTAATTAGGTATCTCTCGATTACTCAAAACTAGGTCAACAAACTCAATTGGTAGCTAAGCAATTGAATTGGCAAAGCTCAAGAATGGATCAAAGGAATCACAAGAGCATAGGTAATCAAAAGTCCTTATATTAATCAAAAGCGTTCATTGTAGTCTTCACCAAAACTCTACAAGAGATTTAGCTACTCATATTCAATGCAAATTCACAAGATAAATCCATGGAAAGTGAACTAAACATAAGAAAACTAATCAAGATACTCCCAATGGTGGATTGAGTGGGCAAATCGTCATCGTCTTCAACCTTGTTGATGAATCGGACTCTTTGTCGCTTTAACCTGCTCTCCAATGTGAAAACTGCTCCTGGGGGCGTGTGTATTGTCTCTGGTGTCGAAACCTAGGTCTCCTTTTATACCCGGGACGGAAATAATATCAATTAAGTCTAGCCGATCACATCGCCCGGCCGGACGATTTTAAGTCTCCAAAACGCTCGGTCGGGCGAACAGTCGAGAATTATACTTCCTTCACATCGCCCGGTCGGGCGATTCTTCCGAGGAGTAGTGCCCGGTCGGGCGAATTCTCTGGATTCGGTCTCTCCTTTGCACAAACGCCCAGGCGGGCGTTTCTCTTAAGCAAGAACGCCCGGTCGGGCGTTTCTTCTGTAATCCTCCTTCAAGCTCGTTTTCAAGTCATTTTCACATGTTTTAGCTCCAAACACTCGACAAACTCATCAAAATACTAAAGTAGTGGATAATGGATGCAAACTCAAGTAATATGCTACAAAACACTGAAATATTCACGTTAAACACCCAAAATACTTGCTAAACCACGAGTTTATCAGCAGCAGCAGCCGGTGATACCTCGCCCCATCCAGCATCGAGTTGTAGTACCCCGGGACCACGTCGCTGTACACCAACGGTTGTTTGAGGACTATTTCAGCAAGCAGTCGCGGTTTGGTGACAACTTCTTCCGACGGCGTTTTAGGATGCACCGAGATCTATTTATGCGTATCGTGAATGCTTTAGAGCGTCGGTATAAGTACTTCCGGTTCAGGAGGGATTAGGGGTGGCACGGTACGGTATACCGCACCGAAAATGTCATACCGCATACCGTACCGCAAATTGCGGTATGAGAAAATGTCATACCTATACCTTACCGAATTTTTCGGTATAACGCAATGGCGGTATACCGAAAATTCCGTATGTCAATATTTGAAAACCTTTACCTTACCGACATTGCGGTATACCGTACCGTGTTGCAGTATACCGCAAATCATACTTGTTTGATTTATAAATAATAAATATATTAAATATTATAATTTTATAAATAATAAATATATTAAATATATATAATTATTAACGGTATATACCGCAAAATTACGGTATATACCGTAATTTTACGGTATATACCGTAATTGCGGTATAATGCGGTATGATGCGGTATACCGCGGTATATGCAAAATTCATACCTTTGCCGTACCTTAATCTAACGGTAAGGTATCATACCGTACCGAAAGATGCGGTATACCGAAAATGCGGTATTTTCTGTATTTTTTCGGTACGGTAAGTGCGGTATTTCGGTATTTCGGTATATTTTGCCAGCCCTAGGAGGGATGCGAGTGACAGACCCGGACACACGCCTATACAGAAGTGCACTGCCGCAATTAGGCAGTTGGCCTACGGAGGCGCGGCCGACATGTTCGACGAGTACCTCCACATTGGCGAGACCACTGCTCGCGAATGTCTCCATTATTTTTGTTAGGGCGTTATTCAAATATTCGGGGAGACTTACCTGCGGAAGCCTACCCCCAAGACTGTCAGGAACTGATGGATATGCACGGGACGGTGCACGAGTTTCCTGGGATGTTGAGCAGTATAGATTGCATGCATTGGGAGTGGAAGAACTGCCATACCACTTGAAAGAGTCACTACACGACCGGCTTTAAAGGCAAGAATCCGACGATGATCCTCGAAGCCGTAGCTGACTACTGACTTTGGATTTGGCATGCATATTTTGGGGTAGCCGGAGGGAGCAACGACGTCAACGTCCTCCAGTCGCCCCTTTTCAACGAGCAGTGCCAGGGCGTTGGTTCGACCATCAGCTTTGTTGCCAACGGCAACCAGCATCATATGAGCTACTATTTGGCGGATGGGATATACCCTAGGTGGTCATTCTTTGTGAAGACGATCAGATGTCTGCTCGAAGATAAGAAGGTCTACTTTGCGAGCCGATAGGAGGCAGCACGCAAGGATGTGGAGCGGGCATTTGGTGTGCTCCAGGCTCGATGGGCGGCGGTGAAGGGCCCAACCTGTTTGTGGTATGACTACTGCATTGCTAATATCATGTATGCGTGTATTATCATGCACAACATGATTGTCAAATAAGAAGGTTCAGAACTGACTGATTGGACCAATGAAGATGCCGTCAGGCCAAGCCACGGCGTGGCCACCGCCAATGTACGCATGGGGATACCTCATGATGACACCGGGCGGCTCCAAGCCCATGCCGACATGCGCCAACAAGAAGCCCATATTCGACTCCAGCAGGATATAATTGAAGAGTTATGGGTGTGGAAGAATGCACATTGATATAATTGTTTTTTTAATGTTTTTAATTTAATGTAATTATGATTGCATTTTCCTCGTATTCGTGTCAAATTTTGAATTTCGTATTAAATTCCGTATATTAAATGTGAAATTGTGTTGTTGGAAAGTCCTAGTGCTAGTCCACTATTGTACAGTGAGAAGTCCTAGTGATATGGGAGTGGAGTGGGAAGTCCTTATGACGTGGTAGAAGGTGTTTTTAGGAAGTCCTAGTGCTAGTCCGTCCTTGCGATGTGGATACTCTTATAACTTTTTGCAGTTCTTGCAACAACTAATTCAGCATAAAACAAACGCTATTATGATTATGATTTTTGAGTGGAAAAGAAACAGAACAAACTGGAATACCTTTACATGAAAATAACAGAAACAAAACCATCACCAACAAAATACACGTCACCACAAAAATCTGACTTTTGGATATAACTTCGCATAAACAACAGTTCATTGATTCATGTAGGGTTATGTCTCCATAAACACAAGATGGAATTAAATTCTTAAAACATATGTAAATTTTCAATTTTCACATATTATACATTAAAACCAGCAACGATTTAAGAGGGTTCAGCCACACAAAAAAGAAAGACCAGCAGCTCTAAAGCCATGAGGCCGAGCTTTACTATAGAAGGGCACTGGCAACACAACACAATGCCGATCAACATATTACTCGCTTTTGTTTATACGTTAATAAAAAAGGAAAGGAAATTACATCAGCATAACCGGCTGGTTTATATAGAAGTCACAGTTTTAGGGCAATGGAGGGATTACTTCCACTTCTTGCCTTTGCCTCCGAACATGCCCTTGCCCTTGTGCTTACCGTGCTTACCAAACTTCCCGTGCTTGAACTTGCCATGCTTCATCTTCCCATGACCAACATGGCCCCCCATCATGCCATGAGGCACATGACTAACGCCATAGTTTCCATGAGCTCCGTGTGATCCATGTGCGATGTGGGAGGCACCATAGGCGGCAGCAGCAGCAGCAGCACCTCCTGCTATTATTCCTCCAATAGAGTGTCCTCCTCCTGAAAGGGGAAACCTCAGTGAGATGCAAGCTATCGACAAATACAATGTCATTTACTAAACTCTTCATATTGCATCAATATCTTTAGAGCCAGAAAACTTATATAGATAACACAAAGCCTTATACTGAAGGATGGCTGATTACGGTCCAGATGGAACAAAGGACTAATATTCATGTCATTCAAACTCCATAGCAAAGATAGATAGTAAATAGATGCTGAATTGGCATTCGAAAGAGTAGGAGTATCATTTTACAAGCATGGAATTCCATTTTTTCTATCGCAAATGTGCACACCAATTTAACTTGACAGTCTTCAAACATATAATATTTCACAAAACAGAGAGTTTCCAAGCTCAGTCCTAATCATATCCGTCAAACCAGGACAGGAAACTATTTATCAAACAAGCCAGAGTTACCACATCAAGATGCACTTAAGACTTAAGTCAACATGTAACTGATCCACCAGAGTGCAATACATACTAAACACATTACCTTTCAGCATATCACAAGCATAAATACACGAAAAGTGGAGGTAAGGTACAGCACCTGAGTGATGTTGACCAGGATAACCGGCTGGAGGATAGCCTTGTTGAGGAGGATATCCAGCTGGAGGATAGCCTTGCTGAGGAGGATATCCAGCCGGAGGATAGCCTCCTTGTGGAGGGTACCCTCCAGCTGCTGGTGGGTACTGCCCCGGTGGATAATGGCTGCCGTGACCGTGAGAGAAGAGCCCTTTGTCAGATTCATCATGTTTGTCCTTTCCACCTCCCATTTTCTCTGATCTTACTCGATGCTACAAACCATAAATTGAGATGGGATGGTGAGCATATGTAAAGCTATTTGAGCAAATAGCATTCACCTATACATAGATTATAGCATAGAACATAGTTGAATCACATTCATTTAATTAAGATGAATAGCTTATGAACGTAACTCAAAGGCACAAGACAATTTTCTAAAACAGTGGAACAGATATATCAACTAAAATCAATCTCTTACTCTCAAACCCTGTATAATAAAGCATATAATTTTGAAGAAACCAGAAAATGTGTCAATTAACAGATGAGCAGAGCACAATGCTCTATTTCTGTTACTAACTCCCTCTCTACTAACCAAAATCAAGCATCTTATACATAATACAAAGAAGGAAACAACCAAACTCAAATTTATTATACAAAACATAAAGAAGGAAACATCATGCACTCTGAATTTCTGAACCTAAAAAACATTTTCATTCAATTTCTCTTAAGATAAGCAAGGTTGAAATTAGTCAACCGATTTCACAAAATTAAGGCGCCTAAATTTCTACCAAGATCTTAATCAATTCAAAATACATGTAAGAAAACAAAAGCATCAATCGCACAAACTGATCAAAACTTCAGGAAATCACCAAATCTACGACTGCCATATATACACTCACCTAATTGCGTATTATTACAAATGAAAGTTCAACAAAAACCAGTATGCGACATTAAAGAGAAAAAAAATGAGAACGTGAGAGATCACCTTGAAAATCCGGAAGAATTGAATGTGAGAGATGAAGAATGTTTAATTTTACTACTCCACTCAGCACTCAGGGAAATGAGTTTCGATTCCACGCGTTTCTTAGACGAGTTCGTGACGTATTTTTTGTAGATATTTCTGCTCAATGACACGTGGCTATTTGATTATCTTAGTTGACTTTTCGCATTGGAATACTCTCACTTGTAGAGGTCCCCAAACCGAACCGAACCGAACCGAACCGAACCGAACCGGAATCGTCACCAGCGGTTCGGAACCGGAACCGGAACCGTCGTTGACGGTTTAAACCATGACCGGAACCGCCGGTTCCCCCGAGCCGGTTCAGGTTTCAATTTCATGCAAACCGTAACCGGCGGTTCCTGACAGCTTTTCAGGCCTATTTCCGACCAACACCCTAGCCTTTTCAGAAACCGGTTCAGAAACCGCCGGTTTTTGTCAGAAACCGTTGACGAAACCGGCGGTTCCGTCCAAAAAACCGGCGGTTCCGCAGGATTTTCAAACTTTTGAATTGAAATTTTTTTATTTAATTTAATCACATTTTCCCCCTATAAGTACCCCATTCCTCTTCATTTCTACTCACCCCATTCTTGTGTTAACAAGTCTTTCTCTTCTCAATCTCAATTTCTCTATTCTCAAGCCATCATTCTCTCTAATTGCTCAAGTTGTTTACGTTATTTGCGCTCATAATTTACTCACGTTGTTTACGTTATCATATTCACACAATCACACTACTCTATATTCTCCACTTTCAATTTCCATAAATATCATGTCTTCATCTCGTCGTCGTGATGATCGGGGCAAGGGCCCAAGATCAAAGTGATACTCGTCGTCGTCGTGCCCCTACTATAGCACAAGTTGCGGAGGAGGTAGGAAGGCGAGCCGCTCTTCGAGCGCAAGTAAGTTCTAATATGTTTTTGTTTTTTAAATTCATTTTTATTAAATTCATAATTTCATTTTTTAACATCTATGTGTCTATGTGTTTTATTTTTGTTAGTATTTTTACTTAATTGTATAATTTTCGTAGGAGGAAGAAGATCGAAATGCAGCCTTGTTACTTGCCCTCGCCGACACCGACCAAGAAGGGGGGCATTCACATTCGGCTTCGCATTTCGAATACGATGTGAATCTATCATCGGACGAAGGCGATGATGGATCGCATCAATTCCCCCTTCTAGCGCCGGCCAAGTTGGCGAAAATGATGAGGAGGCCGATGCTCCTCCTCCTTCAGGACGACAAAAGAAGAAGATGCCTTCAAAGTTGAAATCCGATATTTTCACCAAACATTACAAGAAGGTCCCAGTGGTAATTTCAAATCCTAATGATCCGACCACTACCATAGAGACAAGTGAGTTCAAAACATATTGTAACTATTGCGAGAAAGTCTATCCATTTGGAACCGGTGGGAGATATGGTACCCTCAATCGCCATTTGAAGGTAAAACATCCCGTGGAATATGGGCATACTAAGTCCCAAAGCCAAATAAACTTCCCTGCCGGCTCATCGTCTCAAACAGGTACGCCTCTATTTAAATATGATCCTAAAAATGTTACCGATGCTATGGTAAGATGGGCGGCAATGAAGCATTTGCCGTTTAATTTTTTTAATGACAAAAATATGAAGTTATTATGCAAACCGCATTTAATGTTGCTACAAAAAGAATTCCCCCCTCAACTGCTCAAAGATCTAACAACCGGCAGTTTTTTGATAAAAAAAGAGAAGTAGGAAAATTTTTATCTAACTTGGGACACAAAGTTAATATTTGCTCTGATGTGTGGACGGATTCTTTCCAAAGAAATTCTTACATGGGAATTTCATGTCATTTTATAGATAATAGTTGGACTTTAAATAAACGTTTAATTGGTTTTAGACAATTTCCTTCACCACACACCACACAAGCAATTGCATATTTAATTATTCAAGTTTTGAATGATTATGATTTATGCAATAAAATATTTTCGGTTGGTTTTGATAACGCAACCGCTAACACTGCAAGTATACCCGAATTAATTGCGGCTTGCTCCCCGGTGATAAGTGGTAAGTATTTTTACCAACGATGTATATGTCATATTTTAAATTTATGTGTACAAGATGTTTTGTCTTTATGGCAAAGACATATTCAACCTATTACAAAAGCTGTATCCTTGATCCACTGGAAGCCTCATATTGGCAAGGCGTGGAAGAAGTATTGACATTCGAAGAAAATACGGTACACAACTTTTACTTTAGATGTGTCTACTAGATGAAACTCTACATATTATATGTTGCATTCTACATTAGATCATATAGAATATTTGGTTGATTTTTATAGAACATTCCCTGTAGATGATTTATATCTTACCTCTTCTTGTTGGGATCAAATCATGAGTTTATTTAAATTATTCAAAGGTTTTAGAAATGCCACCGTTGAGTTATCAGGTGTGTATTATTGCACATCCGTTCATGTTTTAGAACATTGCATGTATATATCATTTGGTTTTAAAACTGCAATGAAAAATTCCTTAAAAAATCCTGAATTAATGCGTGTTTTATATTATATGGTTGAAAAATGGCTTAAGTATTTCAATGAGATCCCAACGGTTTTTTTGCTTGCAAAAGTTTTGGATCCAAAATGGAGACTAGTTGGTACTTTAAAAATTTTAGAATTTTATTACAACAATTTGGCTTCTATTGATCTTGAACCACTCCGAGCTTTGCAATCGAATGATGAGGATGACGACAACAACATAAACCTAGCCCAAACATTCCAAATAACCTAGCCCAAACATTCCAAATAAACCTCCCCCACCTCTCAGCCCTGCAAATAAATTTTGAGTTCGACTTGCGGGCTCTCTTTCACGATTACGAAGCCAAGTACAACAGTACCCACCAAGTGAGACCTAGACTCCCCGTCAAACACATAACTTTGGCTTCTTCCAAGTTGATGACCCTGACGCCCAATCCCAATTGGCGGACCTATACGGCTACAACAGTGGAGGAAGGACGGCAAATTCGGCAAGTGAGTTAGATTTATATTTTGACTCACACTTTTCTTTCAATGATGAAGAAGGAAGTCTCGTTCCCCAACAAATCGACGTCCTAGATTGGTGGGGATCACACGAGAAAGATTTTCCCATCCTTGCATCAATGGCCAATGAGATCTTTTCAGTTCCGACTTCTAATTTTCCCATCCTTGTAATTTGTAAATTGTAATCAAGACTTCAAGTATTTTGTAATTTATAATTTTTAACTTTTCATTTGTAAATTTTAAGTTGTAATTTTTAATTTTAAAGTTGTAATTTGTAATTTTAAAGTTGTAATTTGTATCAATAAAATTGCATTTGTACATCGCATTATTCTAATTTTATTTATGCAAGTATATTTACATTTTTTACTTGAATTACAATGTTAACAAAAAAAATACATGAACCGCCGAACCGGACAGGAACCGACGGTTCCGGATCTTGACATGAACCGCCAATTCACGGTTCGGGAACCGGAACTGTCGAACCTAGGACGGGCTGGTTCAGGTTCAAGAAAATCTTGAACCGTAGCCGGCGGTTCCGAACCATGAACCGCCGGTTCCCGAACCGTGGTGACGTCTACTCACTTGGATAAGTTCTTGATTGTGATGGACTCCTTTGGCAAAATAGTATTAATACAATAATAACATGTTTTTTTAGTGAACATTAAAATGTTTTACAATTACTCTTGCTAGCAACTTAATATATACTTCCCATCCAAAAAAATTAGTTTCATTTTTTATTTTTAGATGTTCGTAAAAAATAATTCATTTAAAAAATAAAAGATTTCTCTTATATTATTCCCTCCATTCATGAAATATTGTCCAAGTTTGACTCGACGAGGGTTTTAAAAAATGTGAAAAAAAGTGGGTTGAAAAAGTTAGTGGAATGAGGATTCCACATTTATAGTATTAGTTTTATAATAGAATGTGAGTGTAAAGAGTTGGTGGAAAGTGAGAATCATTTACCGAAAATAGAAAAAAAACAAAGTGGACAACTTTTCACGGACGAACCAAAATGGCAAAACTAGACAATATTTCACGGACGGATGGAGTATTATCTTTACATTCCTACATATTTACAATTTATACCCAACTTTTTTCTCTTTTCTTCTTCTATTTTATTTACTTTTTCTCATCTATCTCATGCTTTACTATTTTTTTCATTAAAACTTGTGACGTTAATCACTACAGTTATGAATAAAAGATGAACAATAAAAAATGAATATTAGATCATGAGAAATTAATTACAAAATCACAATTCAAATGTTTTAACTCTAGACCCGGCCCATATTTTTACGTGCAAAACACTTCTGCATAAAATATTTATATGTGCGTATAAACATTGAAAGTGGGAGATTCGTTATATTTAGGGATAACTGCCTTAAAAGTCACCAACTTTGCCCGAATTCTGATTTTTCCCACGAGCTTTAAAATTGGCGTATAAAGTCACGAACTTTGCATTTAGTCGCCGATTTCCCATGATTATTTTTCCGGCGAAATGGCGAGCTAACGTGTCGTTTTTAAATGATGTGGCGTCTCGTGGCCGCTTACATGGATATCATGTAGTGACGGTGAAAAAATTAAAGAAATAAATTTAAAAACAAATTTCAAAAAATAGAAAAAACTTAAAAAAACTTAAAACACAAAATTAAAAAACTTTAAAAAAACTTAAAACACAAAATTAAAAAATAAAAAACTTACAATTTTAAAAAACTTAAAACACAAAATTAAAAAACTTAAAAACTTAAAACAATTACTCAAAAAAACTTTAAAAAAAAACTTTAAAAAACTTAAAACTTAAACCTTAAAATTAAAAAAAAACTTAAAACTTAAAACACAAAAACTTAAAACACAAAATTAAAAAACTTAAAAAAACTTAAAACACAAAATTTGAAAACTTTAAAAAAAACTTTAAAAAACTTAAAACTTAAAACTTAAAATTAAAAAAACTTAAAACTTAAAACACAAAATTAAAAAACTTAAAAAAACTTAAAACACAAAATTAAAACATCAAATGCATAGAATTAACTACCGTAAAATTGCAAGCAGTAAACCTAATTATCAAAAATTGGCACAAATTCTTCTGCTGGAAACTTCAAAAACTCAAATTGGCAAGAAATCAAACAAACACATGGTGTTGATGAAGAATTAAATCAAGCACGGGTTGAAAATTGTGATCTTTTAAAGCTGAAATGGATTTAAATACAGAGGAAAAAGTAAAGCGAAACCAGCTTAGCGTTGATGTTCTTGTTTGCGCTTGATGCCATTAGAAATTTTAGGGAAAATTCAGCAGATGAATCAGGTGGAGTAGCAATTGAAACTTTGATTGAAGGAAAGGGATTTTAGTTGTGGTTTTGCAATGGTTATGAGGACGATGCTGGAGTCCGGAGGTACGATCGGCTGTGTGCTGGAGGACGATGGCGGCGGCGGTGGTGGCGTTGTCGACGATGGAGCTGGTGGCGGTGCTGGGCGGCGGAGTAAGAGGGCTCGCGGAGGAAGGGAGGAAGGGAAGCTGGAGGCAGGGCAGCAGCTGGAGGAAGAGGAGCTGGAGGAAGGTGTTAGAAACGACGTCGTTTTACGATTTTCGGATACCGGACACGTCAATATTCAGGCATGCCACATAGGATTTTGAGTTGCCAGAAAATACAGGGTCGGGTTGGGTTGAGAAATACCAGACTAAATGCAAAGTTCGTGACTTTATATGCCAATTTTAAAGCTCATGGGAAAAACCGGAATTCGGGCAAAGTTGGTGACTTTTAAGGCAGTTATCCCTTATATTTATAGATGTGAGTGTCCTCAAATTGGAAAGGAACAGCCGGGTAATCGGGTCAATGCAGCCCGTAAAAGAGCTTAATTTCTGAAAAGCGGCCCAATTATTTTCTGCCTAATTTTTTCAACAAACTTTTTAATTAATTTTTTCAATTAATTTTTTATTAAATTTTCAAAATTGATGCCGGGTCAAAGTGGTACAATAATTGGGAACGAGGGGAGTAGTATTTTCCAATAAGAAAGTATATGGTTCCAAACAATATAAGATACGAGGGGAGTAGTATATGGTTCCAAGCAATATGGGATACGAAATCATTTGCACGTAAACAACTATCGTAGTATATTTTTAAAACTGATGCACAGGTAAACAATTCGGTATATAGTTTCAAGCAATATGAGATACGAAATCAAAACACTATGATGACACCATAGTTAAAATGGCAATTTGGGCAAGCAATCTACGATACATATGCAACCATTCTACGATATATAGGCAAACAACTCGGCATATGATTTCAAGCAATCGGCGATAAGAAATCAAAGATAATCAAACAATCTACGATACATATGCAAGCAAGTCTGCCACGTGGCAGACTAAGGTTGAATTTGCTCCTAAATCTAATGGTTGTCCTTGGTAGTACAGTGTCAGCTTAAATGGTGTTGTCATCTTAACACAAACCTAATTCATTATTTAGAAATATAAATTAATATACACATACTACTGTATAGCTACTGGCAGCTCAAATTTTCAATACTTGTCTGCATCAAATTAATGCCAAGAAAACAATACATCTCCGCCGTCTTCGTCATCTCAAACACCCGCAACACGTCCACCTCCGATGTCAGCTCCGCCCAGCTATTCAGCGGAAGCACCCCCGCCTCCAAATCGCTCTTCAACTGAACCCGGTCCGCCAACCCGGCCGACGGCACAGTTTTAAACTATGATCTGGATCGTTAGAAAATATCAACAGATGATAAAATAATAGCAAAAAAAAATGTCAACACAGTTTCAACACAATGTCAACACAACATCAACCGTTGACACTATGTTGACATTTTTTGTTGCTATTATTTTGTCATTTGTTGATATTTTCTAACGGTTCAGATCATAGTTTAGAGTTTCTACAATATTTAAAGTTTGCATTTGATTACATTTATAATATATATATATATATATATATATATATATATATATATATATAGTAGTGATCTATGGAAAATACCCCTTAACCAAATAACTAGAGAACAAATCATAGCCACAAGATCAAAAAAATCAAGGGCTAGTATTAATTTTCGAATTTAAGGAGAAATTAGTTCCCTCCATCACAAATTTACTCCATAATAACAACGCGGGGTATTATGGTCATTGCATAGCCAAAAATCAAGTTAGAGAAGAGTGGCGACGAGCTTGCCGGTGGGGGATGCAACAGCAGATGTAGGCATGGCGATAGGAGCGGGGATGGATATTGCAATAGAGGCAGCAGATTACGTGCTGATGAGAAGCAGCTTGGAAGACGTGTTCACGGCTATGGATTTGTCGTGTGAATTACGTGTTTGCAATGGAGTACAACGTAGTTGCGATCCCAGTAGCAGTCGGGCTTCTGTTTCCCTCTCTGAAAATCAGGCTGCCGCCGTGGGTCGCCGGCGCTTGCATGGCACTGTCATCTGTGAGTGTTGTGTGTTCATCTCTGCTGCTCAGGGGATACAGAATACCAAGGCTTACAACTTTATTGGAGATCACTGTAGAGGACTAATAATAGTCAAATAGTGAGAGAAGCAGAGTTGCCAGTTTTATTGGGATTGTATTCTTGTCTTTTAGAATATAAATGAGATAGATGTATTCATCCGAAAATTATAAAATTTTCTCATGTCATTATATGTGTCAAACTATATGTCAAACTAATAACATTGACACTATCTTTTGTAAACAAGAGTGAAGTAAAACCATAATAAGAGTGATGTGTTTTGTGAACAAAAGTGAAGTAAAATCATAATAAGAGTGATGTGTTTTGTGAACAAGAGTGAAGTAAAATCATAATAAGAGTGATGTGTTTTGTGAATAAGAGTGAAGTAAAATCATAATAAGAGTGATGCGTTTTGTGAACAAGAGTGAAGTAAAATCATAATAAGAGTGATGCGTTTTGTGAACAAGAGTGAAGTAAAATCACAATAAGAGTGATGCGTTTTGTGAACAAGAGTGAAGTAAAATCACAATAAGAGTGATGCATTTTGTGAACAAGAGTGAAGTAAAATCACAATAAGAGTGATGCGTTTTGTGAACAAGAGTGAAGTAAAATCATAATAAAGTGAAGTAAAATCATAATAAGAGTGATGTGTTTTGTGAACAAGAGTGAAGTAAAATCATAATAAGAGTGATGTGCTTTGTGAACAAGAGTGAAGTAAAATCATAATAAGAGTGATGTGTTTCATAAACAAGAGTGAAGTAAAATCATGTTAAGAGTGATGTGTTTTGTAAACAAGAGTGAAGTAAGATCATGATAAGAGTGATGTGTTCAACAATATACAATTTGATCAATTGTTCAACAATAAATTTCCAAACTCATTATCAAATATTCAACAACTATCATTTTTACATACGAAATGACTCAGCCATTCAATTTATCACCCTCCATTGCATCTCCATATCTTCAGCGAGCTGCAAGGGTTGGAGCTTGTTCACCACCGCCGTCATCGCCGCGAACAGCCCGGCGGAGGACGCCTTTAGGGGAAGAAACACATTCAAACTACATCAATCAAAACACATAATTTTCCTACATGAAATCAATCAAATTCATGAATTACCAAAACAAAGAAGCCAAATTTTCCCCTTTTTGGTCCAACATCAACGCCATAGCCAATCAAAGCGACGATGATCAAGCCAAGAAATAAACAAAAATAAAATAAAATAACAAAACAAAGATGGATATCCCCACCTGGAAAAGACAGAGATCTGAATTGGTGGTGGGTCCGTAGAGCATTCGAATGTTGAAAATCCGAGGAATATGAAATTGGAGGCAGAGAGAGAGATTAATAATGTGTAATTGACGGCGGAGGACGCCGTCATCGCCAGAGAACAGCCCTCCTCCCTACTTATCAATTGCCGCTTAATTCTGGTATTTTCCATAATATAATTTCCAAAAATACCCTTGGACTATTTTGTATTCTTAAAATAAATAATATTTGTTCCATTAAGATGTGTGGCTGAGATTTGTTCTCTAGTTATACACTTAAGATTAGTTATATCTTGATCACTAACATATATATATATATATATATATATATATATATATATATATATATATATATATATATATATATATATATATATATATAGGGTCCCATTATTCACAAATCCACTCTTAAAGACCGAACTACCGAACCATACCAAATTAGGGTTTTTAGATCTAGTTTTTTATGGATGAGAGACACAAATTTATCAATTATTTTCGCCTTCATCACGAGCCTATTTTAATTCATCCGAAGGTAAATAAGTCATACTAACATGTTACGAAGATTTAACTTCATTCCAGTAGGTTTTTACTTCATTCCAGTAGGATTATTACTTCATTCCAGTACGTAAATGCGGTTTCGCCGTCGCGTGCCGTTTTTTCTCTCTACAATATCTATCACCACCGCCGCAACGCTGATATGGTGTAATAAACACATGGAATGATGTAATAAATTATTTGAATGAAGTATGTGTAGAAGTATTTGAAGTCCTACTGGAATGAAGTAAAAACCTTATCCAATGAAGTAATAATGTTTCTGAATGAAGTAATAAACATACTTGAATAAATTGCATTTTTAATGTAAATAAAGTAAAAACTCAGGTCTATGAATTCAAATGAAACATATGTTGAATCATTTCAAAACCTACTATAAGAAAGTAAAAACATGTTGTAGTTTCAAGGTATTACGTACGGAATGAAGTAATAAATCTATACAATGAAGTAAAATGAGCTTATAATGAAGACCGAAAAATTTACATAACAGCACATCTCATAAAAAAAACTAGATCTAATGGCCCAGATTTGGTCTCTAGTTCGGTCTTTAAGATTGGTTCGACATTGACCACAACTCTATATATATATATATATATAGGGATGTATTAATTTCCTTTTCCTATATTTCCTCCTTTTTCCTTCTTAATATCAGCCATTAGATTAGAGAAATGGACGGTCAAGATCAACATTGGGTAATTAATCCCGTGTTGCATTATTTGTCCTATTTTGTGCATTATGAGGGTACAATAGTAATCTAATAATGGCTGGAAACCGCTACGAATAATGCACCACATGGTCACGAGTAATGCATATAATTGCCTATATAATGCACAATATGTGAACTGCAATGCATACGAACAAGATGTGTTGTGTTATGATGTTTGACACACGTTTCTTGTTTCCCCTAAGGGTTTAATAAACTTAGGGGCTAGGGTATAGTACGTAGACATGTATGTAATCTTCACATGGTAACGAGTAATGGATATATTTGATTATATAATGCACAATTTGTGAACTGCAATGCATACGAATAAGATGTGTTGTGTTATGATGTTTGACACACGTTTCTTGTTTCCCCTAAGGGTTTAATAAGCTTAGGGGCTAGGGTATAGTATGTACGCATTAATAACAAATTATAAAACGATACGAATAATTCACCAAATTGTCACGAGTAATGGATGTTATTAACTATATAATGCACAATATGTGAACTGCAATGCATACGAATAAGATGTACCATGTTATGATGTTTGACACACGTTTCTTGTTTCCCCTAAGGGTTTAATAATCTTAGGGGCTAGGGTATAGTACGTAGACATTACTAAATGCACGTATGTAATCTTCAATCCGTTGATTAACCCATATACACAATACCTCTAATAATGCATAATATACTGAGATAATGACAAGTAACAGCTACATAATGCACTACCTAAACCAAATAATGCACATACGTATATTCCAATAACAACAATTTGTTAGTAATGTCTACGTACTATACCCTAGCCCCTAAGTTTATTAAACCCTTAGGGGAAACAAGAAACGTGTGTCAAACATCATAACATGGTACATCTTATTCGTATGCATTGCAGTTCACATATTGTGCATTATATAGTTAATAACATCCATTACTCGTGACAATTTGGTGAATTATTCGTATCGTTTTATAATTTGTTATTAATGCGTACGTACTATACCCTAGCCCCTAAGCTTATTAAACCCTTAGGGGAAACAAGAAACGTGTGTCAAACATCATAACACAACACATCTTGTTCGTATGCATTGCAGATCACAAATTGTGCATTATATAGTCAATTATATCCATTACTTGTTACCATGTGAAGATTACATACGTGTCTACGTACTATACCCTAGCCCCTAAGCTTATTAAACCCTTAGGGGAAACAAGAAACGTGTGTCCAAACATCATAACATGGTACATCTTATTCGTATACATTGCAGTTCACATATTGTGCATTATATAGTCAATTATATGCATTACTCGTGACCATGTGGTGCATTATTCGCAGATACCAAAATGTGGCAGTTACTTTTCCGTCAAATGTCAATAATAACCCTGTAATGCATACAACCACCTTCTATAATGCAACACAGAACCAGTTTTATAGAATCAATCTGATCCGTTGATGCCTTAGATCTAACGCGTAATATTAAGAAGGAAAAAGGATCTAAGATGTGAAAAGGAGAATAACGCTCCCCTATATATATATATATATATATATATATATATAGGGTTGTGATCAATTGAGATTTTTTAGTCTAATTGAGAATTGAGATGCATTATTAGCCACTCATTTTTATTAAATGAGTGGACCAGAATTTGCCACATGGAAAATATTTTTAGATTAATTAATTATGAAAGGGCAGAATGGTAATTTCATGGTACATTTTATTCAATAAATTTTTTTTTTAATTTTTAATTTTTTAATTATTTTTAAAAAAAATTAATTTTTTTTGTCTAATACATATACAATTCATGTCAACTACACACATATAATGTCAACTATGTGTACAATCCATGTCAACTACATATATAATTCATGTCAACTACACACATAATGTCAACTACATATACAATTCATGTCAACTGTACACATATAATGTCAACTATAAGTTGTTGACATTTGATGTGCAGGCTATTGACGATAATACCCCCGAGTTGACATAATCTACTTGCAGTTGACATTTCGAAAATGTTGCAGATGAGTGGCTGAAAATGTATCTCAATTCTCAATTAAGCTAAAAAATCTCAACCTAACAGGACCCATACACATACAAATACACAATGATATTCATTAGCATGTGTGGAGCTATAGATGCTCTAATGTCTCCATAAAACACACAATGATATTCATTAGCATGTGTGGAGCTACAGATGCCCTAATGTCTCCATGAAAAAAAATGCGAACACTTCATTTGTAGGTAGAGATATGCCAAGAGGAAATAGTGACATGAGAAGGTGAGTCATGTGCAAGTTTTTATGTACTTGAGTAATACTATTGTGAAGATAATTATACTAAGAAATTATGTTAAAAATTAAAGTTGCATATTCTTTACGTTTAAAAGGGGAGTATCAAATTCTTTACTATATAAAGCAAATACTAGTATGTCGTATGAAAATATGTTAATTGAGAAAAGGAAATAGTAATAAACGCGTGATGTAGGTCCTTTAGAATTTAATTTGGAGTATTAAATTTGTTTCCTATTGTCCACTCATGAAATGACTCAATTTCAAAATGGGGACCAGAAGGAAACTTACTTGGATTGAGACCTTAATTCATTTCGGATTAAACCTTCCATGTTGCATTAAAAATGAAACATTTTTTTTGGGATGTTCTATTAAACGAAATTTTTCCTCAAACAAAAATATCATCTGTACATTTTCATCTTTCTTACTTTATTCTCTTATATTAACTCACAAAACAACAGTACATAAAATCTCGTACCGAAAAATAAATGTTTCATCTCTAATAGGGCGAGGGAGTATAAGTTGCTCCCCTACGTAGAGGTGTCAAGTGGGCCAGGCCGTCCTAGGCCCGGTGAGACCCAGTGACATTTAAGCCCAGCCCAGGCCTAGACACATGTCTTTGTTGGTCCGGGCTAGGCCTGGGTTTCGGTATACATAGTGGTCCCAGCCTGAGCCCGAGCCCGAGCCTAGTTGTTAGTTCCCATCAATTAAAGCTAGCGTACATGCCAGTGGAACCCATATATGTTGAGCTAATATGTACTGATTGTGTAATATTTACAAATTGTATTTTATAAAAAAATTTTCATCATGATTCAACTATATGTTGATTGAGTTTTTAACATAAGCTAATTGAGTTTTTTACATACATTGATATTATTGTACGATTGTATTGATTCATTCTCTGCATGCTGATTTTACGAGTTTCGGTATGGAATAGAGGGAGTAATATATACTTCCGTCCATAAAAAACAGTCTCATTTTTATTTTCAGATATCCATAAAAAATAATTCCATTCAAAGAAAAAAAAATTCTCTTAAATTATTATCTTTACATTCCTACATATTTACAATTTATACCTACCATTTATTCACTTTTTCTCTTCAATCATACTTTACCCAACTTTTTTCTTTTTTCCTCTTCTATTTTATCTACTTTTTCTCATCTCTCTCATACTTTATTATTAAAACTTGTGACGTTAATCACTGGAGTTATCGATAAAACATGGAACAATAAAAAATGAATATTAGATCATGAGAAATTAATTGCAAAATCACAATTCAAAATTTTTAACTCTAGACCCAGCCCATATTTTTACGTGCAGAACACTTCTGCATAAAATATTTATATGTGCGTTTTCAGAGCCTTTGTCATAGCGGCAAGCAGCTTAGACATTATTGTATAAGGTGTTGAGTTCGAGCTCTCTTGACATTAATTGTAATTTCCTCCTTCATATAAGAGTTAATTTTATTTAAAAAAAAGAAAAAAAATTATTTATATGTGCGTATAAACATTGAGAGTGAGAGATTCGTTATATTTATAGATGTCCTCAAATTGGAAAGGAACAGCCGGGTAATCGGGTCAATGCAGCCCGTAAAAAGAGTTTAATTTCTGAAAAGCGGCCTAATTATTTTCTGGATACTCTTTTTAGCACTCCGTCCGTTTCCAAGTCGGGTCGGGCCAGCCCATGAAACCGGGCTAAAGTGAATGTTCACCCACGAAGCACAAATGAAATGGTATCAGAGCATCCACTACGCGGCGCGCCGGCGTCCCGCGATCCGTCGAAGAGAGACGGATCGCTCGCGTGACGCGTTGCAGCTCGCCGAACAGTCCCGGGTCCCGTGCCTGCAAGACAAGCGACGGATTGTCTCGCCACGCGCCCTGGCGACGTGGCGCGCCCCTGCATCGTGCGTGACGCCCACTCGCCGACCCGCGAGTGGGCGTCGTCACACGATGAAGCAATAAATATTTTTTTAAAAAAAATTCAATTTTTTTAAAAAAAAATAAAAAAATAAAAAAAATTACGAACGGTAATATTACCGTTTTTTCTTTTTATTATTATTTTTTAATTAATTTTTTAACTCTATAAATACTCCTAATTCATCCTCATTTCACACACAACTACACATCTATTCTTCCTAAATCATCTCAATTTCCTCTCCAATTTTAATCTAACAACTCATCACAAGATGTCCGGTGACGGCAACTCCGGCGGTGGAGGCTCCGGCGGGTGGGATCTCAACGCGTTCGGCGATTGGGAGATCATGATCAACACACTGGGTGGTTCCGGTTCGTCGATTGGGAGACCATGATCAACACACTGGGTGGTTCCGGTTCGTCGATTGGGAGACCATGATCAACACACTGGGTGGTACCAACCACCCAATTTTGACGTGGATGCATATGCCCGTCCCTCCGCCCCACGGTATTCGCAGGGATTATCCTAGATTCGGGAGGATTTTCGCGTTGATCTCACGCCGGGAATAGGCCGAGGCGGTGGAGGGGGCCGAGGCGGTGGAAGCTCCAGAGCGGAACCCCAGGCGGGCGAGGAGGAGGAGGAGGAGGAGGAAGAGGAAGAGGAAGAGGAAGAGGAAGAGGAAGAGGATCTAGGCCGGCATCCGTACAGCAACCTCGAAATGCTGGCGGTGTACAACGCCTGGGTTACCGTCTCGTACGATCCCATCGTCAGGAATCAACAACCCCGGAAGTGTTTCTGGGAAAAGGTCTGCGAGCTCTACCACCAGATCAAGCCGCAAGGCTCCCGCAAGCGCACATATAAAATGCTCCGCTCTCACTTTGACCGAGTCGGCAGACAGGTCAAAAAATTATGTGGCATCTACTCGACCGAAGCGGCGCCACGGGAGCTGACATTCTGAGGGCGGCTTTGCGCGTCTACAACCAGGACACCGGCAAACAATTCAAATTTGTTGATGTTTGGCAGGCTGTCAAGGACGAGGAACGGTGGGTCGGCGGTGTCCGCTCCAGCTCGGGCTCAACCTCGAAGCGCATGAAGCACACGACGAGTGGCCAATACTTGTCTGGTGACACCGGTGAGGGCAGCGGCGGACAAGAGAGTGTACCGCAGGAGTTTGCAGGTACGGCCGGCGATGACGGGGGATCCAGCCGTGGGCGCCGTCGGCCGCAAGGGACGAAGGCGGTGAAGGCGGCTAGAGCGAGGAAGCGCCGAGGCGAATCAAGCCAGGCGGGCACGGGGGGGAGGCTCGAACACCCTTATGGCGGTGTACATGACCGCCACAATGGCGGACACTTCCCACTTCTCACCCTCCCAATACGCGGCCTGGTGGAACGGAATTGTGCATATGGCAGCACAACTTGGCCTTCCGACTCCCCCTCCACCTCGACCGCCTTCGGAGGATGATTTGCCGGCGGAGTAGTTTTTTTATTTTCTTTAAATTTGTATTTTAAATTATGCAACGTTTAATTTTTTAGGATTTTAATTGTGTGTGTGTTTTTTAAATTTTAAGTTGAAATTTTTTTTATGTTGTGTGTTTTTTAATGAAGTGTGTTTGTTTTAATTGAATTGGGTTGGAAATAAAAATAAAAATGAAATTGAATGAATAGTAATTTAAGGGACGGTTTAAGTGACGGTTAACGCTCCGTCCCTTAGTTAAGAGATGAAGTAAAAAAGTACAGTGGAGCCCTCAAATAGTAGTTTAAGGGACGGTGGAGGGACATCGTAGTGGATGCTCGCCGTTGAACAATTTGTAATTTGTTCATATTTGTATGTGGAAAACACTTCTACATAAAATATTCATCCACCCAATTGTCGTTTTTATAATCAAATCTTCCTCTTTTGTGCTTGTTTATATTTATAGAGATGGCCGATGATTCGCGTCGAAAAGAAATGTTTTTTACTTAACAAATGAGTATGAATTCTTGTCAATTCTTAATCACGGCATTAGTGTCAAATATTAATCATATGAATTGGATTTTTATTGCGTAATGCTTCCAAATTATAATCACGTGGATTAATTTCAATGCAAATATTCCAAAAAAGCAATAATTACACAATCCACAATTTTGATCAATATTTTATTTTAATAATAAATGACACAACAAATTCCGCAATCACAATTGGCTAGACAAAAACATCAAGAATTTTCCAATAAGAAAGCACTTAAAACTTTATTGTAGAAACATAAATTAACACACATATACACCAACTCCATAAATAATTAATGTATAGTATAGTGTATAGCTACTGGCAGCTCAAATATCCAGTACTTCTCTCAACCAAATTAATGGCAAGAAAACAATCCATCTCCGCCGTCTTCTTCCTCTTAAACACCCGCAACACCTCCACCTCCCCATTCACCGCCGCCCGGCTATTCAGCGGAAGCACCCCCGCCTCCAAATCGCGCTTCACCTGAACCCGGTCTGCCAACCCGGCCGATGACAGCTCCACCTGTTGGCAGAAGAAAGAAAAAACAACTATAACAATATCCCACGCCAGTATAAAGAGAGAAATGAAACCACTATATAACCTTCATGCGCCTCCTCGTATCATCAATTGGTTTAGGTTTAGGATGAAAGATTTCTATCACCACCTGAACCCTGATCTTCCGGGTCGAGCGTGCCCTCGCGGTCCACCCAGGGACCAGCGCGGACCCCACGTCGGCGCCGTCGTAGGAAAAGTACACGGTGGTGGAGTCGAACTTGTAGCGGCCGAAGTTGGTGTTCTTCACGGCGAGCTCGGCGTAGAGCGTGATGTCGAACGAGGGGTCGGCGGCGGCGGAGTAGGTGAAGGCGCCGAATGCGGCGGAGCTCACGCGGAACTTGGGGGTACGGATTCTCATGAGGGTGAGGGTTAGGAGGAGGATGATTCCGATTTTGAAGACGGCGAGGAGGAGGAGGTACATTAAGCATCTCTTTCGTCTCCGGCGGCGGAGCTCTCGGTTGTCTTCCGGCATTCAATATTGTTGAAGCGAAGGGGACTTGAGACTTGATTCGCTGATAATTGAAAAATAGAAATGATAAGGGTGGTTCACAGCATTGAATGCAGAAGTTTAGTGGGGAGATATGTGCGGAAAAGTTTGATGTGAATATATGTATGTTTTAATTTATTTTATTAATCCATACAAATACAAATACATAATGATATTCAAAACACTTCATTTGTAGGTAGAGATTTGGTTAAGGAAGAAAGTATCATATCAAGAGGAAATAGTGACATGAGATGATGAGTCATGTGCATGATTCACTGGCGATTCAATTAAGAATAAGGGGTACAGTGTATCACCAAAATATGGAAGTAGCTTAGTGGTATATGCATCACCCTTCCACAGCACTGACCTGGGATCGATTCCGCCTTTGTTATATAAATATCTAAAAAAACTTATAATTTAATACTGAAAATTTTTCAAGTAATAGCCCTAAAAATAATTGTTTTTATTTAATGGAATGACTTGATAGAAAAATTGACATAGCCGAAAAAATATCGATTCAATTTTATATTTTCAAATGAATATAATTATTTATCGCACTCTCAATATGAAATTTCTGGATCCGCCACTGGCATGATTTACGTACTCCACTTACGTTATTGTGAAGATAATTATAAGAAAGTAAGAAACTATGTTTCAAAATTAAAGTCATATATTCTTTATAGATGTGTCCAACGCTATAGTATATTTATAAAACAAATACTAGTAAATGTAAAAATATGTTAGTTGAGAATTGTGATGTGTGATGTAGAAAGGAAAAAGTACTAAACGCGTGATGTAGGTCCTTTAGCATTTTGTTTGTATAAATTTTGCTTTCATATTGTCCACTGAGATGACTCAATTTCAAAATTGGGACCAGAAGGAAATTTCCTTGGATTGAGACCTTAATGATCTATTTAAGTTTATACGTTCGAAGTATGCCTCTCTAACTCGAATGGAATCAACACATGGGTTCCACTGGAATGCATGTGCTAACTTTAATTAAAGAAAATTAATTTTTTAGTCTCTCAATTTTACTCCCTCCATCCCCATAACTTGTAACCATTTGACCCAACATGAATTTTAAGAAATATAATAAAAAATGGGTGAAAAAATTAGATATATGTAAGTCCTATTTTTATATATTAATTTTATAATAAAATGTGAGTGAGAATGAGTTAGTGGAATGTGAAGTCCACTACCAAAAATGCTAAAAGTGAAAGGTGACAAATTTTTAGAGACGGACAAAAATGGAAACAAGCGACAAATTTTCAGAAATGGAAGGAGTACTATCATTTGTGGCCTATATTCTTTAAAATATTATCACATATCTTTAAAATTTTGACGTAATATCGCTTAAATCTGGAAGGACTGTACATTTTGTACTACTCCCTCCGTCCCGGCTAAGATGACACATTTCTTAGCCGACACAGGATTTTAGGAGTTATTGGTTAATATATTTAATTGGAGAGAAAATGTGGGTGAAAGTATTAAAACAGAGAGAGAAAGAGATATGAATATTTTAATTGGAGTGGGAAAAAGTGGTTGAGTGTATTAATTGGAGAAAGAAAGTTTCTAAAAAAGGAAATGTGTTATTTTACTTGGGACAAACTAAAAAGTAAAACGTGTAATCTTAAGTGGGACATAGGGAGGGAGTATATAATATGTACGGATTGTATTTTTTTAGATTTTTTAAATATTGTGCTTCAACTATATGCAGATTGAGTTTATAACTTATGTGATTGAGTTTCTAACATACGTTAATTCTATTGTATGATTGTGCTAATTAAATTGTACGGTTGTTCTAATTTATCCTTCGCATGCTGTTTTTACGAGTTTCGGTAGATTGCTTAGAGCATCCACAACCGTGCTCTTGCCAGCGGCACGGTTGTGGGCCCGGGCGGTACTATTCATGCCTGCTCTCTGGCAAGAGCACAACACCCACAACTGTGCTCTTCCGCAAGGACGAGCACAATTAATATAAAATTCAATTACACAAAAACATTTTCATAATACTAAAATTCATTAAAAAAACCACAATAAAAATAACAAATTACAAATAAAATAAAAAGACATAATTAAAATCCTAAAAATTAAAAATTACATAATTAAAATACTAAAAATTAAAAATTACATAATTAAACTCCTAAAAATTAAAAATTACATAATTATTGGCTAATATAACCCGAGGAAGACTACGTATCCGGCGGCACCAACCCCAATTGTTTTTGGAGACCCAATATCATGGACTCGTGCGTTTGAAGTTGCGTGGGGGTCATAGTTGACCTATCGGCCATATTGAGTTGGGCCAAAAGGGCCCACAACGAGTTGTTCGGGGGTGGAGGTGGAACATAGGGTGCGGGTTCGGGAGCAGGGGCAGATGGAGTCGCGGCGCGACGTCGTTCGGCCGCCGCCTTCTTCCTACCTTGCGGTCGGCGTCGGGAACCGCTTGGTTGGGCATCGGGGCTACCCAAGTTAGCTTCGGCGAGTTGGCTAGCCACTTCTTCGCCGGCGTCGGATAGGGATGCCGACCGTGAGCGTTTGGAGGAGCCGCTAGAGGAGGATGTTATGCCTCCCTTATACTTCGGGTGCGTCCGCGTCTCCTGCCAAACGTTAAGATATTTGAACGACTTACCGTTCATGGATTGGTAGGTGCTCAGCGAGGCGGTGATGATGTCGACCTCGCTTCGGCCGCTCCCGGCATTCCGGGACTCCTGGATGAAATAGCCGTTGAACTTGCCAATTTCTTCGTTGGCTCGGCCGATGCAGTTGCGCACCATACTCTCGTTGCGCTCGATCGTTCCCGGCGGCCGGTGTGCATTGTACCGGCTAGAGACGCGCCACCAAAAGTGATCGCCGGATTGGTTCGTTCCAACCACCGCATCTTCGGAGATTTCCAAGTACGCCTTGAACAATCTTTCCATCTCCGCCGGTGAGTACGGTGTGCGGACACCGGCGCGAGATGGAGGATTCGGCATTTGGGAAGGGGCGCGAGGCCTAGGCTCCGGTGTCCACCCGTAGCGCCCATCGGAGGCACCTTGATCGTCGATTGGGTATGGCCGGTAGCCACTCGGAACGCCCGAATCTTGGGTGAGAGGAGGGGCCGAATATTCCGTTTCCGGACTATGAAACGGTTGCGAACCGAACCATTCGGGGTTCCAACCGTGAGAGCCGCTTGGGTTGTCGTCGTTACCGGACATAGTGGTGTTGTAGGGTGTGAGAGGAAGATGAAAATGGATATGAGAGATTGATGATGAGAATTGTGTAGTGAAAGTGTGAATTTTTTGGAGTGAAATTGGGGGTATTTATAGATGAAAGTGTGTATTTTTGGGGTAAAAAAAATAAAAAAAAAATTAAAAAGTGGGGAAAAACGGTTATAAACGGATATAATTTTTTGGGGAAGTGAAAATTTTTATTTTTATTTTTTATCGATTTTTTTAATAAAAATCCGATTTTTTTTAAAAAAAAATAAAAAAATGTTTGAAACCAACGGCTATGCCGTTGGCGAATGGGAGACCGCCACGTGTGCGTCCGCTGGCACGGACGTGCTCGATACATCGAGCAGCGCCGTGCCAGCGGCGCGGTTGCAGCGGTGGCGGTCCTTCGCCTTGCCGCTGGCACGGACGGCGGTGGCGCCAACCGCCACCGCTGCGGATGCTTATGGATCAGTTTACAGATCTCATGATATTCGCATGCTAAGTTTACAAGATTTAGGAGAAAGAATAAAATTTCATGTCCAATAATGCAACAATGCCTCTCCGCATATGTATCAGTATATATACTGATTCTCGCCAAAATATAAGATTAAGACAACCGATTCCTAATCTATAAACTAGAATTAGGAGTATTGTTACTCCCTCTATCAATCGTTTAAAGAGCCATTTTGCCATTTGGTTTGTCCACGATTTATAAAATCATTTACTTTATTATAAAACTAATACTTTAAATAGGTTCCACATTCCACTCATTTTCTCCTTTTACTTTTCTTCACAAATTAAAACTCGTGTCAAGTCAAAAGAGTTCTTTAAATGGTGGACCGAGGGAGTAGAATGAAAGGGACTGTTTGGAAGATATTTAATGCGCACCCGATATATTTTTGATATGCAGACACTATTCGGCAAGCAGCAACTTAAGAAATAATCGCAATTAAATCGTCCAAAATAAGTTTAGTCTAAATGAAACCATTAACCGAAACAATTTCAAATATAATTTCTTACTGTTGGCAATTTAAACATAAAAATGAATATAATAATATCACATATCGGTGTACACAAAAGCTTAATCCACTATATAAGTCTCATGGGTCTCTTCACTTATCACCAATTGGTTTTAAGATGGAACCCATGGATTTCTATCATGGTATCAGAGCGGGTCGCCGTCTGTGGGTCATATTTAACTGACACAGCAGTATATCTGAGCTGAAACCGAAAAAAAATGACTGACCCAGCAATATAACTGAGTTGAAAATTTGGGCCAGTGGTCTAACCGATCGAAAAAAATTTGGGCCGATTGTCCAATCGATCATAAAAAAGTCCAACCCCATGACTGACCCAACAGTATAACTGGGCTGAAAATTTGGGCCGATTGTCCAATCGATCATAAAAAAGTCCAACCCCTTCACCTTGAAGGGTTTGAAGGAAGGTGTTGGCAATTGAAACATAAAAATGAATATAATAATATCCCACACAACCCCTTCACCTTGAAGGGTTTGAAGGAGGGTGTTGGCAATTGAAACATAAAAATGAATATAATAATATCCCACACAACCCCTTCAAGGAGAGTGTTGGCAATTGAAACATAAAAATGAATATAATAATATTCCACACAACCCCTTCACCTTGAAGGGTTTGAAGGAGAGTGTTGGCAATTGAAACATAAAAATGAATATAATAATATCTCACACAAAGAGCTTAATCGACAATAAGTCTCCATGGATTTCTATCACTT
This sequence comes from Salvia splendens, assembly GCF_004379255.2. Lineage (NCBI taxonomy): Eukaryota > Viridiplantae > Streptophyta > Magnoliopsida > Lamiales > Lamiaceae > Salvia > Salvia splendens. The sequence continues at coordinate 22,628,032 of NC_056051.1, forward strand.
ACAAAAAAAATATTTCAACTCTCAGTCGCATTTGAATTGATCGATCAAGCCTCTCCTCGTATCTACATCCATGGTGCAATTCATCGTCGCCTTCACTTTTCGCTTACTAACACTAATTCTACCATTCAAAACCGCGTTGCTAGACAACGTCATCTTCCCTTCGCCGCCGAAATCCTTGGATTCCGCCACCACCGTCACGTTCATCTTCTCAGTAGACCTCGCTTTCGCCCTTCCGGCTGAGATAACGGCGCCTCCGAAGGAGTTGTTCCGGTAGAGAATGACGATCTTGCCCTCGGGGAACTTGAACTGCCCGAAATTAGGGTTTTTCAGAATCACCTCGCCATCGAGCCTGATGCTGAACGACGTCGTGTTCAACGTTAGCCTTTCGACGGTTAGGGTTTGGAAGCGGAGTTTAGGGGGTGTTTTGTGCAACAATATTAGGAGGATTGTGACTATGATTATGGTTTGGACAGCTATTGCTTCAATGATATAGAATAAGAATTTTCCACTGTTTGTTGGGGTTTGTGGTTTTGTTTGTGGAGGCATTTTGGGTTTTTTGGGTAGGGATTTCTTTCTTCGGTATTTGGAGATCCAAACGAAGGAAAGTTATATGTTGGAAAATGTTCGAAGATTGAGGATTAAGACAACTTTAATTAGCTTTAGCTTTTTGGTTGGACCACAATAAACCAGTTTCCAAAACAAAGTATATCAGTTTTATCTTATGTACTTATTTAAGACATAACACATTTGGAGGTCCTTACTCCTTATACTAATATTTTTTGTTTAGGTTATTATACCTATGCATTTAGTTCCTAGGTTCTTTTTATAATTTTTCGTTTCATTAGATCTATATTCATTTTAATTTAAGCAGTTTTTTGGTTGGATCTTTATTTTACGAACTTCAGAATTTAATTAACTCTATTGATTAAATTTACTTATTTTTTCTTTTATTTATATTGAATTTTTTCCGGTTGCAATATCGATTCAAGAATCATTAGAAAAATTAAAATTTTGATGATATTTCCCGTTATCAACTTATAAAATTTTTCATTTTGTCAATAATATGTTATTGGCCTGTTATTGGTGAGATCAGAAACATTTTTAATACAAAACATGCTGCAATTGTGACTCGAAAAATTACTTTTGGTAGCTTAATTACTAAGATCAATAAATAATAAAAATAAAATAATCACTCAAATATCCAAATCACTAATCACATGTTACATACCACACAACAAGGCAACAATATTCCAATCAAAAGTAAAGTTCATGTTTTTTAAATGAAAAAAAAAGAAAATCCAAAATAAACTAAGAAAAGCACAAGAATTTTAAATACAAAGCTGCAGTGTGCAATCCGATCTTCAATCGCATCTCAAATTCTGAACCACTCGAGTCTTGGTATCAACATCCATGGTGCAATCCATCGTCGCCGTCTTCTTCCTCTTGATAACATTAAACAGATGAACCTTCCCTTCCACCGTCGCTTTACTACTCAACGTTACCTTACTGGAGCTCACGTCGCCGCCCAAATTCCGGTCATTCTTCGCCTCCACCGCCACCGTCACGTTCATCTTCTCCGTATCCCGCCCCTTCACCCGGCCGCTCGGAATCCGAGCGGTTCCAACGCTGCTTCCCCGGTAGAGAAACGAGACGGTGCTCTCGGGATATTTGAATTTCCCGAAATTCGCGTTCTTCACTGCCACTTCTCCGGTGAGTCTGGCGTTGAAAGACGCCGAGTTCGCCGTTAGACTGTCGACTGTGACGGAGCGGAAGCGGAGTTTGGGGGATTTTATGCGCATGAAGATTAGAACGAAGGCTACTATGATTAGGGTTTGGAGTAGGATTGCAAGGGCAATGTAGATTAAGCATTTTCTACGTTTTGCGGCGGGGTTTGGTGTGTTTGTTGGTGGAGGCATTTTTAGGATTTTTTCCTTTTAGGGGATGATTTGATGAATGATGAGTTTTGGGAGATGGAATGGGGGAGGTGAGAAGGGTATGGCAATTTTATACCAAATGAAGAAAGTTGGTGTAATATTCTATGGAAAAGGGCCAGCTAATTTGTTGTTTGCCCAAGTAGTACGCTATAGCTTTGTGAAGGTTTGTAAACCAATTTGAGAGAGAACGTATCTTTCAATTTATGGGGGTTTTAATTGCTTTTCATATAGGTCTTGATTATAAGAAATAAAATTTTGGATGTAATACAATCAAAAAGAAAATTGAAGGAAGAGTATAAACAGAACTACGAAAAACAGAAACTGTAAAACCATTTCTTAAGCCGAGTTGACGAGTTCTTTTTTCGCAAAACGAGATGATAGTGCTATCGGCCTGCACCTGCATAAAATGTCATTTCTAACTATTATAGTTAAATAATACGCATAAAATAAAAGTGCATGCATGCTTATCATATAAGAAATCAAATATTACAGTAATACTTAACGAATAAAATTTTATAATCAAATTAAAATTTTGTTATCTAATTAGATGTGAATCCAACTATTTATATTAATTCCAAACTCACATACTAATTGTACATTTGACATTAATTTTAAATTAATATAAAGTATACATATATTATCATTTTAAACAATTATTACACTAAATTACAATTTATTTATTCAATTAATAAATCAAATTATGTAGTTGGAATTTATATAATTAATTATAAATTAGAGTTGTAGCAGTATAATTTTTTAAGAAATGTATTAATAGCCCAACAGAGCTGTGAACTTCGACTTGGTCGACATAAGAAGTGATGGCCCAACTTCAAAATAGGTCCAGTTACACATAACTAAACACAAGTTAAAATTGACTTTATTAGTGATCTGAATTTGTTCTAAACCTACTGAAAATTATTTGTTCTTGCATTATTTGTCACAAAAAATAGTGATTCTAAATCTACTGAAATTTTATCTACAGTGGATATAAATAAGTTACGCTACATGTTACGCTCTAAGGCCATCTACAGTGGCGGACGATAGCGCGCCCAATGCATTACGCTACATGTTACGCTCTAAGGCCATCCACAGTGAGGCGGATGACAGCGCGCCCAATGCATCGGGCGTGCTATCGTCCGCCACTGTGGCTCCGCGGACGACGGACGATGCGTCGTCCCCGCCCGACGCTTAGTCCGCGGATGAAGCGCGGACGATAGGTCATCGTCCGCGCTATCGTCCACCCACTGTGGGCGACGCAGATGAAGCGCGGACGATAGGTCATCGTCCGCGCTATCGTCCACCCACTGTGGGCGACGCAGATGAAGCGCGGACGATAGGTCATCGTCCGCGCAGATGAAGCGCAGACGATGGCGCAGACGATGCAACGCGTTTTAGTTTTTTTTTTTAAAATTCAAAAATTTTGTTATATATATACCCCAGCTTCACTTTTCATTTGTAACTTTTTGATTAACTTTTAAACTCTCAAATTACGCTATAAAATGGATTCCGGTGGATACTCAAGTCCTAGTAGCCCGATGTTTGGAGATGGCGCACGGTGGCCGGGTACACAACCTGGTGAATATCGGTCGTTCGACGCCAACACGCAGTACGATCCGGACTTCAGTACTGATTCGTACGGTCTCTCCGACATGGAGTTGTCTCCAACTCGCCCTGCCGCCGCTTCCCGTCGCGCCACCGCCGCCGCTTCCCCCGCCAGAAAAAAGCGGACCAAGCACCGGGCGCACAAGTTGACACCTCCGACAACTTGTGAAGAGTACGCCCCCGGCCGTACGAACGACCAGCCGGATGAAACCCTCGTCTTGTTGAGGTGTTGGGTGGATATATCGGAGGACCCGATATTCGCGAACAACCAAAAGCAGCTCGCGTACTGGGAGCGCATCGCCGAGCGCTATAATGAGGTGAAGCCGCCGAGCGCGTACAAGCGCCAATCGGAGCAGCTCCGCAAGCACTGGGATCAGGTGAAGAAGCAAGTCAACCTGTTCGCGGCGGAGTACGAGAAGTGCTCGAGGGATCAGGGAAGCGGCGAAAGCTTGAGCGACGTGTGCGATAGAGAGCTGTTGTCGTACCAGTCCATGTACGGCGACTTCAAGCATTTCAACATCTGGGCGCGCTTGAGGGACAAGCAGAAGTTCCAAGGCGGGAATCTGCACACCGGTGCGGCGAAGAGGACGAAGACCACCGACACTGGTGGTTACACGACCAGCGAAAGCGGAACTCGTCCGGTGGACCTCAACAAGACGTGCACGGAGGAAGAGACTTCCGGCACACCTATGTCCTCCCGGCGGCGTCCCATAGGCGTCAAGGCTGCGAAGAACAAGGGGAAGGCGAAGGCGAAATCCTCCTCGGCCGCCGCCCCCCATCGCCAATCCCGACCCCGACCCAGGCGACACTTGCCTACGCGGATTTGGAAACGGCCTCGATGGCACGGACGTTGTTGGATACGCACAACGCACTTATGAAGTGTACGGATCAGGCCAGAGCCGAATTCCTCCAGAGGTTGATCGATGAGTTGAGCCAGAAGTTGGGGCTTTTGTAGGATAGTCAAATTTTTTTATTTCTAACCCATGTAACTTTTTTTTTGTAATCAATGAATTTTTTGCAATTCTTAGTTAATCGTTGTGTTTTTTTCTAAGTTTGCATTTATATATTTGAAAGCATTTAAATTAATTAATAAAATAATTGTAAAATGCTTAGGGCGCTCCACTGCAGGTGGAAGAGGAGGAGGATAAAATGCTGACATGGCGGTGCATAGGGCTGGCTTTAGGGCACCCTTAGGGGCCCACGGTGGATGCTCTAAAATGAATAATAACGTATTCAAATCTGCATAAATGCACCTCTCAACTACAACCATTAATATCAAACAACCATTTCGCGGACGAAGAGATAATTAATACTAACAACCATTTCATCTGTCTACCAATAATATACACAACCAACATCAAATCCTGAGCACATTTAACAAAAGAGATAATTAAAAGTTGTGCAAGAAAACGAATTAAAAGTTCGCGGACGAAGATCAAACACATTTTTTTATTATTTTATTGGAACCTTATTTAGTAGTAGTACTAATAGGATTACATGACTCTGAAAATCTGAAATGAAATGAGTAACATTTCATTGTAACTAAAAAAACACAAAGAACAAACAGCTAATTAACCATCAGCGCGGCCGCAACAATCATTAATAAACTTATGCAAAGCAAGCACCGACGATCCGTTCTCTCCCACCGCCGCGGCCGCGGAGGCTTTCATCTCCGCGACTCGGTGGCGGATCGCTCTCCCCGTGGTTGCGTCCATCAACTCCCTCACCCGCCTCTCCAACTCGTCCGCCGTGACCAACCCACCCTCACCCGTATCCAGCGGCAGCGCCGCCTTCATCTCCTCCACCAGAAAAACCTTATTCATCTTCTGCTTGGCGTCGATCGGCCACGCGATCATCGCCACCCCACTCGACACCGCCTCCATCACCGAGCTCCTCCCACAGTGAGTCACGAAGCCGGCCACCGCTTCGTGACTCAGCACCTCCGACTGCGGGGCCCAAGACCTCACCACAAATCCCTTCTCTTTTGTCCTCTCCAGAAACCCCTCCGGCAGAATCTCCTCCAGATTCGGAACATCTCCGCCCTTCCCCGGCGGATTCCTCACCGACCAGAGGAATCTATGGCCGCTTCTCTCCAGCGCCACCGCCGTCTCTTTCAACTGCTCGGCGGAGTGCAAACCCCTCCTCCCGAAGCAGAGGAAGACGACGGTTTTGCTCGGCTGCGCATCGAGCCAGCGAAGGCAATCATGATCTACAACTGGATTGAGTTTCGGAATCAGCGGGCCGACTAAGAAAAGCGGCGGAGTCGGCCCGTTTGGGACGGATAGGCCGTTTTCAATGGCATGTTTTGGTCCGAGTTCGATACCGTCGAATCCGTTGGTGAGGACGCCCCATGAATCATGATTCCCTCATGTTCTTGGCAGTATCCAGAAAATGTTTGTAGGCATTACTCCGGCGGAAAAACATGAACGCCGGCATAACCGTGGAGTGGATGGCGGGGAAGCCGGGGAAGTGAAGGTAGTCGTTCATGTCTCCGATGTCTACATCAAGGGTCTCGTCCATGGTGGGAAAGTTCAAAAACACTGCCGCGCCGGGTGAGCCGTTGGAGACGTAGAAGTCGGTGGGGATGCCGAGGGCGGCCGAGACGTGGAACGCGGCGTTGCAGAAGATATCGAGGACCAGAGCTGCGATTCGTGATTTCTCGGAGATTTCTACCAGGGCGGCGCGGAGGTTGGGCTTGTGGAGGCGGTGGGTTTCGAAGAAGGATTCGACGGGGTTTTTGATTGGTGGTTGAGGCGGGGCCAGGTCGGGGAGGCGGCGGTATGTGACGGAGGGAGGGGTGGAGGCGGCGTCGGCGGTGCTGATGAGTGTGATGGGGAGGGTGGGGTGGTGTTTGGAGATGAAGCTGGCTAGCGCTAACATGGTGTTCAATGCTGCACCGAGGAGTAGAGAACAATGGTTTTTTCCATTTTGGATGTTTTCGAATGAATGATTTGTGTAAATCATAAATCACTTTTTATAGAGCACGTGATTCTTTTCAATTCAACATTTCCACCGTACATTCTACCAAAAACGTTGCATTGCCGACAGGGTAATGCGTGGAGGATGTTGATTGCTAAACATAGCTTTGTTGGAGATGATGAGTAGGTGATGAGCAGGTGCATCATCAACTTGAAGATTAGTGGTGGACTTTTGAATTAACATTGTGTTCTTCATGGCTAAAAGGAAGCCACAATTGCATTACGTGTAAGGCGGTGGAGTATGTGGTCATTATATGATGTCTTCCTAATTAAACTAGTTAGGACACGTAGCATGGATGTGTTAGCTATACTATCAACTTTATTTACATACAAATAGGAGTCCTTGCTGTTCATTGTAATCATTAGTTAAGAAAGAAAAGAGAAGAGAGTGAGTTAAGAGAGAAAGAGTCGTAGCTCAAGTTAGAAAGAAAGTGAAAGTTTTTGTAGTGCTGAAGCACTTTTGAATGTATTTTGTAACTCTTTTGTGAAAAGCCTATTAATACTTATCCTCCATATTCTATTCTTGTTGAGTGATTTTATATTTTGTGTGTCAAATATCCAACAGAGGAGTCTGCCCTCAGTTAATGTTAACAAATTTTAGAAAAATGTTTTACGGAAACAACTCTTCAATCATTTTCCTAAGATAAAACTTTGAAGATATCCCCAGGGGGTCAAAAACCAAGAATATTCCTCCTCATCCGGCAACAAATGTTTCATTTTTACGTTTTAAGAATTTGTTTGATTTTATAAAAGAAAGTAAAATATAAAAGCTTAGTAGATTACGGATTCTAGTTTTATATTCATGTAATTTTATACTCATAATAAAATGCGAATGAAATATGAAATTTTTACGTTTTAAGAATTTGTTTGATTTTATAAAAGAAAGTAAAATATAAAAGCTTAGTAGATCACAGATTCTATTTTTATATTCACGTAATTTTATACTCATAATAAAATATGAATGAAATGTGAAATCTACTTATTAAAGATAGTAAAAGAAAAAATGAGATACTCAATCCATCCCTGAAATGTTGTTCAGTTTTACCATTTTGGTCCGTCAGCGAAAAGTTGTCCAACTTTGCTTTTATTCTATTTTAGGTAATGGGCCCCACTTTCCACTAACTTTTTACACTCACATTTTATTATAAAACAAATATATAAATATGTGACATTTATTCCACTAACTTTTTCAACTCACTTTTCTTCACATTTCTTAAAACTCGTGTCGAGTCAAACTTTGACAATATTTCATGGACGGAGGGAGTATTTAACAACGGGCGGATAGAGTAGAGGTGGTGAAAAGGGTTATCCATGCTATAGAAACACCATGAAGAGCATGATTAGAGAGAAGCTCGAGTTCAAGATAAAGCAACGTTGAATGAGAAAGAGCATGGACCTGAGTTGGAAGATGGACAACGGCATGGCAGTGAGTTGGCAGCTGATGGAGCTGGACGACCTGGTGCACGAGGAATCAACTACACCATACACACTGAAACTAATCCTAAAGAGAATTATGTTGTGACTGAGGTGAAGGACCACCAAAGGACATGGAGATACGTGGTTGCGCATGGAGTGGTGAAGAAGAACAAGATTCTATTTGCTTAACATGTGTTAAAGAAGCTGATTATGGATATAGATTCTAGATTGTTCTGCTTCATCGTATAAATATGTGCAGATGTATGTGGCGACATGCCCGATGACGAAATGGAGCTGCATGAGCCCATGCAACTTGATACAGCGGAGCAGAGCAGGGACACAGAGCCGGAGGCAAGAGGCAGACCAAAGAATAGAGGGACCAAGAAGGATCGACCGAGGAGGAATGCATCTCGACCCGCAAAGTATCGAGATTACGTCCAACATGAGAGATAGAATTGTTTTGATTTATTTTGATTTGTTTTTTATTTATTTCCTTATTTACAGAACTATTTATTTTAAAAGATAGAGTCAAATCTTTTCGGGCTTTCTTCTTAATTCTTTCCCGAATCGTAAGTCCGAATCAAGTAGGGGGAATTATATATATTGTAGAATTCCCATAGATCGAGTCATTGAGAATTAAAGTAATAAACACACTTTTTCTCATCTTGGTGCTCTAGAAACCCTAGCCTCACGTTAGGGTTGGTTTTATTGCTTCTTGTTCACAAATTCATCGTTACATGTGCTCAACAAACTCGATAGGATCTCGCATCCTATCAGCATTCTTATTGAGCTTCGAGTCAAGAATGGAGACTACCAGAGCACTAGCAGCGCTAGTGTTGAGAAATCATAGTCTTCAATTAATCTTTTATAATAATATGAGCATAAGAAAGATGCAGCTTCCTACACCAACAAATTTGATTCCAAAAGTGACGGAGGAGGAGGAGGTGGAGGAAGATGTTTTAGCACAGGAGACAAGAAGATCATATGATAGTTATGTGAGAAGCCAGGACACTCTTTGACCACTATTACTATTTATACATAGCATGCCCTATGCCCACATGACCTTTTGCGAAAATATATTGGTACTTTAGGCCCACGTGACCTTTTGCAAAAATATATTGGTACTTTAAATGATATCCATAACATTGAAAAGTTATAAGGTACTATCTATCGTGGACGAAGCTCAAACACATTCTTTCTTAACGGTTTGAAATTTAGAGTAATTATCACCATTACTTTAACATCGAAAACATTTTTGTACTAAATGGAGTGAAGAAGGAGTATGGAGTATATTTTAAGTAGTGTTTTTGTTCTCTACTATAAACACTGTTTTAAGGAGTGTTTTTGCACCGTATATAGGAGTATCCGACTTAGAAATTATTAGTAACGTTTCTGATGGTAACAAATGCGGGTGAAAAATATAGATCACGACACAAGGAATTACGTGGTTCGATTTACTGAGGTAAATCTACGTCCACGGGAAGAAAGGAGGGCAAGATTGTATTGCTTGATCTGGTTTACAGCTTACAAATACAGACTTGCTATATGATATTTGATGTCTAGAGCCCTTCATCTATCTGATCTAAGTTCTATTTATACATTGAACTAAGATCGTGGCTTGCATCACCACTAACTAGGTCGTGGCTTGCATCACCACTAACTAGGTAGTGGATGTCGTGGAGGTCATGAGATCCTGCATGGGTCCACTATCTCTTTGTTTGGTCCGCTATCCTGCATGAGACCCTGCATGAGTTGACACCACTAAATAGATCGTGTAGTGGAGGTCGTGGAGGTTCTGCATGAGTCCACTATCTCCCAGTTCGGTCGAATACTGAGACCGAACTTCTGAACTATTGCCGAGCAGCTTTTGCCGATCTGAGAGTAGAGCTTGATTGGTCGGCTTTTACCGAGCTGTAGGCTGGGGCCGAACTCTTTGGTAATGCCGAACTGATTGGTTGGCTTTTACCGAGCTGTAGGCTGGGGCCGAACTCTTTGGTAATGCGGCTGGGGCCGAACTCTTTGGTAATGCCGAACTGATACTCTTCCTTGGGCTTTGGGCTGATGGGCCGTCACTGCTATTGGGCTTGTTTAGTACGTACCCCATCACTACCCCCCCCCCCCCGAAAAGCGAAGTGAATCACTTCGGCGAAGCGAGTCACTTCGGCATTCTGGATAAAGGTACGGGGGAGGCTGACGTCAGGGGACGTGCCTTGCGCGTGACTGCATTAAATGCGACAGTAAAATCCGGCCGTTGAATCCTGAAAAGGTGGGATTCGAAACGGTGCGATGATTTTGAAATCTTCTCCGAATCTGATAAATACGTCCTTTCTTCATCATTTGAACACTTTAGCTATTGCTTCTTCTGCATTCTCTCTCTTTTGCATAAAAATTTCCTTCCACTTTCAAGAATTTCTTCAGAATTTCTTCAGACTTTCAAAGAGTAAGAACCATGTCTTCTTCTTCTTCTTCTGAGTCAGGTAGCGGTAGGAAAGGGGGTAAGGGGTCTTCTAGCCGGAAAGAATCCGGGGAGAAGACCGTAGAGTATTTTCACAGCATCTTGAGTAAGGATACTGTGATATCCTTACACGAAAAATATTTTTTTCCTGGGGGGAAGGTTGCGATTCCCGACGACCTTCATAGGGCTGACTCGCCGCCGGAGGGTTACGCCACCGTTTATGAAGCCGGCTTGGAATGCGGGCTTCGTTTCCCTCTTCCCCCTGCCTTTGTAGAGCTGCTAGATTTTTTTCAACTCCCTTTAGGTCAGGTGACTCCGAACTCTTGGAGGCACTTATCGGCCTTTGCTGCCGAACTGCGTAGGCTAGATAAGGATCTGTCTCTGAGGGCAATCCTTAATTTCTTCCAGTTTAAGAGGAAGGGATCTTGGTTTTACTTGATCCCTTTACAGCCCTTTAGGGCCTTCTGCAAAACCAAGTGGCCAAAGTGGCAACATCGCTTCTTTTTTTATAATAGGACAGCGGCTCCGGGCTTTCCCTGGAGAGGGCCGAAGTCCGTGATTCCTCATCCTCGGTTAGAACCGTTGAACGAGCTCGAGGGCGAGCTCAATAAGATTCCTATGATTAGGAAGCAGTACCTGGAGTCTGAGCTCGTCAAGGGCGACTTCGTGTTCGACTCCTCGTCTTCGGACGAAGAGACTGAGGGTGAGGACTTCTTTTTTGTGCCTTACTGCTTTTGTGGCGAAAACTAACCTTGCTTTCTTGCTTTTTGGCAGTGAACTTGCTAAATAAGATTAGCCGCAAATCCTCCGAGCTTAAGGAGTCGGAGAAACAGAAGGCTACCAGCTCGGCGCCTGATGCCGAGAAGAATCCGAAGAGGCAAAAGACCTCTTCTTCGGATCCAAAAAAGCCGGAGTCCACTTCGGCAAAGGGGAAGGGGAAGACCCAGAAGCCCCCAAGAGCGCCAGAGAAAGACGTGGTCTTGGCGCCTCCTTCGGAACATATCTGTGAGCCATTTTTATGGCCCACGGACTTCGCCGAGGTGAATTCTCTTCTTGATTTTCTGGCCTTGCTTTTTTCCTGTATTTTTTGTGGCCCCTCGCTTGACTTTTTCCTTTTTCCATTTTCAGAGGAACGATATGCTCTCCAAGCTCGTCGCCGTTGAACTCTCCAAAGCGTCCAACGATTATGCTGAGATGCAGAGGAAGTTGGCGGCTGCTCGTCACCAGGCCGAACAGGCTAAGGCAGACTTTGAGAAGGCTAGAGCTGCTAGGATCTCGGCCCAGGATGAAGCCCAGTTTGCCAAAAACCAGCTCGTCATCCAGCGAGAGCAGACGAAACGGAGGGATGCTGCCGCCGTGGTTGCCCAAGGGGAGGTTCTCCGTGCTTTCGCGGAGAAACTCTTTCTGAGCAATCAATTTTCGGCCTTTGTCGGTGATCTGCTGAAACTGATGACCGATAATGCCGAGCAGGGGCCCGAAGTCGTCCTGCCGCTGTACGGCCTAGAGATAGCAGCTCGTCTCCAGAGTCTGCCGCTCCTTGAGGAGCTTGCTTCGTCCTCGGTCTTGCTTTCTGCTGACCGAGTTCGTAGTTGCCGAGCTGACCGGGACGAGAATATGGAGGCTATCTTTGCCTCCTTAGGGCCAGTTTCACCCGCTCCAATTTTCCACGGAGAGGGTGAGACCGAGCAGCTCGATCGGCAGACCGGAGACAGGCAGGCCGAGCAAGAGGTGCTGCTGATCGGTGATGGGGGCACCGAGCAGGCTGGGGGGAGCAGGGAGGCCGAGGCTGAAGCTGAGGCAGACAAGGAGAAGGAAGCTGAACCTCACCGAGGAGCCGGAGACGAAGCTGGCGGAGTATGATTTCGTCTCCCTTCTCTTAGTTTAGTTTCTTCCTTGTTGTAAAATGGCCTTGAAGCCCTCCTTGTGTAAAAAATTTTTTTTCTTATGAATGAAAAAATTCTTCTTTCTGCACGTGTGTCTTCGTATAGCTTTTCGTACTCTCTTTTACTCCTGTTGTGGTTTACTACCTGCTCAGTAAACTGAAATGCCGAACTGACATAGGCTGCTTTGTATTCTTAACTCTTAAGGAGCTGGAGGTACTTCACTGGAAGCGGCTGTACTCTTCCGCTTTAGACGAAGCTGAGAAAAAAGCCATAGCTGACCAGATGAAGAATGACGAACTCTTGGCTTGTTTAGTGAAGCTGGAGGCCGACAATAAGGACTTAGAGTCCGAAAAGAAAGATCTGGAGGCCGAACTGAATACTGCTGTCGCTGAGAGGACTGCGTATGAGGATTTCATCAGCAGGCGCGGGGGAATGACCATCTCTGAAGTTCAGGAACGAGTTGACGAACTGTGGGAGGAATATCATGTACTCCGGAGGAACAATGCGCTGGAGAGCTCGGCTTGCCAACAAGTTGTGAAATCATTGCGGCGCTGGGCTTCTCGGTACGACATCGTTCTTTCCCGGCGTCCTTCAATCGAGAGATTCCTTAGGCATTTCCCGCCAACAGATGCTCATACTCCAGCTCAAACCTCTGATCCACTTGCTCAAAATCCTACTCCAAATCAGCAACGAACTCAGGAGCAACCGGAAACGTCAAGACGAGAACGGACTCAGGAGCAACCGGAAACGTCAAGACAAGGACAGACTGAAGTTCGTAGAGGAGCTGTGATTATGAGTGAGCAAGATCAACAAATGCTTCGTGAAGAGACTCTTCGCCGCCGAGGTGCCAGTACTTCCCGGACTCAAGGAAGAGGCGGTAGGTCGATCAGAGCATCTCGTCGACCTGCTTATTCTTCAGCTGCCCGGAACGCCCGAACTCGGCTTCACGAGGATTTTGTGAATAGATGGCTCAACTTTAGCAACCAGGGACAGTAGAATAGTCCTTTGTAATAGCGTAACGCCTTCTCGTAGGGCAGCGGAGTTGTATGCCGAACAAGTTTTAATAAATGAAATCTTCATTTCGCTTCTATCACTGCGTATTTACAGCTCAGCGAAAAAATTTCATCGTGCTCGTCCTCGGTCTTATGAAGTAAACTTCTTTGACCGGACTCGTCCTCGGTCTTATGAAGTAAGCTCCTTTGACCGGACTCGTCTTTGGTCTTATGAAGTAAACTTCTTTGACCGGACTTGGTCCTCGGTCTTATGAAATAAACTTCTTTGACCGGACTCGTCTTTGGTCTTATGAAGTAAACTTCTTTGACCGGACTCGTCTTTGGTCTTATGAAGTAAATTTCTTTGACCGGACTAAGCTTGTGTCCTAATTTGGCGAGTTTTATCGCTCGGATCGGACTTTCCCTTGTCCTAATTCGGCGAGTTTTATCGCGTGGATCGGACTTTCCCTTGTCCTAGTTCGGCGAGTTTTATCGCGTGGATCGGACTTTCCCTTTGTTGCAGTTCGTTTCAGACGAACTGCTTGTTTCTTAAGCTGAATTGTGGTCTTGTATCCTCCTTAGAAGCTTGGACTCACAATCGTTGGCTTATATATGTTCTAAAAAGGGGATCAGCCTTCGAAGAACAAGATACCTCAGTAACATTTGTAAGAGACGACACGCACATAGACAGACAAAACGCATATAGACAAACAAAACGCACATAGACGAACAAAACGCACATAGACAAACATGAAAAACAAGTAAAAAACAAAGAAAGCACATACCCCTAGGACCGAACTAGACACAAGACTGACTGACCGGACTGTCTCTTACAAATGGAACTTCTTAAGGTTGGAAACGTGCCATGTTCGGGGTACTTGTTCTCCTGACACGTGAGTCAATTTGTAAGACCCTTTGCCGAGGACTTCTGACACCCGATATGGACCTTCCCATGTGGGTTCGAGTTTGCCCAGCTTTTCTGCTCGGCTTACTTCGTTGTTTCTCAAGACGAGATCTCCCACTTGAAATTGCAGCTTTTTCACCCTTTGGTTATAATACCGGGCTACTTGCTCCTTGTACTTGGCTGCTTTTATGCAGGCCAATTCTCTTCTTTCTTCGGCCAGATCTAGTTCGGCTCTCAGTCCGTCATCATTCATTTCTGAGGAGAAATTTAGAGTTCGGGGACTGGGTACGCCGATCTCAACCGGAATCACGGCTTCAGTGCCGTACACCAGACTGTACGGAGTTTCACCGTTGGAGGTTTTGGGTGTAGTTCGGTAGGACCATAGGACTTGAGGGAGATTTTCTACCCATTGTCCTTTGGCTTGTTCTAACCGAGCTTTTAACCCTTTCACCAAGATACGGTTTGTTACCTCCGTTTGTCCGTTTGCTTGTGGGTGGGAGACCGAAGTGAACCGCTGTTGAATATTCAGCTCTTGGCACCAATTCTTGAATGTCTTGTCGGTGAACTGAGTCCCATTATCCGAAATGAGGATGTGGGGTATGCCAAATCGGCACACTATGTTCTTCCAGACGAAATCCAATGCCTTCGAGCTCGTTATCGTAGCTAATGGTTCAGCCTCCACCCACTTCGTGAAGTAATCCACGGCAACGATAAGGAATTTCATTTGCCGAGGAGCTTGTGGTAGTGGTCCTACTATGTCTATGCCCCATTGCATAAAAGGCCAAGGGCTTTGCATAGCACATAGATCGGTCTGCGGCATCCTTGGGATATTTGCATGAATTTGGCACTTCGTACATGTCTTGACGAGCTGCACTGCTTCTTGTACCAAAGTTGGCCAATAATATCCCCATCTCAGAACTTTTTTAGCTAAAGCTCTAGCTCCGATGTGGCTACCGCAAGATCCTTCATGAACTTCTCTAAGGATGTAGTCCGTCTCTTCTGGTCCTACACATCGCAATAACGGTTGAAGGTAGGACTTTCTGTATAGGACTCCTTCATGAAGTTCATACCGAAGTGCTCGGCATGTGATTTTCCGAGCTTCTCTCTTATCCTCGGGCAGTTGTCCTTGATCTAGATACTGTAAGATCGGCGTCATCTAGTTCGGCGAGCTGGTTACTGAATGTACCTCAGCTTCATCAATGCTTCGGTGCAGTAATTCCTCCACCTTTGAGCTCGGATATGAGGCCAACTTACTTAAAGTATCTGCTCGGCTGTTTTCCGCTCTGGGAATGCGGATTATCCGAAAATAAGAGAAACTTCGGCTAATGCTTTGCGCTTTGTCCAAGTATTTTTTCATCCTCTCATCTCGGGCTTCACTTGTACCCAGCATGTGATTCACTATGACTTGTGAATCACAATGGATTTTGAGAGATTTGACAAATAGACTTTGCGCT
The DNA here is from genome assembly GCF_004379255.2 of Salvia splendens. Lineage (NCBI taxonomy): Eukaryota > Viridiplantae > Streptophyta > Magnoliopsida > Lamiales > Lamiaceae > Salvia > Salvia splendens. The sequence goes on from NC_056051.1 coordinate 22,643,650, forward strand.
AAGTGAAGTCCGGCAAGGAGGGCTTCGTATTCGGCTTCGTTATTAGTAGTTGGGAATAAGAACCGAAGTGAATAAGTTACCTCGTGTCCGTCGGGAGCGATAAGTAGAATACCAGCTCCACTTCCCGTCTTATTCGAAGCTCCATCTACGAATCCACTCCAGCAGTCCGGCGGTTCTACTTCGGATTCTTGGGGCTGTGTTAGTTCGTCATTGGCAGGATTTTTCTGTTCGGCAATAACAGGGATTGCTTGATCGAACTTTGCCTCTGCAAGAAAATCTGCCAAGGCTTGTCCCTTGATGGCTTTCCGAGGTAGATATTCTATTGAGTGTTCTCCCAACTCTATGGCCCATTTGGCGATTCTGCCTGATGCTTCTGGCTTGGTCAAAACTTGCCGAAGTGGCAGATCGGTTAAGACGCATACCTTGTGAGCATAGAAGTATGGCCGCAGTCTCCTTGCTGCATTTACTAATGCCAGAGCAATTTTTTCCAGAGGTTGATACCTTGTTTCTGGACCTCTTAATGCTCGGCTTGTAAAGTAGATGGGAAGCTGCTTTAGGCCTTCTTCTCGTACAAGCACCGCGCTAATGGTTTGATCTGATGCCGCTAAGTATAAGAATATCACTTCGGCCTCTGTTGGAGCAGAGAGAATTGGAAGCTTGGCTAAATAACTTTTGAGCTCGTCAAAAGCCTTTTTCTGCTCGGCTCCCCACTCAAACTTTGGTGCCTTTTTCAACACTTTGAAGAATGGTAGTTGCTTTTCGGCTGCTTGGGAAAGGAATCTATTCAGTGCGGCTAGACATCCAGTTAGTCTTTGCACATCATGTATGGACTTCGGCATCGCCATGTTCTGAACAATTTGAACTTTTGAGGGATTTGCCTTGAGTCCGTCCCTTGAAACCCAACAACCCAGAAACTTTCCCGAATCTACCAAAAAGGTACATTTTTGGGGATTGAGTTTGAGGTTGGCTTTTTTGAGCACGTCGAGGGTGGATTTGAGGTTGTCTTCGTACTCCGAAGTGCTTCTGCTTTTGACGACTATGTCGTCAACATACACTTCAACCTCTTTTCCGATCAAATGCCGAAAGAGCTTATCTACCATCCTTTGATATGTGGCTCCGGCATTCTTTAAACCGAATGGCATCTTTTTATAAGCAAAGATGCCGAAGTCAGTAATGAAAGCCGTTTTTGAAGCATCATTCTCATCCATTAAAACTTGGTGGTAGCCTTTGTATAAATCAAGAAAACAGAAAATTTCGAAGCCGATCAAAGCTTCTACTTTTTTATCTATGTTCGGAAGGGGATAGCAATCTTTAGGACAGTGCTTGTTTAGATCGGTAAAATCTATGCACATCCGCCATCCTCCTTCTTTTTTCTTGATCATCACAGGATTGGCCACCCAAGAAGGATATTTCACCTCGAATAATACATCCGCTTTCAGTAATTGGCGGACTTCGTCATGGATGACTTGATTTCTTTCTGCCGCAAAGAGTCTTTGCTTCTGTTTTATAGGCCGGACTGAAGGATCAATATTTAACCGATGAGTGATTACCTCAGGGGGCACTCCGGTCATGTCCAACGGAGACCATGCAAAGACATCTTTGTACTCCTTGAGGAGCTGGATGGTCTTTTCCCGGAGTAGGGGCGTTCCCGCGAAACCGATCTTGACCGTTCTGGATGGATCATCTTCGTATAACTGAACGGTCATTGAGTTCGACTCTGGTGTGACTTCGGTCATTTCGCTTGCCTCTGACTCCGGCTGCTGTGATTGCTATGCTTGATGATGCCGATCTGATTGCTCGGCACTTTTAAGCGCAATCTGCAGACACTCTTTTGCTCTCTTTTGATCACCTCGGATGACCGCTATCCCACCTTTAGTGGGAATCTTGATGGTGAGGTGATAAGTAGAGCAAACGGCCCGAACTGTGTTGAGCCAGTCTCTTCCCAAGATGATGTTGTACGGGGACCGAGCTTTTACCACAAAGAACTCGATCATCGTACTGGAGCTTGTAGGCGCTTTTCCCACCGTGATCGGAAGGCTGATAATACCTTCAGGGCGGGTGTCCTCCTGGGCGAAACTTTTCAGAGGAAGTGGAGCCGGACTGAGCCGAGCTGGATCCACTTCTAGTTTATCGAAACATTCTTTAAAAAGAATGCTGACTGACGCTCCGGTATCCACAAACACTCTGTGGATCAGTTTGTTTGCCACTCCGGCTTGGATGACAATAGCGTCTTGATGAGGAGAGATGGCCGGGACGGGATCTGCATCTGAAAATGTAATCACTTCGTCCTGCTTCAGCCTTTTATGCGTTGGCTCCTCTCGATTGAAGCCTCTGCGCTCTGACTTCAGGGACGATTTAGTCTTCCCGGCAGGGAGAGCATCAATAGTCAGGATTACTCCATCATATTGCAGCTCGTCATCGTCTTCGGGGTCCTGTTGCTTTTTCAGATCCTGAGGAGCGCAGTTTGCACCTCTCTGCTTTTTGTTCTTTTTCGGCTGCTTGCTTTGGTATTTTTTTAACGTCCCTGCTTTCACAAGAGCGTCAATACCTGCAGCCAAATGTCGGCACTCCTCGGTATCGTGACCGTGGTCTTGATGGAAGGAGCAATATTGATCCTGAGGTCGACGCGCGGCCGATTTCGTCATCCGCTTTGGTTTTTCGAACATATCGGAATGCAGTTCGAAAATTTCCGCTCTCGACTTGTTCAATGGTACGAACTGGGCGGGCGGCTTCTCGGGATTGAGACGTGGCCCCAATCGGTCTTGCACCGGAGTCCTTTGAATCCTTTCAAAAGGAGTTCGGCGAGGATGTCCCTGATCGCCAAAAGGAGTTCGGCGAGGATGTCCCTGATCGCTATGATCGGGCTTCCTCCTGTCTCCTCGGGATGAGCTGTCTAAAGACCGTTTGCGACGGTCTGCCTCATCGGCACGGGAGAATTGGTCCGCAATGTCCCACATCTCTTGAGCTGTTTGCGGACTGCATTCCACGAGCTTTCTGTAGAGAGCTCCGGGCAGGATTCCATTTTGGAATGCCGAAATGACAAGTAGATCATTGAGATCGTCTACTTGTAGGCATTCCTTGTGGAATCTCGTCATAAAGTCGCTGATCTTTTCGTCGCGACCTTGACGTATAGAAAGCAGCTGAGCCGAAGTGATTCGGGCTTCCGCTTTCTGAAAGAACCTCCTGTGGAAAGCATCCATTAGATCTCGGTAAGATCTAATGCTGCCTTGGGGGAGGCTATCGAACCACCTTCTTGCGTTCCCGATAAGCAGCTCGGGAAACAGCTTGCACATATGGACCTCATTGAGACCCTGGTTCGCCATGTTATACTGATAGCGTCCCAGGAAGTCATGAGGATTCTCTAACCCGTCATAAGTCATCGACGGAGTTCGGTAGTTCTGTGGCAAGGGAGTTTGGGTGATATCGTCCGAGAACGGAGTCTTCAATGCTCCGTACATGGCGAACCCGACATCTCTTCGGTATGGAGGAGATGGAGTTCTCCTGTGATTCCGGTACCGAGGAGGAACAGGAACATGTCGGGGTTGAGGATTCTTCTTCCTGGAAGACACGGCACTACTGCGGTAGTGACTTTCATGTCTGGATGAGGAGGGAGAATCCACCGTTTTCGTCTCCGGCTTTTGGCCCTTTTGCAGGAAAATTAAGAACTCTTCCTGCTTCTCGGCCAAAAACAACTTGACAGCCTCGTTCAAATCGGGCTGCTGGGAAGACTCGGTGCGATGAGTCTTTGAGCGGCTTGTTCCTTCTCCGTGAGAACTGGAAGTAGATTTCTCCTGAGGCTGTTTTCCACACCTGCGGGCTGGACTAGCTTCCTCAGGGTTATCACGAACGGTATTATGGGTGTTATGTGATCTGGTATGCATTTTTTTTTTTTTTTTTTTTTTGGGGTGGAAAAAGGGTCAAAAATTCGCTTTATCACAAATTTGGTTCTCTGTTTCCCACAGACGGCGCCAGTGATGGTTAGGCGAATTTTTGATGGTAACAAATGCGGGTGAAAAATATAGATCACGACACAAGGAATTACGTGGTTCGATTTACTGAGGTAAATCTACGTCCACGGGAAGAAAGGAGGGCAAGATTGTATTGCTTGATCTGGTTTACAGCTTACAAATACAGACTTGCTATATGATATTTGATGTCTAGAGCCCTTCCTCTATCTGATCTAAGTTCTATTTATACATTGAACTAAGATCGTGGCTTGCATCACCACTAACTAGGTCGTGGCTTGCATCACCACTAACTAGGTAGTGGATGTCGTGGAGGTCATGAGATCCTGCATGGGTCCACTATCTCTTTGTTTGGTCCGCTATCCTGCATGAGACCATGCATGAGTTGACACCACTAAATAGATCGTGTAGTGGAGGTCGTGGAGGTTCTGCATGAGTCCACTATCTCCCAGTTCGGTCGAATACTGAGACCGAACTTCTGAACTATTGCCGAGCAGCTTTTGCCGATCTGAGAGTAGAGCTTGATTGGTCGGCTTTTACCGAGCTGTAGGCTGGGGCCGAACTCTTTGGTAATGCCGAACTGATTGGTTGGCTTTTACCGAGCTGTAGGCTGGGGCCGAACTCTTTGGTAATGCGGCTGGGGCCGAACTCTTTGGTAATGCCGAACTGATACTCTTCCTTGGGCTTTGGGCTGATGGGCCGTCACTGCTATTGGGCTTGTTTAGTACGTACCCCATCAGTTTCATTGTTCCAAAACACACACAGATATAACTATAAAAACACAAGGCACAAAAATCAATAAATCATCGTTAACCATTAAACTCGACTACAAACAATCACTAATAAACTTATGCAAAGCAAGCACGGACGATCCGTTCTCGCCCAACGCCGCGGCCGCGGAGGTTTTCATCTCTGCGACCCGGCGGCGTATTTCCCTCCCCGTGTTCGAATCCATCAGCTCCCTAACCCGCCTCTCCAGCTCGTCCGCGGTGACGAACCCGCCCTCAGCCGCATCCAGCGGCAGCGCCGCCTTCATCTCCTCCACCAGAAACACCTTACTCATCCTCTGCTCCGCGTAGAGCGGCCACGCGATCATCGCCACCCCGCTCGCCACTGCCTCCATCACCGAGCTCCTCCCGCAGTGGGTCACGAAGCCGGCCACGGCTTCGTGACCCAACACCTCCAGCTGCGGGGCCCACGACCTTACTACAAACCCCCTGTCTTTAGTCCTCTCCAGAAACCCCTCCGGCAGAATCTCCTCCAGATTCGGATCTCCCCCGCCCTTCCCCGGGGGATTCCGCACCGACCAGAGGAATCTATGGCCGCTTCTCTCCAGCGCCACCGCCGTCTCTTTCAACTGCTCGGCGGAGTGCAAACCCCTCCTCCCGAAGCAGAGGAAGACGACGGTTTTTCTCGGCTGCGCATCGAGCCAGCGCAGGCAATCATGATCTACAGCTGGATTGAGTTTCGGAATCTGCGGGCCGACTAAGTAAAGCGGCGGAGTTACTCCGCCGGGGACGCAGAGGCCGTTTTCTATGGCTTGTTTAGGTCTGAGTTCGATACCGTCAAATCCATTAGTAAGGATTCCACAAGACTTCCTCATGTTCTTCGCAGTTTCCAGGACATGCTTATACACATTACTCCCTCGGAAAAACATTATCTGTGGCATATCTGATGAGAGGATACCCGGAATTCCGGGGAAGTAAAGGTATTCGTTCATATCTCCGATGTCGGCATCGACGGTCTCAATCCAGGTAGGGAAGTTCAGAAACACTGCCACCCCGTGTGTACCGGTGGTGTCGTAGAAGTAAGTGGGAATGCCGAGGGCGGCCGAGACTTGGCACGCGGCGTTGCAGAAGAAGTCGAGGACCAGAGCCGCGATTCGTGATTTTTGGGAGATTTCTTCGAGGGCGGCGCGGAGGTTGGGGTTGTGGAGGCGGGGGATTTCGAAGAAGGCCTCGACGTGGTTTTTGATTGGTGTTTGGGGCGGCGGGAGGTCGGGGAGGCGGCGGTATGTGACGGAGGGAGGGGTGGAGGCGGCGGCGGAGGAGTCAGCGGTGCTGATTATTGTGATGGGGAGGGTGGGGTAGTGTGTGGAGATGAAGGTGGCTAGCGCTACCGTCGGGCTCAAATGTTCCGCCGCAGAGTAGAGAATTATGGTTTTTTCCATTTTTGATGCATTATGAAGTAGGTACTACAATTCACTTATTATAGAGCATGTAATATACTTCAAACAATAAATATACTTCCAACTGTCTAGTTACATCTAGCTACAGTAGAGCACTCCCACCATACATTCTACCCACCACATTAATACTTCCAAAGAGAAAATACGTGGAAGAGTCGTGCCCTTAGGTTTACAAATTTCAAATTCATGTTATTCTCTTTCTTTACTCGATCCATATTTTTGCAATTAAGGAAATATTAAAGGTTTAGGGTAAAAACTCATAAATCATTTCCGGAAGAAAAACTTGGATAGATATCCGTCCCAAATATCTGAAAATAAAAATTATAATAAGTGTAAGAGAATTGAAATTAATTTGGAAATTTTCGAAGGATAAATTGAAATCTAATGATCTCTTTTGAACTTTTAAAGTTAGAGGAGTACGGGGATTTTGGAGAAATTAATATCGTGTGTGTGTTTTTAAAGGTAAAATTTGACCGTGAATAAATATCTATTATCCCTTAAATAATTAGAAATGAATTAAAATTATATACTACTAGCTAGGTTGTATGGATCGTTTTGATCATAGTTGGTGTTCAATTTATATTGACTTGGGCTAAGAAAGTTAATTGTAAATCCCATCCTTTATTAGTAATTTATAATGTGATGTACGTAACTGATATTGTAGAATGTTATGATTATGATATATGAGAGTTGAGACCACAGGAATAGGATACGTATCTTCACCCTAAATTTGATTTATATAAAAAATAAATGTGAATTGTGCTAGTCAACGAGTAAGTCTTCTTAAAAACAAAAATCAGCATTTTATACGAGGTAGGCATACACAAACCGAACCGGACTGCCGGTTCACAAACCGGAACAGGAACCGGCGCCGGCGGTTCGAACCAAATGGCGGTTCGGCGGTTCAGGCGGGCTGGTTCAGGTTCAAAAAAAGCGTGAACCGTAACCGGCGGTTCAGCGGTTCCAACGGTAGGATTCCGGCTAGGGCGGAGGTTTTCAGGCTAGATGTGCAGAAAAACCGACGGTTTACGTCAGAAACTGGCGGTTTTCAGACGTAAACCGCCGGTTTCCGACGGTTCCGGACCTTTTTCAGGTGGCAGCGTATAGGTGGCAGTGTATATGCCTGAAAACCGGTCAGAAACCGGCGATTTCCGTCAGCAACCGTGGACTGAACCGTCGGTTCAGGCTGTAAACCGGCCGAAATTTGAAATTTGAAATTTGAATTTTTTTTTATTTCCTCCAATTTTACTCCTATAAATACCTCACTTCCCCCATCATTTTTACTCACCCCATTCTTGTGTTAAGAAGGATTTTCTTCTCAATCTCAATTTCTATATTCTCTATCCTCATTCTCTCTAATTGCTCAAGTTGTTTACTACTATATTTGTTGTTGTGTTCGTAATTTACCATTTATTCAATACTCCATATTTCATACTACTTTCATTTTGTATTATGTCTTCTTCTCGTGGTGGACCGGGACGTGGTGATCGGGGCAACGGAATTCCCCAAGATCAAAGTAGTCGTCCCCAAAGATCAAAGCGACCTAGTCGTCGAGAAGTTATGGAAGAGGTTTCCCGAGTGGCGGCTGAACGCATGCAAGTAAGTTCTAAAAAATAAAATTATTTTTACAATTCATAATTTCATAAGATTGAGTTTTTTAATTTTTTTTGTGTTCCTAATTAAAACTTCAACTTATATAATATTTATAGATAGAAGAAGATCATAGGACCGCCATGCTACTCGCTTTTAAAAGTAGAAAAATAGAAGTCTCGATATTCTTTAAGCTATTAAAACAATTTAAACAGTGTCTGGAGTTAAATTCATCCCAGTTTAATAAAACGAGCCATAAAGCTCTTATTAAATTATTCCTTAAGAAAAGCTCCAACTATTTTAATTATCACTTTCACAACAAAATAAATAAAACACCAACTATTCAAATAGTTAACTCTTGGCTTGGAACATTAAAATAAATTTTAATGTACACACCATATTTACTATACAAGATTTTCTAGTATTTAAAATAAATACTTTTCTTGTAACTAGTTGAATTAATTTACTTGTCTTGTAATCAATTATTGCGATTATTTTTCTTATATCTTTATTTGAACAAACGCGATCATAAGATTATTTTTCTAATAATGTATAAAACGATATTGATAATCCAAAATGACAATTGATAATCTAGGAATATAATTCCACTCAAATAATCCAATATGATATAAAAAACAATATCCAAATATAAAAAACTCAAATTCAACAATTGTAAATAAAAGCAAAAATAAACTTCTTCTGACTTGAACATGGTCATTTCAAAGAGCACTGATAAGGCTAATTTCATGCATTGATTAAGGGGTTAAATTCATGCATATGCGGGGTCTAACACATATTTTAAGCCAGGTGTGTAGAAGGTTTCGCCAGGTCCAGGAAGAAAGAAGGACGTTTGCATGGCGAAGGGAAATGGCGATAAAAGTGAGCATTGTGGAGAAAATGACTAGACGGAGGAGATCACGTAGCTGAAGGGCAGAATGGAGATTTCTGCGAAGGCTTCTAGAAGATCAAACCCGCACCTATATAAGGGAGAGAGCATGCAATTCACAAAGATGACCTTTTTTTTGGTTGGCTGGTTTTTTGCTCTCTTAGCTCACTTATTTCTACACACTTGGGGGGATGTCTGGGAACTTATAGGGGATTTCTGGGTTCACTTTCAATTTCTGTTTGTTGTTGGGTAACACCGTCCTCACGGAGGGCGAAGATACAATTATTTGTTTTCGTTTTATTTTGCAGTCGTGAATTTCACCGAGCTTCGCTGTTCGAAGCTCAGCTCTGTTTTTCTGTTGGTTTATCGTGATTAATGCAATTTCTGTTTTCTGATATGGCGATGTTTAATTTGAGTATGGATGATGTTTTATTTCTGAGTTTGTAGTTATTTACTCGATTGGATGCTTTTCGCGTTCGCTTGTTGAATTGGAGTAAAATCGTTGAGGATTGTTGTTGATCGGAATAGATTTGCTGAATTGGAGTTTATGGAGTTGATTTTGGTTGTAGTTGGGTTCGGATTGCTTGGATCCGGAGTGGATTGAGCATCCGACGTGTGGATCTGAAACAGAGTAGTTGAAGTTTGATGCCTAGTTTTCGTGTTTTCGTTTCATTCCGTCTAGTATATGTAGATCTGTTTTATTTCCGGCTAATTGCAAGTTTCCGACGTCCGAACTTTTACATTCTGTTTGAATCTGGATATGTGCTCTGTTTTCTTCATGTTCGCGTTTGATTTAGGTAATGAGATGAACGTCGTTGTTAGTTAAATTCTTAGTTTGTTATTTGCAGCTTTTCTTCCGTACTTGTTGTTTCTGGAAAATGGTCCCCACTGTTTACTCGCATTCTGTCTAGCTATATTAGGTAGTCGTTTGCTCGGTCTAGGAAGTTAGTTTGATATCTCGTAGTTACAAGGATGTTCGATGTCTGCATGATGTTTTCATTCTCCTAGGTCTAGTGTTAGATTCTGTTCCTAAGTCTAGTAATAGTTACACCTCAACCCAAATTTGTGTGGCAGCAGCCATTCACTTTTCCAGAGTCTTCTAAATGTTTTCTTACGCGACCATCTTCGTGGGATCGATCCCTGCTTCCCTGTACTAATTCATAGTATAGCGGGTTGAGGGTTTTGGATGCGGAATTTGTGTGTCCAACGACTGAGACTTATGAGATCCTCAGAGTTCTTAGACCTTGTGATCTAGCGGATTCTCTGGTTTGAGAAGCTCGACCTAGCATAAAAGCACACACGGTATTCTTGTAGCACTTCAACCACCCCTTTTCTTCATCTCTGCTTGAGCACTTACAAGCTTGTTATAAAGCTCCAGAATTGAAATTGTTTTGTCGCTAAACAAAATTTCATCTTTGACTTCATTAAAGCTATCTGGAAGCCCATCAAGGATCATTATCTGCCGGATTTCTGGGTCAATTTGCCCCCCTGACAAGAGAAGTTCATGGAAGTAGCCATGCATGACTAGGACATACTTGCCCATGTCTTGGCCATCTTCCAATACTTCACTCCTTAAATGCTTCACAGCAAGTCCAGCTCTTGCCTTGGAGGACACTTCTGCAAACCACTTGGGCTTGTTAATCAACCGCCTATTGGGTTCGTCAAACCTCTCAAGGGGATTGCCAATAGTGGCCAACAGAAACCCCTTGAGATGACAATCCGCGGTATGCCATCGAGCGTGCAATTCCTTGTCCTAATCTTGTAGATGGAATGTAGGAGGACGGTCCTCACTGAGAACCAACTTCAAGTCATTGACCAAGAGGTCAATATCAAGTCTATTTTTTCATCCCTTATATAATTCAGAATCATGCTTCCTGGAACTAAGTATCGCATAATAAATATCCCAAGTAGTAATCATTTTTCGTTCAAGCTGGGAATAAACACCAATAATATAAACATGTAAAATTTCATGGAATTGCAAATAACCACAAATCAATTCATTCATTTTACATCCACAAAAATCAAGCGCAAACGTTCTTCAACGAGGAAGCCGTGTCATATTCATGCAAGAAATTCATTAGTTTTACTGGCCACAATATCGACAGATAGTCCAGAGACCATAAGAATGGCATGGCTGACTAATATTGCTAAAGCGTTTTAACCATAAAATTAAGCACTAAGGATTCATCACTTGTGCGTGAACTCCTCTAAAGAAAGGTCGAACCGGACAAACATCTCCTCCTATAGCTCCCTCTAAGCATTATTAAAATACAAGTCCTTATAATTTCGCAGCAATATTGCTCCGGTAAAGACCGGTCGCGATATTACTGAAAAACTAATTTTACGATTTTCATAACCTTTATCTAGAGAAATCTAAACATACAAACTGGTAATGTTCCTCCCGTAAAGACAGGCCGGTCACTACTTCGTACTTAGATCAATTTTATGGAGGTCATATATAAACGTGTTGTAATTATCGCTTCATATTTTCGTGTTGGTGGTTTTAATAGTTTAATTATCACTTAAGTAGATTAGGCAGACATCCACATTCAAAGCACAATTAAACATGTACTAGATATGCATGCAATGCAATAAGTACATAGGTGATGCTTGAGTTAAACTAGATTTTAACAAATAAAATCATAACTCTAATTAAATATCCATCAATCATCATTAAAACATGTAAACACATTTACAAATAGTTCACATAACCATAACGACGAAGCTTGATTATTTAATTAAGCATCTAATATATTCACATAAACAAGATTATCTAGACATTAAGTCTATGATGGGGCTTGGAGCCCCTTGCACAGCGGAAGACTTGTACAAAACAAATAAATCAGACGTATGATCTATTTGACAGATTATGAGATTAATCTATTCTCATGTTAACACAGAATTGCATGCTAGAACGCAAATAATTCATGCTGAAAGAATATAAATCTTAAAACATGAATTCTACGGTTTAGAGTTACCGATTTGATTCTCCAAAGAATCGTCGATTGCTTGCGCCTTCTCCATGATGATCTTCAATACTAGACCACAGATCTTCTGACTGGTTCCCGAACTGTATTCCGATATTAGGGTGGGCTGATCTTATCAAAATACTAGGACTCGAATAAAGAGACGGAACTTTCTCACGGAGGAGAGCTAAAAATCTCACGGAGGAGAAAATTAGAAAATTTCGTCCTCCTTCAAAAAGAGAAGGGACGAAAATTTCATCTTTAATAATTGTGTTTTCTGCCTCATTTATTCTACTATTTATATTAAGTTCATATTGGGTCCAGTCAGGGATCTATGGAAGGTTTTGGATATGGGCTCCCCCAATTAGCTTTTTACTAATTAAATTGAACCCACAATTTAATACAAGCTTATATTGGAATATTACGAGCAGCCACTACAGAAGTAATATTGACCTCCCCATCCAAATCCGAAATTACAAGTAATCCGGGTTTCCATTTTGTTTATTATTTATTTCTCGCGCTTAAGATATAAATGTCCATTAATTAATTAAAGTCTGCTATGGACTTAATTAATTAACATCTTATCAATTCCAAGAGTGGACTTAGCAAGAAACACTTATTTATTATTCATGGAATAATTAAATTCTAACTGGCCAGTTTCCGAATAATAAAACCTTGTTCAAGCTCCTCTTGAGGACATTATCAAACGAGACTCACCTCGCGCACGATTCAACATAATAGCAATCCTAGCACCGCTTGATATTAATCACCACTACCTAATATATCAAGATACTGGGTTGCGAAAAACCCGCACCTTTTGATAAGTCAAAGTAGTGCATAATCAATACCGTATGCTCAATGCTAACGTATGTAGATTAAGAAATAGTATTTTTATCAAGACCTAGTCTTTTAGTAGATAGCATAAAGACACGTCTTGCTGTTAGATCCATTCAGTGCTCTCTAGGTTGTGAAATTCTTCTTTTTCTTTTGCAAAGCATTGCATAGAACCGACAGTAGTTACCTTAAAGTAGACGACGCTCACAACCAGTCTACTAAGCAAAAGACTTAGGCTTTGTTTACTTCGTATGAATTTAAATGTTTATAAAACATCTTATAAACGCACAAGCAAACACAATGTAATAATATACTGATTCTATTCGTGCAAACTGCTCGAATAATATTGAATCGGGTTAAAAGTGGATTGTAGAGTTTTCCATATACAAGCAAGATTATATTCGCGCGAACTTGCTCGAAACATTCTTTTCGGTATACTAAACCTAAAGAGCATCTCCAATGGTTTTAGGCTAGCCACAACTCCTCCTGCCACATCATCAGCACTAAAAACTCCTCTTGCCACATCATCAGGACAAGCAACTGGACAAGCAATAGACTAGCAATAGGCTAGCCACAATAAACAAAATTAAAAAAAACAAATAATTAACAATCACACAAAATACGGAATTAAATTTATGACACAGATACGGGAAAATTCAATAATAATAGTAAAATTAAAAAAAGTACATTAATTAAAAAAAATTACATTAATATAAAAAAAATTACATTAATTTAAAAAAATTACATTAATTTAGAAAAAAACCCCTCTTCCACACACGAGCCCCCGCCTCCGCCTCATTCCTCGTGGCCGTCGCCGTCGTCGCCGCTATCCGGAACCCCCACCTCTGCGGCCTCTGAGCCCGCGTCTGAGCCCCCCAACCGTGCAGCGGCGGCATCCAAATCGACCCCCATACTCTCAAGTATTGACTGAAGAAACCTCTTCTCCACGGGTCAGTTGAAGCCCTCCATTCAGCTAAGATCTTGTGCATCTAAGCCAGCGTTTGTTGACGCGCGAAGAAGGCGAGCTCGGTTGGCGACGAGCCAATAGGGGGGATGCCGACTCGACCTCCTAGGACCCTTGGGCGACCCCCCTCGCTACTCGTTGCGCCCGCCTTTGCCCAACCGGGCGAGTGCGGCGAGTAAACGATGGAGGGGATGGAAACTCCTGAACATCCTCGGGGAGGTCGTGGGAACCGCCGCTGCTGCCGCTGTAATCACCGGCATAGTTTAGTCGCTGCTTCTTCGGCCAGCCAGCATCGACACCTGCCTGAAACTTCTCGGAGTCCATCAGGACCTCATATCAGTTCCAGTAGGTGAACTCCTTATAAAGCCCGGGTACGGGGAAGGCTTTCTCCGCTGTCCTCCTGCAGTCCTCGTCAGTTTGGCCACTGGTCTGCATGCGGAGGGCGTTGGTATACAAGCCTGGAAATCGGGAGACCGCAGCCCTGATTCGGTCCAACCCCTTCCGGCACTCCTCCCCGTTGTGTGGCCTCCCCTCCGGGCAAAATGCCTTGTAGGCTGCTGATATTTTAGCCCACAAGTTGACGATCCTCTGATTGTTCGAATGGAGGGGATCATCGCAACACTCACCCAAGCCTTGGACCGCGCGACGTTCTCCGCATCCGTCCACTTCCTCCGTGCCGGGCTGTCGTCATCAGCCGGCTGCGACGACTCGTCGACCACCCTTTTGCCATTCCCCTTGCCCTTCTTCTTATTTGGTGCGCCCCGACCGCGCCCTACTCCCCCCCGTTTGAACCGGAGTGTCAGCATCCTCGAGATCTATCCTCAACTCCTCTAAGGAGAAAGTTTCACACCCAGTGAACTGCGTTTCCGATGGGATCGATGTGTACGAAGAAGCAGTCAAAAAAGAAATGCTCATATTTTTATGGGACGAATGAAAATAGAAAGTGTAATATTTTTATGGAACGAGGAGAGAGTGTTAAATAACAAAAAAGAAAAGGGCATAGTATAACAAATAGTATAATCTTAAATGACAAAATGCATTAAGAAAGAAAAAAAAAAGGAAGTAGTGCAACTATTTAAATCTTAAACAATATAATACGTCATTAATGATTTTCATTATTATAGGAGTATTAGTAATTTATTTTATTATACATTGATCAATCTAATCCCAAAGAAGAAAACTCTGTTTTCCCGTCGAGTCCCCCAGGTGGACCCCATTAACTCTTGTTGACCATATATATTCGAGAACAGGGCTCTTGTTTGGTGAATCTATAAATGCATCGAAAAGTTTTTGCTTATTTCCCCATCTTAACAAGCACCTTAGTGTCTTCTGCACAGAGCCTTTGCAAATCTCATACACATATTCTTGATTGGGATTAAGGAAATGACTCTTGAGATCTTCATTACCAAATTTACAATGCACTTCTAATTGTTTGGCATTGGTAGGGAGTGTGGCTCGGAAAATAATTCTTTGTCGCTGTGAGACATCGCATGCACTCGCAACTTCTTGAGGCATGAAAACAGAATGATGTTTTAGTAGTACTAATTTTATCATGGTCGTTATTTTTAGATGTGTGAACAAGCAGCTGAGGCACACAAGTCAAAGGGAGTAATTCAGCCATCAAGGAGAAGTAGAGTCAGTGCAGCAGACCCAGTTCAACCCCGCAGATCATCTATAGATGCTCTTTTGGATAACAGCAATTTCACCCTTTCATCTCTGGTATTTATTGACTGTTTAAATCCAAATGTTATTTGTCTCTCGCTAAGCATAAATATGGCCATATACTAGTAGAAGTTACATTTATCACTGTGTTTATTTTAGCATAATGCTATATGCATATTGTCTTTTTGGTCGCTATCACATGTTGATGTAAGCAAGCCCCCTTCCTTGCATAAGGATGCATTTCTAAACCGGTGTCACATCCATCTTGCCATATGGAAATATAGATGTCAAACTTTTCTAGAATTTAAAATCTGTGGTTCATATATTAAGAAATGATGACTGCTACTCTCTTGCATCTGACAATGCTATTTTGTTCCAAGCAGACCCCGCGAACCACCTTCAAGGATATTTCTGATCAACTGCTTATGCGCCATCCGCACAACCATTGCTAGGTTACGATGTTGCTTCTGAATACGTGAAGAAGCTTGGAGCACTGTTAGAAAGCCACATCCGCAGCCTTGTGGAAAAAGAAGTTGACACAGTCTTCCGACGACGCAGGTGCTGACTCCATCCCCAAACCGCCACTCTCTGAGATGGAAGACATGGTGCCTGCCGCTCTCTCAGAGTGTCTAAAGGCTTTCTTTGGGCTCGTGTTGGGAAGTGAAAGCTCGTTGCCTGAGTTTGATCAGACACAGGCGCCGAGTCTGCGTTCAGAAGCTGAGCTGTCTAGATCCCTTGCTGAAGCATACGAAGTCATCTACAAGGGAATCATGGATCCGAAAAACGGGTATCCGGATCCTAGGTCGCTCACAAGGCATCCTCCAGGTCAAATACAAACCATTTTAGGGATTTGAAGGTGCTGAATGCCCCTGTCTTTTTTGTTGTCGCTTGCTTTCTTACTCTTTTCTTTATCGGTGTTTCCAATTTTTTATACATAATGACATTCTTCATTTCTGTAAACTTAGTCATATCTCAATGGAGTTCTAATAGTGATGTGTGACGATCAGTGTCAAACTTTTTACTGGGTTTTGTAAAGAGTTTTATTCATAAATTATGTAGTGATGGTGGTTATGTTGGGATGAAAAACAGACTTCATAATTTTCCTTGAATATATTATTAATAATAAAATGTTATACTAGTAGTATAATTTTATTGACATGCATGCAATCCTTTTTGTGTTTTATGAAATCAATAGTAAAAACAATAAAATTTAATATACACTTAAATTTAGGGCAAATTGCTATAAAAATCATATTTGGACTTTGGTTAATCCCACTACTTTAAAAAATAGTCACTGTACTATATTATAATTTTGATATTTTTTAATTGTCCCCTTGATTTAGATTTGATGAGAAAGTATGTATGATTTGGGAGTGTTCAGTTTGCAAGATTGTATTATGGGATTAAATATGTAGTGTATTTGGTTCATGAGATTCAATACGACAACTCAATCTTATGTTGTTGGGTACAATGCGGTTATGTAGTGGATTTGATTGGATCATTGACTCCGTCGTGGATTATGTTGTTGGGTACAATGCGGTTACTGCTTGGTTTGCTGGTAGTTCTCGTTCAAGCTCTTTCTCATTGTGTGAATTGTTTGGGAGTGGTATGAGTATGAACGAGTGATTTATTGCTCATTAGTTGAATTCAATGGTTGTTTATCTTCTGTTTCTAATTGGTCTTGGCTACACGAAACCAACTTTTGCTGCAGCCATACAGCCTGCTATTCCAGTCATATTGGCTCTAATGCTGGGGTCAGTCTCTAAGCTCTACAAGCTATATTTGCAGTACAGAAACTCTGAATTTACAGAAGACAGAAGGTCAAGCAAAGTTGGGAGGTACTCTTGTTTGTGTTTCGGTGCAGTTTTTATGGCTATGTTCCGCGGTGGCCAGTTGTGTTTGGATATAAGGATTTAGATTTTGGTGCACATGGTGAAATAAGTGCCAAGGGCCAGCCAGAACCAGCTGGCTGGATAATGAGTGTTTTGATTAATTTGGGATTCGATCATTGGCACCTCGGAGTTTTATGCTTAATTGGGAACTGCATGTGCATGGCTACTTATACACACCATTCTTGATATTACATCATTTCTATCTGAATCTACTTCGATTAGTTGTTGTTTCTTCACCCATTAGTGAAGTGCTGTCTACTTTTTTATCAAACACTTTAAGTACTGAAAATAATACCTCCCTCATTTCCTCTTTTCCTGTGATCTAATTGAATTAAAAATGACTAAGCTCAGTGTCCTACTTGCTTGTATTGTTGTATCTTAATGATTAAAGTTTATTTATATTTGTTGGATCATTTAAAAACTCTAAGCTACTAGTTGTATAGCGTTGGTGTTGGAAATTAATACAAAGAGAACTGCTGTAGTACCAACCAATAACCCATCTGTATCCCCATTCCCCATTATTTTTTCAGTTTCTTAAGGTGGCCATTTGTGAGCATTGTAAAGCAGTTTATATGCATAAAATTGCCCTTCACTTTGCTAACAAGGCCTACAGAAGTAGAAAGTGACCAAAGTAGTTGAATAGAACTGAAAAAAAAACCGCTAACAAAGAATCCTACCAGAACTCAGCAAGACAAAAAGACACGCTTCTAATCTTATGGAGCACTAATCTCTAAAGCCCAGGTGAACATGCCTATCTCCTAATCTGAAACAGATTACTAATAAACTCTGACTCTAACAATTACTAATAATTGAACTCTGACTCCTAATAGAATCAAATAACATCAATTGATAATTAACGATCCCTGTCATTGTTGGTGTATTTGCACACTCAAACAAGATGTTTATGGCATTTTACTTGTATTTTTATGCAGGCTCCACTTTTAGCTAACTATCCTGCAAGTATATCAGTGACAGCAGCATATTCCTACTTTTTTGGTCACGACTGCCTTTTTTGTGACAACTGAAACAACAGACTGGAGACTCACACGGTCCGAGGCTTTTGCTGTAAGTATTTTCACAGTTTGCCTTTTTCATTTTTTTTCCTGTTTAGTTAAGAAAATTGCACTTGAACTAAAAAGTTTCTCAGTAATTGATTCTTGTAACGATTGTGCATGGATACATCAATAGAACATAAAATGAAACCATTTAGTTACTGCATGAGGCTCCCATGGTTCATCACTGTTGCGAAGTGGGAATTTCAGCAAAAATTATTTAAACACCGGTATCCTCCTTGGTAAGTTCTCGTCACGCACCTCTCGGTGACAGGGATCCACCCATCAATATCATCTCCTACCAGCTAGGTAACATTTTATCATCACCAACTTCGATACCCAAGATTGTGGATTAGCTTATACTTATGATACCACCATAGGTTTTTCTATTCATGGATGTCACTTACATGGAAACCACAATTTTCATATTATGCATTTTGTGTTTCATATGTGTAACATTCTTGATTTGTGGGACCAAATGCTCTCTCCAGATAACTGTTATCATTCAGCAATACGACCATAAATGGGTACTTTATTTATTTTTAATTGATTCAGCAACATTTACAGATATAATGTTCTTATTTAATTGTTTTCAAGAAATCGCGTTATCAAATACGAACTCATGATGTTCAATCTTACTAAACACAATTATACATATAATTGTTCAACCGTAATATAACTACTGGGGATGTCAATCGGGCCAACCCAGCGGGTTTCGGGTCGGCCCTACTCGGGTTTCGGGCTTATCGGGTGCGGGCTTATCGGGCTGGAATTTTATCGGGTTCTAAATTTTCAGCCCTAACCCTAAACCTTCGGGTTTCGGGCTAGCCCATCGGGCTAATCGGGTTTAAGACAAATAATTAAAATTACCACTTATTTATCGGATTCTAAATTTTCAGCCTTAACCCTAAAATATAAGTCAATCATATAAAAAAGTTAATATTTAAAATTTAAAATATTCATGACATAATTCTATGATTGCATAACATAAAGTTTCCACCTGCCCTATTGCATAAACAAAATAGTCCATGGCTCCATGAGAAATAACCAAAAAGTCAAGCATTAGCTAACGTTTTAATGACATTCTTCCAAGTCGATAATCTTTGACGCTTTAGCTTGATCTTTAGCTTCCTCCTCATCATCTTCAGAATCTTCATCGTCTATTAACAAAATTACAAATATTAACATATAATATAGTTAGATAATCTAGAATTTTATAAAATAAATAAGATCTTACCATTAGAATATCCATGCAACCAATTACGCGCGCAAATAAGAGCTTGTACTTTTTCGGGAAGGAGTCTATTTCTGTATTTGTTTAAGACATGTGCTCCAATGCTAAAGGAAGATTCGGATGCTACCGTAGTAAATTCAATATCAACTTTTCGTGCACATTCCTTAAACTTGATCATTCTCGCTTCTGATGCTTTTACATATTTGATACTAGCTCTAATTTTATCTAAAGCATCACTAGCTACTTTCAATCCTTCTTGTACAATAAGATTCAAAATATGTGCACAACATCTCACATGAAAATATTCCCCATTGCACAATAATGAGTTTTGCAACTGAAGCCGTGTTTTCAATAATTTCACCATGGCGTTATTAGCAGAAGCATTATCCAAAGTCAATGAAAAGATTTTCCTATCTATTTCCCAATCCACCAAAATGTCAGAAATCTTTTGAGCTAACTCAGGTGCAGAATGTGGAGGAGGCATTGAACAAAATGCCAGTATTTTGCTATCCAATTTACATTTTTCATCCACATAATGTACAGTCAAACACATATACCCCGAATTAGTGCAAGCAGTCCAAATATCAGATGTTAAGCACAACATTCCAGGAACACTATTCAATCTTATCCTCAATTTTTCCTTTTCGGATTCATACATATTCATGACATCCAAAGCATGAGTATTTCTAGAGATAAATCTTACACTAGGGTTCAAATACTTCAAAAGAACTCGCATTTCTTTAAATTCAACCCACTTTAATGGAAGATTATGTGCAACTGATACCTTAATAAACAAATCCCGAACTATTTTTGGGTCTATCACATTATCTTTATCCCTTAACTTCCCATCATGATTAAGAAGCATAGCACCCACATCTCCAAAATTTGGTTTCTTCTTACAAACCAACATATGCCGACTAAAAGTGGAAGTTCCCATTTTCGTACCTTCATATTTCCATCTTTTAAGACAATGATTGCACTTGACATTCTTTCCATCTTTGTCGGGTTCTTCATTTGTGAAGTTATTCCAAACATCGGAAGTTTTTTGTCTCGTCTTAGGCTTGGAATCACCTTGAATCTCCATGTTTTCAATATTAATTGTTGAAGAATCTTCCATTCTTAACAATTCTAAATCTGCAACATAAATATAAATATAATTAGCATGAATTAATCACTAGTCAAATAATCATGCATAACCAATTCATAAACTAATTAAAATGGCCAGTTTAGCATCTACTGGATTCACACTAATCACTTATTCATGTTTATTTGTTTAGTATAGAGTACTCAAACATAAAAGGGATGGAAATTTGTAACTCATAGTCATAGCAATATACGATATAGAAATCTCTAATTGCAATTAAAGATTGACATAAATTTCGTGTATTTTGAATTTGTGATCCTAATAAAAACATTTTTTATTAAAAAAGTTGAATTGTGTCTGAACACCTCGTGTGTGCTTTTTTGTATGATTAATGTTGAATATTTGAAAAGGGAATTTCTTGTGTAGGACAGTAGGAGTCAAGCTAAAGAACATTTTCATACAATATTATATATACTCATACAGCAGCCAAACAAATTAAATAAGTATAGATTCTCCCACTTGACCACAGACCAAATATAGGAATGAATACAATTTACAGATAAGCCATACTATCGTCAATAATAAAAAAATGCATTCACGCATAAGAGAGAGAGAATGGAGAAGGAAACTCACCTGATGGAAGAAAGTGAGAACAAGATTACGAGAGTGAAGTAATTTTCTTGAGAGTGAAAGAGGAACGTCTTTAAAATCTAAATTTGATAAAAGATGAAGAGTCACTGCTGACTGCAGACATTTAATTATTAGGGTTTTTTTTCTATAACCCGTTGGGCTGACCCGACAGCCCGCCGGGCCAGCCCGAAAAAACCCGACAGCTCAATAGGGCCAGCCCGATAAGCCCGATTCGTTAACGGGCTGTGATTTTTCGACCCTAACCCTGCAATTTTAGCGGGTTTTTCGGGCCAACCCATCGGGTTCGGGCTACACTGACATCCCTAAACTACACGTTAAATTTGCATTTCCATAAATAAATGAACCCTGACTTTGAAGATATCGAGACTCGTTTATGTGTCAAAAAATTAATATTGTTGGGAGATATGATTTGAGAATAATGTTTCTAATAACGTGGCTAACTTTCTACAATAGATAGAGTGAATTTATATTTGTAAGGATCACTCGCAAAAAGTTCACTTGTTAATTCCTACTATTTAATACTATTATAAGTTAGAGTAACAATAAAAATGGTCTCTGAACTATGGGTTTATTTCGCCAATATTTGCGGGACTTTAAAAATATCTCCAGTAGTCCCTGAACTAAGGATTGATTTTGAAATAAATCCTTAGTTCAGGGACTACTGAAGATATTTTCAAAGTTCATGGACTATTTGCGAGATAAACTCATAGTTCAAGGACCATTACATAGTTAACTCTATAAGTTAAAAGTTTGGAGGAAAAAATAATGAATAATGTGTGTATAGTGTGTTAAGTTAATTTAAATGGAAAAAGATTATAACATTTCAACTGTCACATTGAATAAAATCATTAAGCAAATTGAATTAAATAGTAAATAATGTAAAATTTAATATTCATTTTAAAACAAATCAAATTTTAGTAACCAATTTAATTTAAACATTATAATTTAATGACTATTTATAAAGTTAATCCTCAAATTATTCGTCTACCATTATTTAATATAATAAAATGAACTGCTCTAGTATCAACCAATAACCCATCTATATCCCCAACAATTTTTTTTTCCAATTTCTTAAGGTGGGCATTATAAACTAAATTAATTGATTAGAATAGAACTAAATACACAAATCCTCTAACGAGGCCCTAGAGAAGAATAAAGAAACGCTTCTATATTATGGGGGAACTCTAAATAATAAAGCCATACTATCTAAAGCCCATGCCTAACTCCTATTCTAACACAGATTAATAAACAGATTACTAATCAGCGATCTTTATCATCATTGGTCTATTTGGTAGGGAAGGTCGGATTCTCTCTCTGTTGAAATAAACCAAACTCGTGTTGGCGGTTCCGAATCCGTTAGCTAAAGGATTGAATGAGCCGGAGAACGCACGCGCAGCGGTTAGGCAGAAACGCGCCGCCAAGGCTAATCTGCCCCTTTTCTGCCTCCGTTATGAACTTGTAAGTTTTTACATAACGGCTGCAGAAAATGGCTTCGCCGGCGCCGGAGATTCTGATGGAGTGGAGCATTCCGTGGCCGTCGAAGGGGTGGTAAGGGCCGCGCAGGGTGAAGTGGGGATTAGGGCCATTGCGGATGTAGGCGCCGCGGAGGGAGGCCGGGATGGAGCCTTCCACCACCTCACACGCGGTGGGCGGAAGCTCGTCGACCGGCGCGAAGTTGCCGGAGAGGAGGTGGTTGGGATCATTTGATGGCGGGAGAGGTAACTCCAAGAAGTTGGAAACCATATCATCTAATGAATTAATGATTTTTGTAAGTAGAGATTGTTTAGGGTTTATGTGCTTAGGGTTTTGATCAACAGAAATTGATGAAGGATGAGAGGCATTGCTTATGAGTTTTGCTAACAAATTAATGTTCTCTTTTCTTAGAGATGTTAGTTTGGGAAATTTTGGAAGAAATAAAACGGATCTTTGTAACATCTTTTTCTTTTTTGTTTTGTTTTTAAATAATGTGATGTTGCAAATTAGTGTGCATACATTAGAATGCAACACGGGTCTGGACAACTCAAAATATTAAAAAAAAAAAAAAAAAAAAAGACTGCGCTTGATGTAGTTACATTTAATAGTGTACTTTATCATCAGTTTCAAAGTGCCTTAACAATTCTATTATAACATCGTGCAAATAATGTTATATTAGGCCTTGTGTGTTATGTAGTAAGTACGTATATATGATATGTTGACCAAGATGTCTTTTATTATTGAGTATACGATTTTAACTTTCAGCATTAATTTAGGATCCACAGAATTAAGTTAGAAAAATAAGCAATTGTTGGGTGATCTTATTTAAAAAGAGAAGAATCAAAAGCAATCTATGAATTCAGAGATATTTATATAACAAGTAGATTTCTTGGAACTAGAAAAAAATTGCTTGATTCAACTTTATTGAGTCTATTTTCTTATTGTCGACATTAAAAATAACCCTCCTATCTCAAATAACTTAAAACTATATTTATGCAAAAAAAGTTCTACTACTATCATTTTAGGATTATAATTATCCTAAAATATAGTGACCTCTCCTCAATAAGATTATAATGTACTGGAAATGTTAATTATATCAAATACTTTTATGATCACGGGATACTATAAAAGGCAAACTATATATATTGTACAAACTCCAATGATCTGGAGCGTTAAAAAATGTCAACAAATAACAAAATAACATCAACAAAAAATGTCAACGCAGTTTCAACACAACATCAACCGTTGACATTGTGTTGACATTTTCTGTTGCTGGTATTGTCATTTGTTGATATTTTCTTACGGTCCAAATCATAGTTGTGAGTTTGTACAATATTTAGAGTTTGTTCCGTCACTTATGATTAAGTGTCCTCATTTGTCATGTTAATTAATCCTTAAAAACGTGAAATTACTTTTGGAAACTGGTCATCATTAACTGCCCATAGATTTCATTTTCACTATATCAACTTATTCACATAAAAATTAAATTAAAATACGTTAAATTTTGAAAATGAGTATGAGTGAGAAGAATAAGTGGAGAAACTTATACTGTATGTATTCAGAATGACGAAGTATGAAGAAGAATAAGGGCTATTTACTTTATTTAGTTGTGTGGGTTCGGCCTCATTTAGGCTTGGGTTAAGTAAATAGCCCATGGACTTTATTAATAGGCCTAATTGGGCTGCTAATTTCATTAACTGGGTTGTGCAGTGAATTTAATACTAATTCACTTAATCATACTATAAATCAATCTTTCACACATCGATTATTATAATTAATCAACTTAAATTGGGCTTGGTCACTAAATTAATTAATGGTCTTACTTAACTAAGCTGTCTCATCTCATCTAATTAATGGGCCTATGAAATTAATATTATTGTTGTATGTTTAATCTATTTGAGAGTGGACTTGGTCACTAAATTAATTAAACAAATTGGATTAATTAATTATATTCAATTAATTAATGGTCTTACTTACTTATTTGTCTCATAAAGGGATTTATAAATTTTATATTTCATAGTGATTAACTTACTTAAATTTTTATTTTAGGTATTTTACATTTATATAAATTTTTAATGATTCATGAATTTAATATATTACTACATATTTATCTTTACGTAATTTGCATATATGGTGTGGGCAAGAACATTAAATTTCTTCTTCCATTGTCCCATAACTTTTAACTCTATGTCTGAAACATCACTATACATTGTCTTCTCAATTATTTGTGCTTCGGCAATCTTCTCATCATCTAACAATTTTATGAAACCAAAATAAATACTCCTTTGGTCTAACAAAAATAGTCGCATTGATGGATGACATATGTTTCAATGCAAAATTAGTAAAATAATACTACCTCCGTCCTACATTAAGTGTCACATTTTTTCATTTGGGTTCATACCACAATAAGAGTCACATTTCACTTTTACCATAAATGGTAAGTAGACCCCACATTACACCAACCAATTCTACTCACATTTTATTATAAAACTAATATATATATATATATATATATATATAGGGTCCTGTTAGGTTGAGATTATTTAGCTAAATTGAGAAATGAGATGCAATATCAGCCACTAATCCACAAGATTAACTAAATGTCAACAGCTATCACATTATGTCAACACGGGGGTATAAGAGCATCCACAATAGCGCCTAGCGCACCGCCTAGCCGAGCGTCGGCGCTAGGCGGTGCGCTAGGCGATCTATTGCAGCCGCCTAGCGGATTTCGCGAAAAAAAACCGCCTAGCGCTAATTTTTATTTTTTTTTTATTTCCGAAACACTATATATACGCGACTTGCCTGTCATTTTCATTCGCACCACTTGTATTAACGAGTACTCTCTCTATCTAAATTTCTGTACAAAATCAACAACGGTAAATGGATCTCAACAACGAGCCTACTTTAGGGAGTAGCGGATCTCAAACTCCCCCGATCCCCGTGGGAGGTGGATGGAGTCAGATGCCCCCATACTACAACATGTACCCGTGGCAGCAGATGATGCCCGGGATGCCAGCGGGGGGGAGTCCGCCGGGGGCGTTTCCGGCGATGTCGGGGTGGGCACCCAGTGTCCAGATGCCGGGGTGGGCACCCGGGATGCAGATGATGCCCGGGGGGGGGGGTACCGGCGACACAGGGGACGCCCGCGACACAGGGGACGCCGGGGGACGTCTATCGCCCCAGTTTTGATTTTTCGACTGGTTCGTCGCACACATCGACGCCAACGGAGGCTGCGCCTCCGGCCCAGTTTGACACTTTCTCCTTCGATGACTTGGGGTTAGATCTTTCCGGTGTTCCGGATGCTCCCGTTCAAACGGGGGGCGCAGGGCGGTGTCGGGGCACCCCAAAGAAGAAAGTCAAGGGGAAAAGGGTCGGCGAGTCCTCGCAGCCGGGTGAGGACAACAACTCGGTACGGAGGAGGTGGACGGACGCGGAGAACGTGGCGCTGTCCAAGGCGTGGGTGAGTGTTTGTGACGATCCTCTTGTTTCGAACAACTAGAGGATCTTCAACTTGTAGGGCAAGATAGCAGCAGCCTACCAGAGGTTTTGCCCGGAGGGGAGGCCACGCAATGGGGAGGATTGCCGGAAGGGGTGGGACCGAATCAGGGTTGCGGTCTCCTGATTTTCGGGCTTGTACACCAACGCCCTCGGCATGATGAGCAGTGGGCAAACGGAGGACGACTGCAGGAGGATAGCGGAGAAAGCCTTTCACCTGAAGGGGGTGTACAAGGACTTCACCTACTGGAACTGCTATCTTGTGCTGAACGACTCCGAGAAGTTCCGAGTAGGTGTCGACTCTGGCTGGCCGAAGAAACAACGGTTGAACTATTCCGATGATTTCAGCGGCAGTAGCGGTGGTTCCCACGACCTCCCTGAGACGGCCCAGGAGGTCCCGACCCCTCGTTCGTTTGCTCGCCGTACTCGCCCGGTTGGGCACAGGCGGGCTCAACGGGAGGCGAGGGGGGTCGCCGGGGGTTCACAGGAGGTCCAGTCGGCATCCCCTCTTGGCCAATCCACAGCGGATCTCAAATTCTTCGCGCGTCAACAAACGCGCACTCAGATGGTCAAGACGATGGCCGAATGGCGGGCGGCGGTGGACCCCGTGGAGAAGAGTTTGCTTCAAACATTGCTCCTGAGCATGCAGAAGGATTTGGAGGCGGCACGGAGGGAAGCCGCCGGGAGTAGACGCGACGGAGGCGGAGGCGATGGTGGCGACAGCGACGGAGGAGACGACGACGGCGACGAGGAGTGAATTATTGTACTTTTTTAAAAATTATTGTAATTTTTTTTAATTATTGTACTTTTTTAAATTATTGTACTTTTTAAAATTTTAATAGTATTATTAATGTTTCCCGTATATGTCTCGTAAATTAAATTTCGTATATTGTGTGATTGTTAATTATTTCATTTTGTATATATTTGTTAATAGTGATGTGGATATTATGTGGCTGGGCTATGGCTGGGCTATTGCTGGGCTATTTGCTTGTTTTGATGATGTGGCAGAAGGATTTTTGGTGTTGATGATGTGGCCGTGGCTAGGCTATGGCTGGGCTATTGCTGGGCTATTCCTATTGTGGATGGCCTAAGTGTCATTTCATTTCAATAGTCAGAATATCAAATGTCAACAGCTCGTAGTAAATTGTCAACAACTAAAAGATAACACTTACAATTCACATATCAATACCGAGAATATCAAATGTCAACAACTCGTATTAAAATGTCAACAACTAAAAAATAACACTTACAATTTACATTTGAATACCGAGAATATCAAATGTTATTAAAATGTCAACAACTAAAAAATAACACTTATAATTCATATATCAATACCAAGAATATCAAATGTCAACAACTCGTATTAAAATGTCAACAACTAAAAAATAACACTTATAATTCACATTTGAATACCGAGAATATCAAATGTCAACAACTAAAAAATAACACTTACAATTCACATTTGAATACCGAGAATATCAAATGTCAACAACTCGTATTAAAATGTCAACAACTAAAAATAACACTTATAATTCACATATCAATTACGAGAATATCAAATGTCAACAACTCGTATTAAAATGTCAACAACTAAAAAATAACACTAAGGATTCACTGAATGCTTCGATTAGTGTTGCCCACGGTTCAAAAACCGGCGGTTCCGGTTCGGAACCGCCGGTTCCGGTTTTGTCGAAGGTGGAACCGGAACCGAACCGTGAGGCTATTTCACGGTTCCGGTTCCGGTTCGAAAACCGGCGGTTCCGGTTCCGGTTCGGAACCGCCGGTTTTTCTGGCGGTTCCGGTGGCGGTTTCGCGGTTCGGTTTTTTTTTTGTTTTTTTTTTGTTTTAATTTGAAATTTGGATTTATATAACAAATTGGAACAAGACAATGTATAATTCACATAGAAATGCGGCGAATAAGGAGAAAATGATATCAATTTTATTGAGTTTGAGTTGTAACGGACAAGTGTACATTACAAATTACAATACATATACATAATACATCTACAACAAGCGGGTATCAAAATTAAATCAGAAGGAACATGAGGACAACTTCTAAATGTAAATGAGAGATAGAGGGGGGGTATTTATAGATAAAATTGGGGTAAATGGAAGAATTTGAATTTGAAATCTGAAATTAAAAAAAAAATTGAATTTCGGAAAACCGGCGGTTTCGGAGGAAAACCGTCGGAACCGCCGGTTTTCGGGCGAAAACCGCCAGTTTCCGGGAAAAAACCGCCGGTTCAGTCAACAAACCGTCTGCCAAAAGCTGCCCCATGTCGCCCCGTGTCCCGCGCCGCCTCCGACAGCCCCTGAACCGGCGGTTAACCGCCGGTTTTCACGGTTAACCGGCGGTTAACCGCCGAAACCGGCCGGTTTTTCCGCTGAAAAGTTGCCACCTCCACCCATCCCCCTGCTGCCTTGATTTGCGTGCCCGAACCGGCTGTTCCGAACCGTCCCGAACCGCCGGTTCGGTGACGGTTCCGGTTCGAAAAAACTTGAACTTGAACCGGACCGCGACCCGATTTGTAACGGTTCCGGTTCGGTGACGGTTCCGGTTCGGAACCGGAACCGCCGGTTCCGGTTTGCCGGTTAACCGCCGGAACCGGAACCGGTGGGCATCTCTAGCTTCGATCTGATCCACACAAGCAACAACGTCACCAAATGCTTCGATCTGATCCACACAAGCAACAACGCTTTTGCGGAGCTTCAATTCCAAATCGGAGCTTCAATTCCAAATCTATTTGAATTTCTTACAATTCAATTATCATTCCCAAACGTATGATGAAATTTCTCAATTTTAAAATTACCAATTCAAATTTGTTTATCTTTAATAAACAACAACTTTTGTTTATAGCACAGTGCAAAACAAATTTTTCGGCAGTGGGAATTGAAATAGAAAATTGAGCTCAATTGAATCACAAATTCAGATTATGAACTGCATCTACTCATCTATTTCCAAATTCAGACGAAATCAACCAGAAATCAAAATTCATTTACCGCACAAAATTAGTCGATCGAAATTTCCTCTGCATCGCGCTAAAATAAAGATCTTCGCGCCGGCCTCCTCGAGCTGCTTCTTTGCCTCCTCCGCCTCCTCCTTCGTCACTTTTTCCTTGAATTTCTTCGGCAATCCTTCAATCAATTTCTTCGCCTCCTTCAGCGCCAGGCTCGTCGGAGCCCTAACCACCTTAATCGTCGCGATCCTTGAGTTGCTTGGCACGTCGTCGATCACCACGTCGAAGGGGGCGAAAGAGGCGGCGAAGACGCCGAGCTTGTCCTGGAGGTACTCGACGAGCTTCTGAGTGTCGGCGAGGGTGAGGTTCGAGATCTGGTCGCCGAGCTCGACGACTTTCTCCGGAGCATCGACGGCGGCGAAGGGTGGAGGTGTGTGGTGCGGCGGCGGAGGGGGAGGTTTTGAGGGGAAATTCGATGGTGTGGCAGGGAATGTGGGGGTGAGTGAGCGGTAATCTTAAAAAAAATATAGAATTATTATTCTGCCCTTTCACAATTAATTAATGTAAAAATATTTTCTATGTGGCAAATTCTTGACCACTCATTTAATAAAAATGAGTAGCTGAGATTGCATCTCATTTCTCAATTAGCTTAAAAAATCTCAATTGATCATGAACCTATATATATATATATATAAATGAGACTCATAATTCATTAAATTATTCAACTCACTTTTCTTTATATTTTTTAAAATCCGCACTCACATTAAATGTTATAGTTAATGTGGGACGGAGGTAGTAAAAAAAGGTGATAAAATAGGTAAAATATGAGAGAAAGAGAAAATGTTAACAAACTATGAGAGAGAATCAGAGAACTTTAGAAAGAAAAAAAAGGTAATTGTGGAATAATAAATTGAGAGAAATTTTCACTATTGGCATGAGACTAATTTTGGTAGACTAATTTTGGTAGACAAGCTGAAATAGAAACATTAACTTTTTTTGTGTGGGAGGGGTATATTGTAGTTGTAAAAAAATTATCTTTATTTTTAATGTATTGTGATATGTTTAATCTATTTGAGAGGGCTTGGGCACTAAGGTTTAGGGTTTAATGATCTTACTTAATTAATTTTGTCCCATCTAATTTAATATTATTGTAGTATGTTTAATCCAGTTGAGAGGGGTTTGGTCACGAAATTAATTAATTAATTTGAATAAATTAATTATCACACTACAAGCTCAGCTCAACGAATAGAGAACCCGGATTATGATCCTATCTTGATGGTGCTTTAAGGGAAGTTGAAGAAAAGTAGACATATTTTCGGCGGTGGACAGACAACAGACATAGTATTTCCCATCTACTACTTCCTCATTCGCATTTGTGATTTCAACATCACCAATGCTACCAAGATTGATAAGATCGTGGAGCAATGAGCACAAATACGGGTGGAGATTGAAAAGGTTGTTAAGTACTCAATTCCCACATCGGTTGTGAGAACAACTGATGTGGGGTATATAGACTAAATGGACTCTCTCTCCTAACAGGCTAGTATTTTGGGATCAGTTCTCCTGTTTGGTCTGTATCAAAGGTACGGGTACATATAGATAAGAAAAGAACCCAGATAAGATAGCAATGGTGTGTTGGAAGAGTGGATTAATCGATCGTCTACTTAATTAAAAACTCCAACAAATAAAAATGCGTAATAATTTAGTTTATTAAGTAAATTATAAAACTGTTTTATTTAATTTAATTCTATTTATTCATTTAATAATATTAATTTAATTCTATTTATTTATTTAATAATATTAATTTATTTATAATATTTTGAAGAATGTAGAAATTATATATTG
The DNA here is from genome assembly GCF_004379255.2 of Salvia splendens. NCBI lineage: Eukaryota > Viridiplantae > Streptophyta > Magnoliopsida > Lamiales > Lamiaceae > Salvia > Salvia splendens. The sequence continues at coordinate 22,674,391 of NC_056051.1, forward strand.
AAAAAAAATCCTATAACTGCAAGCAACATTGAGCTCGCAAAATAACCTGCCTCTGAGCACCAAAGCACGTACAGGTGCTCCCAAGTGCCGAGCTATTAAAGATGCTTGCAATTCCGAGCAAATACTGTTACTTGCACATTTTGTTGGGAAGAAACCAAACAATCTAAAACTTGCGGAAGCACAAACGGTGTTCTTTCTCTCTCAATTACATAAGTCGATAATTATTTCTAACACAATGTGGCACGATAACATCAACGACAAACAATGAATTTTACATGGAAAACCCTTTCGAAGCAAAAGGGAAAAACCACGGGACTTGAGAGTCCACTCAAAAGCTCCACTATAATATGTTTTTGCTACAAGATCAAATATCCAACCTCTACGACAAGTCATTTCAGCACAAAAAATATCCAAGCAAGCTTGGGTGTTTAGAATGCTCGCATAAGAGCGTTGACCAGTTGTCAAGCACACTTGGTGTTCGGAAATTAGAAGGTTGGTGCTCGCAGGTGCTCAGAACTTATTGTGACAAAGCAAATGCCAAGCATAAAGGTGCTCAATATATCTCATTTTACCCAACTCCAAACAATGTTTTTTGTTGTGCATAGTTAATGTCTCATCTAATTAATGGGCTAATGAATTTAATATTGTATTCAATTGCTAAGTAAACCTTGTTTAAATATTAATCTGTCTCGTCTATTTAATGGGCTAATCAAATTAATTAACATTATTGTAGCATGCAGAAACTATCAAAAATAGAAAGGCTGAAAATGGTGCACGTGTTTTTGTGATGAAGATATTACTTACTCCCTTTGTTCCGTAGTAGTGGAGACATTTCTTTCATATACGAAAAATAAAGTGAGAAATGAAAAAGGTAGAGAGATGAAGACAGAATAAAGTAAGAGAGAGTAAAGTAAGTGAGAATAAATGTGTTGACTTTAAAAAAAAAAGGAATGACTCCACTGCTATGGAATATATTAAAATGATAAAATAACTTCACTACGGAACAAAGGAACTAATATAATTGGAGATATTCTAGATTATGCTTAGCTGGTTAGCTAGTAGACACCGAAAATTATTGAAGTTGGATAAGTGCTTCACCAGTTTCTAAAATTAAAAATATTTTAGAAACTATTTATTTTTGGTATTATTGAAGTTGGATAAGTGCTTCATCAGTTTCTAAAATTAGAAACTATTTCTTTTTAGCATGTCTTCTAAAAATATAAATTTTTTATATTAGAAAATTTCTTTCAGACTCATTTTCCTCTAATTCATTTATCCTTTCATCTTTCTCCTACTTTACCGATTTTGCATAAAACTTGTACTATTTTAAAAAATTGTACTTTTGGAGAACAGGGGACGCGTTTATAATATTGCAGGTAAACATCTACGCATGCGAATATATTTATGAACTAAACTAAAATATCCATTCCAATTCAATAAAGTAAAATAATATGCATTCAAAATAAATAAATATTAACATTATCAAGTTAATAGTATCTTATATTAAAATAAATTAACTCTATACAGAGTGACAAACCCAGATTCCGGTAATGGAGGAGGCGAAATTTAACATTTTAAATATAATATAATTTAATCCGTCTCAACTAAGTTGGTATAAAACTTTTGGACACGAATATTAAGAAATTGTATTGAATAGATTAAATAAAAGGAAATAAATAGGAGAGGGAAAAAAGTCAATGAGATGAAGAAATAATAAAGTAGTTGATGAAATAAAGTAAGAGTGATTGGATATTTTGTTTTTTGTCAAAAAAGAAAATAACTCAACTTTATTGGGACGTCCAAAAAAAATACGACTCAACTTAGTTGGGACGAAGAGTATAAGTTTAATATTAAAATCAATAATATATTAATATTCAAATAATATTTTCGTTAATAAAATATAAACATGCATTAGTTTGTACATAAGTATTATTCATCTAAAAATCCAATACAATATCGATAACAAGTAAGTACTACTTTAGGACAAATAAAACAAACCCAATACAAAAAATAATTTTAAATTAAAAATAAATATAACAAAATATTACATGCAAACTAGTAAAAGTTTAGATTTCATGTACTACTAGTATTTAAAGAGTTTGTTTGATATTAAGAAAAACACGTGAATTGATAAAATAAAGAATGCAAAAAATATGTTTTTATTAAGGGTTGAAAAATAAACCTCCTAGTTAAAATCCTAATAATCAAATAATTAGACTATTATGACATGTATTGAAAATAAATACTCCCTTCGTCTTTTAATACGTGTCTTAAGTCTCACTTTGATCCGACACGAGTTTATGAAATGTAAATGAAAGTGAGTTGAAAAAGTTAGTAGTATATGGGTCTCACTTTTATATACTCCCTCCGTCATAAAAAAAATAGACAATATATGAAACGGCACGAGTTTTAATGCACAATTGGTAAATAAGAGAGAGATAGAAAGAAAAAATGATTGGAACATTGTTAGTAGATAATGAGACCGACTCACTAGAGAGAAAAAGTTTCATTATATAGAATTGGTCTATACATACAGTACTATATTAAACAATTAAGTTATTTTAAAAACTATAACAAATAATAATATAATTTTATAACGAAAAAAAATTCTGTCAAAAATCCTATAAATCATGCACACAAAAAAACCAAGAAGTCACGTAATCACATTCAAATTGAAGCACTCGACGATGGAAACCCTACTTTCCTCAACCCTTCCAAATTCTCTTCCATTTTCCGACGCTTCATTCGTGGGCAAAGCAAAGCACCGCCGCCAAACAATAATCCCAACGCCAACACGAACCACCGCGCGCGCATCCTCAATCCAAAGGCAAAACCCATCTCTCCACGAAAAAATCTTCAAGCCATTGCATAATCTCTTATCCACCTTCCCCACCAAGAATCTCCCTCCTCATCTCGACCCAAACCGCTTCCTCTCCGGCAACTTCTCCCCCGCCCCGGAGCTCCCTCCCACCCCCTGCCATGTCGAAATCGGCCCCCTCCCCCCGTGCCTCGACGGCGCCTACATCCAAAACGGCCCCAACCCTCAGTTTACCCCTCTCCCTCCCTACTACTACACCGACGGCGACGGAATGCTCCACTCCCTCAAAATCTCCGGCGGCGCCGCCACCTTCTGCAGCCGCTTCGTCAAAACCTTCAAATACAAAACCGAGCGGGACCTTGGCTACCCCGTCCTCCCCAACGCCGTCGCCTTCTTCATCAGTAGCCTCAGAGCTTCAATGCTGCTCACGGCCGCCAGATTTATGTCGTTCCAATTTCGCAGACGGCATCGGCCCCGCCAACACGGGCTTAGCTCTCGTCGGCGGACGCCTCGTCGCCCTAGCCGAAACCGATCTCCCCTACAAAATCAAAATCACGCCGGACGGAGACATCGAAACCGTCGGCCGCCACCAATTCGGCGGCGGCGGAGAGCGTTTCCTCACCATGACCGCTCATCCGAAAACCGATCCAGAAACCGGAGAGACCTTCGCCTTCCGTTACTTCGTAACCGCTCCCTTCCTCACATTTTTCCGGTTCGATTCCGGCGGAATTAAACACGCCGATGTCGACATTTTCTCCATGAACTCCGCTTCATTAGTCCACGATTTCGCAATCACGAAAAATTTCGCGGTGTTTCCAGATCCGCAGATCGTGATCGATCCTCTGAGGATTTTGATCGGGAAACCGATTATGGGGGCGGAATTGGGGAAAACGCCGAGGCTGGGAGTGATTCCGAGGTATGCGGTGGATGAGAAGGAGATGTATTGGATGGAAGCGCCGGGGTTGAACATCGTGCACACGGTGAACGCGTGGGAGGAAGACGGCGGCGATAAAATAGTGGTGGTGGCGTCGAATGTGTTGTGCGTTGATCGCGCTTTAAGTGATTTGGATCAGATAAATTTGGAGAAGATAGTGATAGACGCTGCGGAGAAGAAGATCGTTGGGAGATATCGTGTTTCTAGAAGGAATCTCGACTTTGGCGCCATTAATGCTCGATATACCGGGAAGAAGAATAGGTTTGTTCTTTCCAAGTATACTCAGTACACTAAAAATAGTCTTTTAGTCGTCCACTACAATTAATATTTAATTTTGTAGTACTAGTTTTTATTTTAGATGAACCTCATTTTCTATTAACAAAACTTCAATAAGTTTTTCAGCTATCTTTCTCTTATTAAGTTTTTCATCTATCTTTCTCTTATTTAAAATTTTTGTATTAAAACTCTTGTCATCCATTACTAAAATAAATTTCATATGAAATCATGAAATATGACCAAAGTCTGATTTTATCCGCACTTTTCAGAATTTGAATGACAAATTAAATGTTTAAAAAATTCTCAATTGTCTCATGTTAACCTTTTGGGATGACAAATTGATGCATATATGTAAAATTTTGGTATATCGACGAATAGTGACGTATATGTGTAGTAATGTAACGAATGTGGACGAGTAAACGATGTCATTTTGAGCCTAAAAATTAAATAAAACAAATTTGGTCAAACGTAAAAACTGAGAATATTTGAAATTAACTGATTTGACATTCAAAATTTTAAAAATGTGGGACAAAATCAGGATTTCATCCCGCTTTGTGATGGTATAGGCATGCAAGAAACCCCTTAATTCCGGCGGCGTTTATTTTAGGAAACCATCATTCTAATTAATAATTTAAATTGAGTGACTAAAATGAACTAATTAGAATTTATTAACGCAGGTATGTTTATGCGGCGGTGCTTGAAAGCATGCCTAAAATGGTAGGTTTGGTGAAGCTAGATCTGTCGCTATCGGACTCATCGGAGGATTGTGCGGTGGCGAGCCGCATGTACGGGCCGGGGTGCTATGGAAGCGAGCCGGTTTTCGTGGCGAGGGAGGGTGCGGAGGAGGAGGACGATGGATACTTGGTGGCGTACGTGAATAATGAGAAGACTGAAGAATCGCATTTTGAGGTGATGGATGCTAAGTCACCGACGCTTGAAACGGTTGCAGCTGTTAAGCTGCCTCGTAGAGTGCCTCAAGGCTTCCATTCTATCTTCGTCAAGCAAAGTGACCTCCTCAAAATGTGAGGGTTTACTTCAATAATTAATTTTACACTTACTGATACTATATGTGAAACTACTTTATTGTAATGAACAATATAGAAAGAATGTATGTTTGTCCCAACTCGTTAAAACAAATAAAGAGTTGGATTGATCAAGGGTAGATCTTGTAGCAAGAGAATTGATACTCTTAGGGTGGGTCGGTTGCAAAACTGTCATACGTTATGACATACCGAAAATGCAGTATGAGTAAAAACCATATCTTAATTTTATCGAAAGTTTCAGTATTGCACATTTTCAGTATGGTCAATTTCAATACCGTTACTATACCGCCTTTTCGGTATGTCGTATCAAAATTCAGTATTCCAAAATTTATGGCATATCGGTTCAGTACAGTACATCATAGTATTGGTATACCATTATATTAAAAACATATTCAATGCTTATAGTTTCTTTGTGATGTCAGTATATACACGACATACCGTAATTCCGATATATATTGAAATTTTGGTATGTCATGGTATACCGGACTGTATAAAAATTTATATCATTATCGTATCGAAATATTTCTGTGAAGGATCATACCGTACTAAAAATTTGATTTTTTTTATATCTTTTTAATACAATTAGTCCAGTATCGATATTTTTACACTCTGCTTCCGCCAAGAAAAGTATGTATTTTTTCAAAATAAAAAACACTAAAAGCAAAACACTCGTCGCACCTACCTAATTAAATCTAGTATCTTAATTAATGTCATCCGAAACCTGTGTTGTTAGGCCATCCGCAACGATGTCTCTTATCTGTCTCTTAATCATCTCATCTCTTAACTATTCATGGGCTCCACTGTACTTTTCACTCCATCTCTTAACTAGGAGACAACACCTGCAACCCCCATCTTTTATCCGTCTCTTAACCATCTCATCCCTTAACTATTCATTCAATTTCATTTTTTATTTTTATTTCCAACAAATTCAATTAATAAAAACACACTTCATTAAATAAAATAAAATTACAACTTAAAATCCTAAAAATAAATACATAATTAAATTCGTGGCAAATCATCCCCCAAAGGCGGTGGCGGTGCACTCAAGCTACCTTGAGGCGGAATACCAATTTGTCTTGTCATATACTCAATTCCGGCAAGATGGGATTGATATTGTGGAGGCGTCATGCGGGAAGTGTCCGCCATCGTGGCGGTTAAGTACATGGGCAATAGGGTGTTCGAGCCAGAGACCGAGCCCGAGCTCGAGCTCGCCTGGCTTGATTCGCCTCGGCCCCTCCTCCCTCTCGCCGCCTTCACCGCCTTGGTCCCTTGCGGCCGACGGCGCCCACTGGAGGAGCCCCCTGCATCGGTGGACGTGCCCTCAACCTCTTGTGAGGCGCTTCCTGACCCGCCCTCACTAGACGAGTATTGGCCACCCGCCGTGTGCTTCGTGCGCTTCGAGCTTGAGCCATGGCTGGACTGGACACCGCCGACCCACCTTTCGACGTCTTTGACGGCCTCCCAAACATCGACATGTTTGAATTCTTTGTCGTTGTCGTCGAAATAGACTAGCAAAGCCGATCTCAGAATGTCGGCTCTAGTGGTTCCGCTTTGGTAATGAGCCGCTTCATTCTTGTAGATGTCGTAGAATTTTTTGACCTCTCTGTCGACTCGGTCAAAGTGACTTCGGAGCATCTTCAATGTGTGGCGGCAGGACCCATTCGGCTTAATCTCGTTGTAGGCCTCGGTGACCTTTTCCCAAAAGCACTTCCGGGATTGTTGATTCCCGACGATGGGATCGTACGAGACGCTGATCCAGGCGTTGTACAGAGACATCGTGTCCTTGCGGCTGTACGGATGACGGCCTACATCCTCCTCCTCCTCGGCCGACTCCTCCTCTTCCTCCACGGCGTCAAATGCCCTGGAGCTTCCACCACCTCGTCCTCCTTCCGGATTAGGTTCATCCGGATAATCCTCCCTAATTTGGGATAATCCTTGCGAATACCTCGGGCCAGAGGGACGAGCGTATGCATCCACATCAAAATGGGGTGGTTGGTACCCCGCTGGCGTCGACGAGCCTTGGGTGCCCGGCGTCGACGAACCGGAACCACCCAAGACATTGTACATGCCCCCCAGTCGCCAAATGCGTTGATGTCAAACCCGTCGGAGCCGCCGGTGTTTTCGTCGCCGGACATTTTGTGATGAAAATTGGAGAGAAAATGGAGATGATTTGGGAAGGAAAGATGTGTGTTTGTGTGTGTAATGAGGATGGAATATGAGTATTTATAGAGTAAAAAAAGAAAGAAAAAACGGTCGAAAATGGTAATATTACCGTTTGATTTTTAATTTTTTTTTATTAAATTTGAATTTTTTTTTTAAAGTAATTTATTACGTCAGCGTGACGAAGCCCACTCGCGGGCCGGCGAGTGGGCGTCACGTGTGGCGCCAGCGCGCGTCACGTCGCGCGGACGCGTGGCGAGATGGCGCGCCATCCGTCTCGGTGGGACGGGCGTCTCGGCGAGACCGGGACGAGACGGGACGCTGCAACGCGTCTCGCTGCCGTCTCGTGTCGGAGGGTCTAGACACGAAACACCCGCGCGACGCATTGCGGGTGCTCTTATAAACGTAACTCATGACTGGTTGATTGTTACCTAACTAATTTTTACGGAATATGAATGCGGTAACATGAGATGTGTCTTGATTAACTTTTTGTGAGTACGTACCTGTTTTTTTTGTCAAATGTAGTACTCAAACTACTCATTTTTTTCCCTCATATAAATTAATTTTAGTGGCTTAACCTTGACGGACTGCAAAAACTGGTGACCATTTATTGAAGTATTAATTAAATAACCCAATTAGTTATTCATGTGGTTGAGAAGATAATCCTACCAGGGACGGATCTACAGTATTGTGTGAAGGGGCATTTATTGAAGTATTAATTAAATAACCCAATTAGTTATTCATGTGATTGAGAAGATAATCCTACCATGGACGGATCTATAGTATTGTGTGAAGGGGCAAATGCCCGCCTAATTGTTCCTAATTGTTCTTACAGCATGTAATGTTTATGATACTTAAATATATACATATTCAACTAAGAGGGAATATCTTTTTATGTCCACAAACTTTGTCAAAATATCATTTTAAGTCCGTGAACTTTGAAAATATCATTTTAGGTCCTTCAACTATAAGTTAATATCATTCTAAGTACATTTTTACTATTTCCAAGTTTTTCTGAACGAAAATACCCTCAATACCTTGAAGGGTATATATTTTTAATAAACTTATCATACTCATATTTTTTTATGAATATCTTTACTATATATTTTTTATGAATTTCTAAATATAATTTAACCTTCAATATTATCATTTAATTTTGTGACATGCAAGATATGTTCCTTATTCAACTTTTTGTAATTAAAGAATTTCAAAATATTTTTAAGATATGTATACTCGTAAAATTAATGTCCCAGTCAATAGACAATACTTGAATACTGATATATTGATATTATTTTTAAATAATATATTAATATTACTGTGACATTAGTTTTACGAGTATACATATCTTAAAAATATTTTGAAATTCTTTAATTATAAAAAGTTGAATAAGGAACATTTCTTGCATGTCACAAAATTAAGTGATAATATTGAAGGCCAAATTATATTTAGAAAATTCGTTAAAAAATATGAGTATGTGATAAATTAATTAAAAATATATATCCTTCAAGGTATTGAGGGTATTTTCATCCATAAAAACTTTGAAATAGTAACAAAGTACTTCGAATGATATTAACTCATAGTTGACGGACCTCAAATGATATTTTCAAAGTTCACGGACCTAAAATGATATTTTGATAAAGTTCGTGGACCAAAAAAGATGTTCCCTCTTCAACTAATTGCCCCCTATTTAGAAAAAATATTTTTCTACTTGCCCCACTCCTAACATACGTAGGGTCACCTCCTCTAAAATAATATATATATATATATATATATATATATATATATATATATATATATATATATATATATATATATATATATATAGGGTAGTGATCAATGTATAACTAATCTTAAGTGTATAACTAGAGAACAAATCTCAGCCACACATCTTAATGGAACAAATATTATTTATTTTAATTATAGAAAATATGCTGAGGGTAATTTTGGAAATTACTTTCTGAATTAAAACATGCGATCAAATTACGCGAAATCTTCCAAATCTGCGATCCTTTCTTCTTCCAAATCGTAATTCTGAGCTGGGGGTGGCGCCGGAGAGGATACTGGCGGCGGTGGGGGAGCTGGCAAAGGCGATCGGGGCGGAGGGGCTGTTGGCGGATTCAATCGTCGCGCCAATGCTGAAAAAACCCCAAATCAAAACCTACCTCTACGTCGGACTCACCGGAATCAGCGTCGGCGGGTAAGGAGACGTAACGATGAGCTGCCGTAGAAGAGAAGCGGAGTTTCGGAACAAGAGCGGGGCGCGGTGGCTGTAGGCTCTAAGATTCGTCTTCGATATAGTTAGTTTCCGTCTACGTTTAATGTTACTGATGTATCTTGTGATTTTACTTCACTCTTGTTTACAAAACATCACTCTTGTTCTGATTTTACTTCACTCTTGTTCACAAAACACATCACTCTTGTTCTGATTTCACTTCACTCTTGTTCACAAAACACATCACTCTTGTTCTGATTTCACTTCACTCTTGTTCACAAAACACATCACTCTTGTTCTGATTTCACTTCACTCTTGTTCTGATTTTACTTCACTCTTGTTCACAAAACACATCACTCTTGTTCTGATTTCACTTCACTCTTGTTCACAAAACACACCACTCTTGTTCTGATTTCACTTCACTCTTGTTCACAAAACACATCACTCTTGTTCTGATTTCACTTCACTCTTGTTCTGATTTTACTTCACTCTTGTTCACAAAACACATCACTCTTGTTCTGATTTCACTTCACTCTTGTTCACAAAACACATCACTCTTGTTCTGATTTCACTTCACTCTTGTTCACAAAACACATCACTCTTGTTCTGATTTCACTCCACTCTTGTTCTGATTTTACTTCACTCTTGTTCACAAAACACATCACTCTTGTTCTGATTTCACTTCACTCTTGTTCACAAAACACATCACTCTTGTTCTGATTTCACTTCACTCTTGTTCACAAAACACATCACTCTTGTTCTGATTTCACTTCACTCTTGTTCACAAAACACATCACTCTTGTTCTGATTTCACTTCACTCTTGTTCTGATTTTACTTCACTCTTGTTCACAAAACACATCACTCTTGTTCTGATTTTACTTCACTCTTGTTTACAAAACACATCACTCTTAGCATGATTTTACTTCACTCTTCACTCTTAGCATGATTATTTTTGGGACAATTCAACATTGATATTATAATTAGATCAGAGCAAGAAGAAACAGAAAGGGGCTACATCTGAAATGCATAGCTAAAATCTCACAAAATTCAAATACTACACTACATCCCATCATAAAAATTGCAACGATAGCTTATCACCTAATGTTAATTCCCTAATTAAAGGAAATCAAAACTAAGAAAAACAGAAGATAAATTGGGAAATGCAGGCTAAATTATATCATAGATCTGTGTGTTCCCGCTCGGGGTCAGATGCCACGATCATGTGCGACAAGATGTCGTAGAGCGGCCCGCCCTTGGCCATCGCCTCCTTCTTCTCCTTGATCACCGCGATGAGCTCCTTCCGGAGCGCCGCCGCCGCCTTGTTGACGGTGGCGGTGTTGTTGGCGACACCGATGCAGATTCCTTCGTCGGGGAAAGAGAGTCACTTGAATCGCGAAAATATTGATAATTTCCAATCGAATTCCTCTTCAATCGGACGAATCGGCGGTAGGAGAGCTGAGAACTATTTTGCAGAAGAAGGAAGAGGAGGAGAAGAGAAGAATGCGGTTTCTTTTTCAAATGCCAATGATGTAATCTAATTTTGGATGTGCAATGACCATTATACCCCCGCCTTATTATTGTGGAGTAAATTTGTGATTGAGGGAACTAATATCTCATTAAATTCAAAAATTAATACTAGCCCTTGATTTTTTTGATCTTGTGGCTATTATTTGTTCTCTAGTTATATGGTTAAGAGGTGTTTGCCATAGATCATGACCCTATATATATATATATATATATATATATTATTTTAATATTTATTTATTTGTATGTTAATATTTTTGCCCCTCCTATTATAATTTCCTGGCTCCGTCCCGTCCCTGAATCCTACACTAGTTAAACAACATGCTCAACTTTGTAATTGGCTATTTCGATTTTTCCCGATTTAGTTAGTAATACTACAATTATCTTTATCAAGATAAAAGAAAATAGCAGTACTCCATATCATAATTACATGTTTTGGAGCACTAACGAATAAGTAATGTTCAACGTCACTGTTACATATATTAGTTTCAATTTTGATTATATGAGGAGAGTAATTAATAAAAATAAGTACTTATTAAACAACATGACAACAATACAGACATTATATATATTGGAATATATAAGATATATGTTGGCGGAGTAATTTAGTTTGGAGGAAATATTTGAAAGGAGAATGGGTGGAATATATGGGAAATGGTTTAGGAGAGGTTATATGGGAAAACTAAGGACACTTTATTTTTCAAACTCTCTCAAGTTCTCAACTCATTCAACTTGTTAAAATGGTACAACTATGCCATATTTATAGGCATTCATTTCATATTCTAGAATTCTCTACTAGATTCTTTAATATTTTATATGTGGATTTTTCTCCATAAAAATCTAGATATTTTACTACATTCTAGAGAACTCTACTAAAAATATCTAGATATTTCTCCTACTTAATTATTTTATATTTTAAATATCTATATTCTAGAGAATTCTATCTCTAGTTAATTCTACCAAAATATCTAGATATTTTTACCCTCAATTCTAGATAATTCTACATAATATCTAGATATTTACAAAATCAAGTTTATATTTTAATATTCCAACATCCACCTTAAACTTGATTTGTCATTCCGAGCAACATCCTGATCTTGATAAAGTCATCGTTTTTTAGGGGCTTTGTGAAAATATCGGCAACTTGATCATGTGATTTCACATACTCGACTTGAATCTCCTAATTTGCAACGCATTCTCTGATGTAGGGGTAGCGGGTGTCAATGTGTTTGCTTCGGTTGTGGAACACTGGATTTTTGGATAGCGCAATGGCCGACTTGTTATCCACACAAATAGTTGTTGGCTCCTTATGTGGCCACCCGAGCTCCGATAATAAACTCCTGAGCCAAATTGCATGATAAACACTAAAGGTGGCAGCCACATATTCGGCTTCGCAGGTTGATAATGTGACAATGGGCTGCTTTTTAGACATCCAAGTGAAGGTAGTGTCTCCCATATAGAACACATATCCACTTATACTTTTTCGGTCATCAGTGTCTCCGGCCCAATCACTATCACTGTAGCCAACAAGTTTATAATCTTTAGCAGCTGAATATAATAGGCCATAGTCGATCGTACCTTTGAGATATCGGAGTATTCTCTTAGCTTCCTTGAAGTGAGTAGTGGTTGGATTCTCCATCTAGCGACTTACGAGCCCTGTAGCGTACAATATTTCCGATCTTGTGCAAGTTAAGTACCGTAGGCTTCCAACCAAGCTCTTGTATAGTGTCAGATCCACCTTTTCCTCTTTATCGTTCTTTGATAGCTTGACCCCGCATTCCACCGGTGTATTGATTGGTTTGCAATCCTCCATTTTGAACTTCTTCGGGATCTCCTTTGCATAGTGTTCTTGTGTGATGAATATTCCATCTTCGTGTTGCTTTACCTCCACTCCGAGGTAGTATGCCATCAGCCCAATGTCTGCCATCTCGAATTCTTTAGTCATGGCCTTCTTGAATTCCTTGAACATGCTTGGATTGTTTCCTGTGAAAATGAGATCATCCACATACAAGCACACTATTAAGATATCATTTCCTTTACTTTTCACATAGAGCGCATGCTCATGTGGGCATTTGGTGAATCTGTTATCTTCAAGATATTTATCGATCCTGGTATTCCATGCTCTCGGTGCTTGCTTTAGCCCGTATAGGGCTTTCTTCAACCTCAAAACTTTGTCTTCTTGGCCATTCACCACATAGCCATCAGGCTGCTTGATGTAAACTTCTTTATCAAGAAATCCATTCAAGAAAGCCGACTTCACATCCATTTGATATATCTTCCATCTATTTTGGGCTGCAAGAGAGAGTATTAGTATAATAGTTTCTAACTGAGCTACAGGAGCAAATACCTCGTCATAGTCGATTCCAGCTCTTTGGCTATATCCTTTGGCGACGAGGCTAGCTTTATATCTTTCAACTTCACCGTTGGAATTCTTCTTGATTTTATACACCCACTTGACTCCAATGGCCTTGTGTCCTTTTGGTAGTGTCACCAGCTCCCACGTGTCATTATTCTCGATGGATTTGATCTCTTCATCCATCGCGACTCGCCAATTTTCACTTGTCGTAGCTTCTTTAAAGCTAACTGGTTCACAATCAGCAAATAGGCAAAATAAGGTGAGATCTTCTACCCTTTCGGTGTCTTCATACACTCCATCCAAACTTCGTGTGCGTTCTGTGGCTCTTTCATTCAAGAAAGATGGTGGTGAGCTTCTGACAGCTGATGTAGGAGATGTAGGTGAAGTTGTTTGTTCTTGTTGTTCCTCTCCCGTCTGCTCGCTTGTTCTTTGATCTCCAAATGTAGGTACGAAGGTGAAGTCATTGTCCGAGCTTAAATCCCATACTCCTTTGGGAATGGCAGCTGAAGTGCTTCCCAACTAAGCATCCTTCACAGAGTTGATCGGGGTGCTTGATGGGCGGTAATCATCGTACCATTTCTTTATTTGATAGCAATTTTAAGCTACCAAAATTCTAGTGCCCAAATCGAAGATGCCATAGCCAAGACTTATCTTTATAACATGCTTGAAGACACTTAACCACATCATTTTGAACATTTAATAAAAGCATTCTATTCTTGGACATTGGCACCTTGGCGATTAAATCATTTTTTGCTATCTCTTATTGAAAGGCTATAACCTTTCTCTAAGAGTTGTCCAAGACCCAGTATATTATTTCTCATATCGGGCACGTAATATACGTTAGAAATGAAGTCATGAGCTCCATGCTTTAGAAGAATTAGAATCTTGCATTTTCCTTTACCTGGAATTTTAGATTCATCACCAAAGGAGACATTGCCACTTACTGATTCATCAAGTTCCACGAACATGCTCCTGTTCCCGCACATATGGTTGCTCGCTCCTGTGTTGAGCTACCACATATCATCTTTTCTTCCAGCTTCTCCTTTATAAGCTAGAAGAACACATCCATTTTCTTCATTCGTATTCTCCACATAATTGGCCTTCTCTTCAACTTTTGATTTTGTGTCTCTGCATTCGGAAGCATAGTACCCATATCTATGACAATTATAACACTTTATTGAAGATTTATCGTACCTCAATTGTGGGTTGCTCCTTCCTCGTCCTATACTTGGGGACTCATTTCTTTCTTCATTGTTTGCAAAATATCCCTGACCACGTCCACGAGCATATCCTCGACCACGACCACGATCTTGTCTTTGTCCGCGACCTCTTTCTTGTCGACAACCACCATTGCCCGAACTTTCTTCTTTCTCCTTTGGGCTTACTTGCAACTTTAAAAGTTGTTCTACAATTTCTTGTTTCTTCTTTTGTTTCTCCTCATATGCTTGTAGCGAACCCAATAAGTGATCGATAGTCATTTCCTCCAAATCTTTTGTTTCTTCTATTGTAACTACTATGTGCTCAAAATTAGGGGTTAGAGAGCGCAATATTTTCTCCATGATTCTAACATCCTCCAATTTTTCACCATTTCTTTTCATTTGATTTGATACTGCCAAGACTCTTGAAAAATAATCCGAAATTGATTCGGACTCTTTCATATGTAAAGACTCAAATTCTCTTCTTAAAGTTTGGAGACGTACCTTCTTTACTCGCTCCGCACCAACACTCGAGATTTGGAGCTTCTTCCACGCTTCTTTGGCGGTGCTTGCACTTGAGATCTTCTCGAAATCGTCATCCCCTAGAGCTTGGTAGATGAGATAGAGAGCTTTCTTGTCTCTCTTTCTCGCATCTCGCAACCTATCCCTTTGTTGTTGGGATAGACTGGTCTCGTCTTGCAGCTCCTCTTAGCCACTCTCCACGATCTCCCAAACATCGTGGGCTCCCAATAACGTTTTCATTTTGATACTCCAATTATCGAAACTGCTCTTATTGAGCATGAGGACTTGGAACGATGACAAGTTAGCCATACTATAGGTAGGAACTTATGGCTCTGATACCACTTTGTTGGAATATATAAGATATATGTTGGAGGAGTAATTTAGTTTGGAGGAAATATTTGAGAGGAGAATGAGTGGAATATATGGGAAATGGTTTAGGAGAGGTAATATGGGAAAACTAAGGACACTTTATTTTTCAAACTTTCTCAAGTTCTCAACTCATTCAACTTGTTAAAATGGTACAACTATGCCATATTTATAGGCATTCATTTCATATTCTAGAATTCTCTACTAGATTCTTTAATATTTTATATCTAGATTTTTCTCCATAAAAATCTAGATATTTTACTACATTCTAGGGAACTCTACTAAAAATATCTAGATATTTCTCTACTTAATTATTTTATATTTTAAATATCTATATTCTAGATATTCTATCTCTAGTTAATTCTACCAAAATATCTAGATATTTTTACCCTTAATTTTAGATAATTCTACATAATATCTAGATATTTGTATAATATCTAGATATTTACAAAATCAAGTTTATATTTTAATATTCCAACAATATATGTTCCAGGGTGTCGAAACGGGTATCCGAACCCGAAGAGTTCAATATTATACTACCCAATCTCGACCCGTATGTTTATAGGGTATCCCGATACCCGCATCGGGTATCCCGGGTACCCAAACCAGTTGGCTGTAATTTTACATGTTTGTAATTTCAGAATAAATTTTGGGATTGTTGCTACACTATGATATCATATTTGTGTTTTATACTTTGTCGTGTTTGCATAGTTTTCAACTATTAAATATGCACAAATGTGGTAATTTCTAATCTCTTACTTACTGATAATATGATTAGAATGGAAAAAACAAATGAAATACTAACCTAAACAAAAGAAATACTCACCTTAATTGGAAGACAAGTCAGAGAGGAGATACAATATAAAAGTAATAAAGTTTATCGGTCAATATATATTTGAAACTAATTAACTAAAATATTGAAAACCCTAATTAACCATAAAAATACCGGGCATTATCGGGATTATCGGGTATACCCATACCAACAAAACTTTAAAACACAATACCTGATCCCGCCTCGTTTCCCGCTATCACCAGGTAGTGGGTACCCGATACCCGATGGGTATCAGGTCGGGACGGGAATACCTGTTACCCGCAACCCGTTTCGACACCCCTACCCAAAATCATGACATATGATATAATATAAACTTGTAAATAAATTAATACTACTATAAAATAAGCATTCTAAAGAAAAACTTGGATCTTTTCTAAAATAACACAAGATTATTATTGAAATATTTGATAAATTATTATACACTGATCAATCTAATTATTCCCAAAGAAGAAAACCCTCTTTACAAGAACAGTTCTCTAAATGGATGCCATTAACTCTTGCTGACCACTTTGATTCCAAAATGGGGTTTTCATTTGGCCAATCTACAAATGCATCAAACTCTTTTTCTTATTTCCCCATTGTAGAAAGCAACTTAGTTTCTTTTCCACAGAGCCTTTGCAAATCTCATACACAAATTCATCGTATTGGTAAAGGGTACGGCTATTAAGATTTTCATCACCAAACTTACAATGCACATCTAATCCTTTGGCATTGATAGGAAGTGTGTCTTGGATAAAAATTCTTTGTCGTTGTGAGACTTCACATGCACTCAAAACTTCTTGAGGAATGAGAGCAATGAGTAAAAGAGAGAGAAAGAGGGTTTGTATCATGGTGTTTTTCATTTTCGTTTTACAAGATTAATGTGTGGACAATATTGTCGAGTTATTTTATAGGCCTATTACAAGATATCACAATTAATAATGGACGCAATTTGGTTTAATATTGGTTTAACTTTAGATACTATAAGAACGTGGTCCACTGAAAAAAATATTCACGTAGTGTTCTCATATTGAAAATGTTTTAATTTCTTATAAATAGATGGATTTGCATTTAATTATCAAATATATAATCGCACCATGGCTTTATGCATGGGAATATATATAGGCAATAAATTTACCTATTACTATTGCAGCAATTTACCTATTACTATGATTATATTTAATCCTGCAATAGATTAATTATTTTTACATGCACTTCAAGTCAAATTTGATATTGTAAATAAATACTTCTCCGTCCCACTTTAAATGGAGCATTTCCTTTTTGGCACATGATTTATGTACTGTTATTTTGTGAGTTAAGTTGAGAGAATAAAGTAAGATAGGCGAAAAAGTAAAGTGAGTGATGTTGCTATTTTTAGAAATGTGTCATTTAGTTAAAATGGGACGGAGTGAGTATTATAGATAAGAAACTAATTGCATTTGTAGTTAAGGTACGTAATTTTTTTTTGAAGTGTAACGGATATTTTATTAATTTAAAGATATTTTGAATTATTGTACTTGTTAATTATTTCATTAATTTTTTAGAGATTTTGAAAGTTGTTAAGGATCAAGTAATAAAAATATTCCTCCTCTTCACAAAAAATATAATATTTGGATATAGTTATTAAGGATGAAGATAATTTTGGTATTTTGGTAGTAGTACGAAAAGATGAGCTTTAAATATACATACAAGAAAACAAGAGCCAACTCAAGAATTCACTCATTCACCTTGTATTCACTCTATACAACACACTTGTAATGCAAGTTCACAAGCCAAAATGAACATGGCATATGTAATAATAAAGCAACCATTTTTCACAAAATATTCTATCAACACCCCTGCCTTAGAAATTCACCATTGAAGTGGCTGTCAAAGATGAATTTGGTCAAGTTCAATGCTCTGTTTATTCATCTGATACACAGTATCTCTCCCACAAACTAACTCCACTCGATCGAGCATTGCTTCACGAGGTTTCAAGCCGGCAGTCCTCATTTCATAAAGAGTTCTAACCGCCTTGACACAGAGGCCATGCTGCATATAGTTCGCCAACATTGCATTGTAACATGCACTATTCCTCTTACTACGACCAAACTCGAACGCCCTTGTTGCGTCGCTCAGGGCACCGCATTTTCCATACAAATCCACCAATGCACACTGCACAAAGCTGTCGGAATCTAGTCCTAGTTTCATTGCATTCGCATGGACTTGTCGACCGTACCTAATAGCACCCATCCTCCTGCAGAGAAAATCGGATTTCTAGGCTAGTTTGCCTTTAAAATAACGTAAATGTACCCATTTTGTTATCTATTCCATAAATAGGAAAAACGTCAGTCTCGTTGGCGTGTTTTAAGTGAAAACGCCACCCGTATTGGCGTTTTACAACGTATGTGTCGTCGTATTGCACGTACGTTGAAAAACGCCGACGTGGTTGGCGTTTGAACTAAAAACGCCAATCGCACTGGCGTGTTATGAAAAACGCCAATTCGGGTGGCGTTTTTCATGTTGCCTTCCGCCGTGAAAAAAGGCCAAAAATTCTCCCAAGTTATACACGCCAGTGGGATTGGCGTTTTTCGTCAAAAACGCCAATCCCACTGGCATTTTTAAGTGAATTTTGAGTTAAAACGAAATGCACCCCAAGTGTTTGATGAAATGCCTCAAAGAGGATTCTGTCCTTGTCCTTTACATAGCATACCAAGTGTTTGATGGAATGTTTAAGTGAGCTCCAGCCAGCTTTTTACATCCTAAACTTCGATGAAAACGCCAATCCCACTGGCGTTTTTTGAAACACGCCATTTGGTATCCTTTTCAAAATCAGCTCTGATTTTTCAATTTAATCATTATTTTGTTATTCGCTAATTTTACATAAAATAGAAAAGAAGTTTCTACTGTCAAATTAATAATCATATTTAGACGTCTCCAAACCGAACCGGCCCGGATGAACCGGCCCGGAACCGTCGCCGGCGGTTCCGAACCGGAACCGGAACCGTCACCGGCGGTTCGAACCGGCACCGGAACCGCCGGAACCGCCGGGCCGGTTCCGGTTCCTCATTTTATGCAAACCGTAACCGGCGGGTCGGAACCGCCGGTTCCGGCGAAACCGGCGGTTCGGCGGTTTCCGACACAATTTCAGGCCTACTCCCTAGCCTTTTCACAATTTCAGGGTTAAACCGGCGGTTCCGGGCCTAAACCGGCGGTTACGGGCCTAAACCGGCGGTTTCCCACCGCAATTTTCAAAATTTGAAAATTCAAACGGTCCGTAAACCGCCGGTTCCACCGAAAACCGGCGGTTTCGGCGGCGAACCGGCGGTTTCGGCGTTATTTTTCAAAATTTGATTTTTTTTTTTTTAAATTTTTAATCACAATTTTCCCCTATAAATACCCCCTCCTCTTCCATTTCTACTCACCCCATTCTTGTGTTAATAAGAATTTCTCTCTCAATCTCAATTTCTCTATTCTCCATCCTCATTCTCTCAAGTTGTGTACGTTGTTTGCGCTCATAATTTACTCACGTTGTTCTTGTTCACGTTATCATATAGTCATATTCACATAAACACTACTATCTATTCTCTACTTCCAATTTCCATAATATCATGTCTTCATCTCGTCGTGGTGGTGATCGGGGCAAGGGCATTGCTCAAGATCAAAGTGACTCTCGGCGTCGTCGTGCCCCTTCTAGAGCACAAGTTGCGGAGGAGGTGGGAAGGCGAGCCGCTCTTCGATTACAAGTAAGTTCTAAACTTCTAAATTAAATGTTTTACTATGTTAATATGTTATAATAAGTCTTTAATTTGAGAGCACCATTTGGTATACTTGCTCGGAAAAAGATTATGTGCGGACTACCGCCTTTTCTTATATCCTTGTGCAATATGGCCTATTGTGGAATGCCTCAGCGTGGTCCTTCCTTTGATTTATATGTTAGTATGTTTTAATATGTTATATGATAAGTCTTTAATTTGAGAGCACCATTTGGTATACTTGCTCGGAAAAAGATTATGTGCGGACTACCGCCTTTTCTTATATGCTTGTGCAAGATGGCCTATTGTGGAATGCCTCAGCATGGTCCTTCCTTCGATTTATATGTTAGTATGTTTTAATATGTTTTAGTACGTTTTAATATGTTAATATGTTTTAATATGTTTTAATATGTTTTAGTAAGTTTTATATGTTTTAATATGTTTTAGTAAGTTTTAATATGTTAGTATGTTTTAATATGTTTTAATATGTTATAATATGTTAGTATGTTTTAATATGTTAGTATGTTTTAATATGTTAGTATGTTTTAATATGTTTTAATATGTTATAATATGTTAGTATGTTTTAATATGTTTTAGTAAGTTTTAGTAAGTTTTATATGTTTTAATATGTTTTAGTAAGTTTTAATATGTTAGTATGTTTTAATATGTTTTAATATGTTAGTATGTTTTAATATGTTTTAATATGTTTTAGTAAGTTTATATGTTTTAATATGTTTTAGTAAGTTTTAATATGTTAGTATGTTTTAGTATGTTTTAATATGTTAGTATGTTTTAATATGTTTTAATATGTTATAATATGTTAGTATGTTTTAATATGTTAGTATGTTTTAATATGTTTTAATATGTTATAATATGTTAGTATGTTTTAATATGTTTTAGTAAGTTTTAGTAAGTTTTATATGTTTTAATATGTTTTAGTAAGTTTTAATATGTTAGTACGTTTTAATATGTTTTAATATGTTAGTATGTTTTAATATGTTTTAATATGTTAGTATGTTTTAATATGTTTTAGTAAGTTTTATATGTTTTAATATGTTTTAGTAAGTTTTAATATGTTAGTATGTTTTAGTATGTTTTAATATGTTAGTATGTTATAATATGTTAGTATTATATGTTTTAATGTGTATAATTCTCGTAGGAGGAAGAAGATCGAAATGCGGCCTTGTTACTTGCCACCCTCGGCGACGAAGAGCCACATTCGGCTTCACGTTTCGAATACGATGTGAATCTATCATCGGACGAAGGCGACGATGGATCGCATCAATTCCCACCTTCTAGTGCCGGCCAAGTTGGTGAAAATGACGAGGAGGCCGAAGCTCATCCTCCTTCCGGAAGACAAAAGAAGAAGATGCCTCCAAAGTTGAAATCCGACATCTTCACCAAACATTACAAGAAGGTCCCGGTTGTAATTTCTAATCCTGATGATTCGACCACTACCGTGGAGACAGGCGAGTTCAAAGCTTATTGCAACTATTGCGATAAAGTCTATCCATTTGTAATCGGTGGGGGATATGGTACTCTCACACGCCATTTGAAGGCAAAACACCCCGTGGAATTTGGGCATTCTAGATCCCAAACCCAAATCAACTTCCCCGCCGGCTCATCGTCTCAAACAGGTACGCCACTATTTAAATACGATCCCAAAAATACTACCGATACCATGGTAAGATGGGCGGCAATGAAACATTTGCCGTTCAATTTTTTTAATGACAGAAAATATGAAATGACTATGCAACAAGCTTTTAATGTTGCTGCAAAAAGAATTCCCCCCTCTACTGCTCAAAGATCTAACAACCGGCAGTATTTTGCAAAAAAAATGGAAATTGCAAAGAGTCTATCCACCTTGGGGCACGAAGTTAATATTTGCTCCGATGTGTGGACGGATTCTTTCCAACGAAATTCTTACATGGGTATTTCTTGTCATTTTATAGACAATAGTTGGTCTTTAAATAAACGTTTGATTGGTTTTAGACAATTTCCTTCCCCACACACCGCACAAGCAATTGCTTCTTTAATTATTCAAGTTTTGAATGAGTATGAGTTATGCAACAAGATATTTTCGGTTGGTTTTGATAACGCAACTGCCAACACCGCAAGTATATCCGATTTAATTGCGGCTTGCTCCCCGGTGATAAGTGGTAAGTATTTTCATCAACGATGTATTTGTCATATTTTAAACTTATGTGTACAAGATGCTTTGTCTTTATGGCAAAGACATATTCAACCTATTACTACAACTGTATCCTTGATCCACTGGAAGCCTCAAATTGGCAAGGCGTGGAAGAAGTATTGTCACTCGAAGAAAATAAGGTACACAAAGTTTACTTTAGACGTTTCTACTAGATGGAACTCTACATATGACATGTTGCAATCTACAATGGAGCATATAGACTATTTAGTTGATTTTTATAGAACTTACCCTGTTGATGATTTATATCTAACATCTTCTTGTTGGGAACAAAGCCTGAGTTTATTTAAATTATTCAAAAATTTCGAAGTGCCACTATGGAGTTATCGGGTGTGTATTATTGCACATCCGTTCGTGTTTTAGAACATTGCATGATCATATCACTTGGTTTTAAAACTGCAATGAAAAATTCCGCAAACAATCTTGAGCTTATGTGTGTTTTATATTACATGGTTGAAAAATGTCTCAAGTATTTCAATGAGATCCCAACAGTTTTTTTTGCTTGCCAAAGTTTTGGATCCAAAGTGGAAACTAGTTGGTACTTTCAAAATTTTAGAATTTTATTACAACAGTTTAGCTTCTATTGATCTTGAACCACTCCGAGCTTTGCAAACTGACGACGACGACAACTACATAAACCTTGCCCAAACATTCCAAATAAACCTCCCCCACCTCCCAAGCCTCCAAAGAAATTTTGAGTTCGACTTGCGGGCTCTCTTTCACGATTACGAAGTCAAGTACAACACTACCCACCAAGTTCGACCTAGACCCCCCCGTCAAACACAGAACTTTGGCTTCTTCCAAGTTGATGACCCCGACACTCAATCCCAATTGGCGGACCTATACGCCTTCAGCAGCGGAGGAAGGACGGCACATTCGGTAAGTGAGTTAGATTTATATTTAGACTCACACTTTTCATTCAATGAGGAAGAAGGAGGTCCCGTTCCCCAACAAATCGACGTCCTAGATTGGTGGTCTTCACACGAGAAAGATTTTCCCATCCTTGCATCAATGGCCAAGGAGATCTTTTCGGTTCCGGCTTCCACTGTCGCCGTCGAGTCCGCCTTTAGTGTTGGAGGCAACGTCTTGGACGACCGAAGAAGTAGGCTCACCGGACAAAACATGGAAGCCACCATGTTACTTGATGATTGGTGCTCCGCCGAAATTAGAGACCAAGAACCGGATTGGGACAAACTAGTAGTACAACCCGACCAAGACTACTTCCCCGACGAAGAAGAGTAGGCGCCAATACTTCCGATCAAGCCAAATAGGTAAGCAAGGTAAGAGAACTACGTGGACTTTGATTCCAAAATGCAATTGAGCATTGAGGATACGTAGGCATCTCAACTTATATTTCAACTTAAATTTTAAATTTAAGTTTAAATTTAAGTTGAGCTCAAGTCCTTTTCCTTTATTTCTTTTTTTCTCCCCTTTATTTCGAATATGTAATTTTGTAAATTGTAATGAAGACTTTAAGTCTTTTGTAATTTATAATTTTGAAGTTGTAATTTCTAATTTTTATGTTGTAATTTGTAAATTTTAACTTGTAATTTGTAATTTTAAAGTTGTAATTTGTAATTTTGAAGTTGTAATTTGTATCAATAAAATTACATTTGTACATCGCTTCATTCTAATGTTATTTACGCAAGTTTTTTTACATTTTAAACTTGAATTACAATTTACAAAATGCAAAAAAAAAAAAAAA